>NC_045434.1:187785287-188004895 GCF_002776525.5 Piliocolobus tephrosceles | reverse complement strand
GCCTCCCAAAGTGCTGGGATTACAGGCATGAGCCACCATGCCTGCCCAAAATTCTCTATTTTTGTTTAAGCCAACTTGGTCTCTGATACTTGCAAATAAAAGACTCTTAATTAAAATACTCAGAATGGTTGAGTCTTAACCAAGCTGTCAAGCCTAGAGCACAAACCAATCTCCTCTAACTTCAGACTCCACCCTTTTGGCTGGCTATGGGGAAAGTGGGGATCTGAAGGGACCTATGGCTCCTTCCTATCCCCTTCCTAGGAGGGAGGAGTGAAGTCCTAAAAGCAGAGCCTGTGATGAGATGTGCAGACGCAATGCCTGCCCTCTGCATCCTAGACCCATTTGAATCTGAAATCCCAAACCAGAGTCAAGTTTCATTCCATGAATCCCTATTTCAGCTGCTTTCAGACTGCCAGCCCCACTCCACAAGGGAACAGTGACTCCCAGCTTCCCTGTGAAATTGTCTTCTAACCAGTTTTGTTTGGATTGGGTTTACCATTAGAGACATGATTCTAAAATTTTCATTGACCTGCCTGGAACAACCCAGCACTCACACACACCCACACTCCCAGATCTGAAGACCTTCCTCATCTACCATAAAACAGAACATCACCTTTTCCTTGGCTGAATGCAGCATCCAACACACTGGAGGTCCAGCTGATAGCAGGGAGGCAAACTTGTTCTTCAGGTTGTCCATCAAAGTGTGGGTGTAGGAGGTCCTCAAAGCTGTTAGTGGAATCAGAGGCTACGGGAGAATTCTGCCCCTGGTCAGGAGATCTGGAATTCCTGAGCAGGCCCTAATAAATGTATCTCAATAAACGTTTGATCAATAAATTAATCCCAAGAGTCCCTCAGTCCCTCACCCCCACAACCAACCTCCATTCATCCTATTTAACCTGCGCTACCTAAATGTCCCTCAGATCCAGTTTTGCCTCCATCAGAACTGCCCCTGCTCTTGGTCACGTTCTTATTCCCTCTTCCAGAGGCTGGCAAAAAGTAAATCTCTGGGCTCCCATCAACACTCTGTCACTGTCCCAATCAGTTTCCATACCAGCAGCTGCCCAGAGGTCTTCCTAGAGCAGCCCCATTACTCCCCAGGTTAACGCCTGTAAGAGAGCTAGCTAAAGTCCTGAGACCTGGTCTCTGCCTATGTCTCTAACTTCATCTCTAACCTTACTCTTTGCACAGGAAAGGTTAGCACCACTCTGTGCTGTGGACTTCACGATGCTCTTTCAAGACTTCATGCCTTTGCACATGCAGTCTCCTTTGCCTGGAGTGCCTTTCCCTTCTCTACCACTGTTTCCAGTCTAACCTCTACCTCCTACTTAGCCTTTCTGACTCTCCTCTGGTGCATGTCCTCTGAGAAGCTTAAGTGGGCTCTGCCCCACTGCTCCCACCGTGTGTTCCCCAGGGCCCCCATTTATCTTACTTAGTCCTCTCTCCTGCACACTGCTCACCTCATAAGGTAACTGATGGTTTACTTTTCTATATCCACCATCCAGCCATGAACACTTTGAGGTTAAGGATGCAGCTTATTCATCGTGGATATCAGAAAGAAACAATGATTGCCCTTCAAAATAAGAACTGACTGTAGTTGCTTGTACGTGCTAGGGGAATAGGAAAATTCCTATCAGAGGAGATGGCTATTTATTTAGGAAAATACGGTGCAGCGCCTCTTTGGGATGAAATTTGATGCTTTCCTAGGCATAATCTAGAAAGAGCAGTCATACGAAGGAGGGACCACACTGCATAGTAAGATGAAGAAAGGTTTCCAAAAAAAAAAAAGGAAAAAACGAGAAATATTTCCATTCTTCTGGACAGCCCCGGTGGGAAGGTATCATTTCTTGAGAAAACAAAGGGACGTGAGGAGTATGTGAGAAGCTGCATAGGGAGGGTGGACCCAGCAAGAAGGCTTAGGGTCTAAAGAGGAAAAGTGTTTGGTGAGACATCTCTGGGACAGTGTGGGCTGAGGAACCTGAAGAAACAGATGTCAAAAATCCAGGTTTAAAGTGTTTCCTGCTATTTTATGCAGTGCTATTCTATGTGCTATTCCTGTGCTATTCTATGCTGTCACACACACACACAGACACACACACACACAGTCCTGCCCCTCTCCCCACAGCACCCCAAACCTTCAGGCAAAGGCTAGCGATCGACATTGCTGTGGCAATGCTCAAGAGGAATAAAGGCAAAGAAACCTCGTCTTGCAGGGACAATGCACAGAGGGACAGCAGAGGAGTGGAGCCGGCAAGCAGATGACTCAGAAGTCGAGAAAGCAAATCAGAAGGGAAAGGTAAGCATAAGAACAAAAACCATCCCAGGAATTTGCTGAAACCTTGGGGAAGGCATTAAAACCACTGGGAAGGAGTGGGCTCAAGTCATTTACTTTAAATATTAAAGTACAGGTTTACTGCTCAATGCATGCTCAAATGAATTGAAATTCTGATCACTTTGGGGACCTCTGAGACTGGCCTGCACACATATCGGGGAGCGCTCTTCCACAACACACAGGAAAGAAGAGGAATGTCAAAAATGCTTGGCAATCCCATGGTTGTAATAGAGGGTGTAAGAGGTTGGAGGTTTTTGAGAGCACTGAGCGCTGACAAGGTTTCCTTAGAGAGGCTGGGGAGAACAGCAGAGGAAACAAAATCTTTACATGCCAGAGCAAGAAGGAACCTTTGGGAACACCTGTTGTTCGGACAGCAAACTTCTACCTCAGTGCCAACGCAGATCAACTGCTAGTGGCTGCTTGGAGCACTGCCTTAGGAAGAATTCTAAGGTTCTGTCCAGATTCAGCAAGAAAGAATTCAATGATCAATTAATAATGTCTGCCATGGGTGCAGGAACAGGAATGATATAGCCTGTGTACCATATAGTTGCCCTCTCTTATCTAGCCAAATTTCTCTTTATATAGATGGAAAAAAAAAAAAGAAGCAACTTACGTAAGTCACGTGGTTAGTGGCTACAGTCAAATCTAATATCAAATTCTGTGCTCCCTCACACAAAACACAAGGTGCGGAAGTAAGATGGTTAACACCTTGGCTAGCTCTCTGGTGAAATTAAGCAAGGCACAAGGACGAACCATGCCAGATGAAGGCATAAGGAAAACTGTATTGGGTTTACATCAGGAGCAGGTTTTGGCCAGAAAATCTCTTTGTTCACTTTAAGAACACACAGCTTCCAGGTACATCAGAAGTCCTGCAGAACGGGTTAACATACCAGTGTGACCAGGGCCCAAGCTCAAGGTGGGAGGGATAGAACTTTTCATGATAGGAAAGGAAGAAGACATTGACCCAGGCAGTCCTGGCTAGTGTTTTCTTCTGTTGTTTCTCTGGCCAGTGTCTTTATATTCTTATGCATCCATTGAACAAATATTATTTAAGCACCTTAAGGTAAATTAGTGAACCAGGAGCTGGGGCTAGAGTTCTTGAGGCATTTGCAACAAAGAGAGGGAGGAGACAGGCATGAAATTGCTAATTATGCAATTAGTTATATAATTATAAATGGAGATAAATGCCATGAAGGGGTCCAGGGAGCTCCGACAGCCAACAGCCCTGGGGATCTGATGTAATCTGGAGAAGGAGAGAAAGCGTTCCTGAGGAAGTGACATTTAAACTGAGACTCAAAGGATTTAAACAGGAGGTAATGATGGATTGAGGGTAGAGGGGGAGGCAGCAGAGGAAGAAAGACAGGAAGACAGAGTACAGAGGAAAGAAGCTGTTAAAGCCTTATGGAGGAAAGAAACATGACATATTTGAGGAACTGAAAGACCAAAAGGCCAGAAGGGCTGGAACACAAAATAGACATGTTTTTCAGGTTGTTGTCAGGGGCCATGAAGTTAGAAACCAACAAGGGATAAATCCATGACAGTAACCCCACCCCTCCCCACACATGTAGCCTATGTGGAACCAAGGCATGAGTTTTTAGAAGGCATCCGCTCTGGATTGACAGCCCACCTGAACAGCTGGGCAAATGGAGCCCCAACTTAGTCCGTCAGCCAGGCACATTTGTGCAGTGTATAGCCTGCACAGCTGTACATGTCAGTCCTGTCCTCACCTCCCTCATTCCAGCCCCCAGCAAGTAAGTTAGACCAGTACCCATAGAAATCAACTGGACATCCCGTTAAATAAGATTCCAATTTGGTAGCCCAGGGTGACGCCTGAGATTTTTCATTTCTAGTGCACTCCCTAGTGCTTGCTGCTGCTCCTCTGTGGACCACACTGAATGGCAAAGAACTCGCAGACAAGCTGCAAAGGGCTTAAGCAACAACATCCTAAGGCAAACTGAAAGGAGAAAAAGTCCATGGAAAATGATGTTTGATTAAATGCAATTCTTTTGGATTATTTCCCACTGTGTGCCATGGCTTGCCATGCTGGAGACTGATAAACACGATACAGCCCTTGTCAACAAGGAGATGGCACTCAGAACCTGGTGTGAGAGATGAGCAGAAGCACACACCCAGGGCAGTAATTAGTCCCATAGAGAGAAAAGCAAAGAGCCCTGCATCCCAGAAGGAATGACTAGTGCTAACTAGGAAAATCAGGGAGGACTCCTTGGGAGAGGTGACATTTGTGGGATGAACAGGACATAGACATGAGGAATATGGAAAAGGTAAGCAAAAGAATTGGGATATACCTCAACCAATCGACCAAGCAATATATACATACATCAACTTTTTAATAAAAAGAAATAAAATATGAAGGAGCATGAAGATCCCAAGGCATATGGACCTTAAGGAGGGTTTGTGGGAGGCAGTGCTAGAAAACTCATTTAACATCAGATTTTCCTGGATAATCTGCCAGGTTAAGAGAAGAGAAACTTAGGAAATCTGTATGTTTTACCAAAAAAGAAAAAGCAAAGCCCTATCAGGCAGAGTCTGGACCAACTGCCCAAGCTCCAGTTCTGTGAGGTCTCCGTCGGCAGTGCCCAGGACTGATAAGGACCTGGCAGAATCAATACACAACAGCTTTCAGGTGTCTAGGCTTGTGTTGTCAACACAAGAAGGTCGAGGATAACGATACCTGAGGGCAAACATCAAACCCTACCTGCTGGGGCAGCAGGCTTGGGGGGAGCAGCTGGAGAGAAAAGGTTTTTTAGAAACAGAAAAGGAGGCCTCTGAAAAGGACTCAAAGGAGATATAGAAGATAGAATCCAAGTTCCTTAAAAAGAAAACCCATAAAGTTGTGTTTACAATATCAAAGCTGATGAGAGAAATGGATGGTTTGAGAGGAAGGAGATTTAGAAAGCCCTTTAAAAGGCTGCAGGAAATAAAAAAGCTAGCACAAAAACTGAACACCCCCAGAATCCCTGCATCCACATCCCGCAGTACATCCACCTCTCCCCACCTTCACCAGGCTGAAGTTAGACGCATACTGGCAGCCCTTGCCAACCTCAGACTCCAGTACCAACCCTGCCCCAACAGGAGGAGCCAAACAGGGTTTAGCCCATGCCCAAGGGAACACAGCCTCAATCCAGCCTGGCTGTCTGCCCTGCTCTGGCCTTATGCCCACTTCTGCAGTGGCCTCAGTCTTGCCTCAGAAATGAAATACCTGCTTTAAATTCTAGATCAGTGGATTTGAGTCCCCGCTTGGCCTGCCTGGGTCTACCCAGACTGAGACCCCACCAAGTCCTCCTTCACTCTGGGAGTCCATCCACTGGGATCCCATCACCTGCAGTTATTCCTGTAGATAGATAAACGGAGCCATCTGAACCAGTCCTGCCCAGAGTGCAGAGGCTGAAGGGAGGCAAGGACTTTTTCTAAAGGCAACAAGAATCAGACTCAACTCAGAGCTAAGCCGTAGAAACAGAATCTGCCTGGCTTTTTCCTCCTTCCCACATCATTGAGTGTTTCTTGTGCATTCATTCGTTTCTTAAACATTTGCAAATGTTTTCCCAGAGTGAAACTTTACACTGACAATACAAAGGTGATGCAGGTGTAGCCCTGAAGAAAAACCTTCATGCTAGCATAGACATGACATTCTCCCAGACTCCTGACTCCAGGCATTCCTTTCTCTGCCTTCTGGGTGGCGTCCCTCTGCAGGGTGCACTGTCCCTCACAGTTGCAACCAGGGTGCTCCATAGCTCCTGGTGGATGACAGTGCCCGCCCTGTGGCCCCCCCTGCATGAGGCTGCAGTGGGAGGGACTGAGGGACAATGTGGGGTGGATGGCTTGCTGCATTTAGCTCTGAGCAGGGGAGAGCTCAAATGCTTTCTCCCCAGAGAGATTCCCACTGATGAATCATAAATAAACCCACATTTCTTCACCGCAGATGGATGGAATGCTGGTGGGCTTCCTGAGCAATCCCACTAGCAGCAGACGCCGTTCCCAGACTCTCTCGTTCTGATCTGAAACAGAGGGTCTGGTCTCAGGACCAGCTCGCAGGTGTCACATTGTCTTCTTCTAGATCCCAAAGTGGGTGTAAGGTTCCCCATGCTGTTCACAACCAGAGTCCTTTAGAGCAGCTCAGACTGCATCCCCTGATAGTCTCTAAGTATGTGTGTATAAAAATACACGTATCTGGGCCAGGCTCGGTGGCTCACGCCTGTAATCCCAACACTTCGGGAGGCCAAGGCAGGTGGATCACCTGAGATCAGGAGTTTGAGACCAGCCTGGCCAACATGGTGAAACCCCATCTCTACCAAAAATACAAAAATTAGCTGGGTGTGGTGGTGGGCACCTGTAGTCCCAGCTATTTGGGAGGCTGAGGCAGGAGAATCACTTGAACCTGGGAGGCAGAGGCTACAGTGAGCCAAGATTGCACCATTGCACCCCAGCCTGGGCAACGAGAGTAAAGAAAAAAAAACATGTATCTGTCTCCCAGCTCTGTCTGCTGAGAGGGCCAAGATGCAAAGAAATCCCCGTAGCAACAAGCACACCAGCATCTAGGTTTTTAAATACTACTCTCCACTAAAGGAGCCAGGACTCCTTAAAGAAATGACCAATCCCAGGACTTCAGCAGGGAAAACGTAAGGTAAGAGAAACCTGGGACGTCTTGCCTTTACCCAGCCTGTTCCCTCTTCCTGGGCTGCCCTCCCACCAATTAATTCTTCTCACTCCCTTCTCTGACAGTCCACAGTAAGCAGCATCATTCTATCACTCTGTGCACTAGTCAGCGCTCAGTCCTCTGTTGCTGGACAGACTTAAGAAAGCACCGTGGGCAAGTGTAGCCCCTTTGGAAATCCAACTGACTTGGATTTCAGGTGTCTAGGCTTGTGTTGTCAACACAAGAAGGTCGAGGATAACAATACCTGAGGGCAAACATCAAACCCTACCTGCTGGGGCAGCAGGCTTGGGGGAAGCAGCTGGAGAGAAAAGGATTTTAGAAACAGAAAAGGAGGCCTCTGAAAAGGACTCAAAGGAGATATAGAAGATAGAATCCAAGTTCCTTAAAAAGAAAACCCATAAAGTTGTGTTTACAATATCAAAGCTGATGAGAGAAATGGATGCCCATTTCTACTTCTGCCCAGCACTCCCAGAGCTGGGAGACAGATCTAGTTCTGCCCAGCATTCATTGCTTAACCTTTCTGAGGCTCAGTTTCTTCCTCTGTGAAACGGGGATACTGATGCCTACCTCCCGGGGTGGCCTCAGGCAGGTGTCCATGCTGACCCACCAGGCTCAGTACTCATCCAGCAAACACTAAACAGCAGTATTTTCTCCCTGATGATGTGTCCGCCTGCCCTATTAGAGTCTGCGCTTCCTCTTCTCTCTCTTTCCATTCCCCAGCGCCCAGCACCATGCCTGGCACTCCAAGAGCGATGCATCCGTGTTTCTCAGGTTGTTTGAGTTGCTAGCTGATATTTGCTCACTGGCCCTTGTTGACTGAATGGACTGATGGGCACATAGTCACACTTGTTGACTGAGCTTTTCCTACTGATACCCACTGCCTGGCACCTGCCCAGGGCAATCCCTCGTAGCATCTGCCAGGGCCCCCCAACCACCTGGATAAAGGCAAACAGGAAGAACAGCTCTCTCATTTCCTCAGCCCTGCCTCTGGCCGGCTCTACCTGCCTCTTTCTTGTGCTCTCTGGAACACCCCCATTTCTCTGCACCTCTATCTCACCTCATCACTGTCTCTGCGCCTTGTCAGTGTTGGGGCTCAGAAAGCAACACCCCAAAAGGAAGGCCTCAGAAGCAGCCTCAGAAGCAGAAGTTCTTCTCTGACCTTCTTTTGCCCTCTTGTTTCAATCTCTTTCTCCCCTGAGGTTAGCCGTACAAACTAGAATCTCTCTTCCCTGAGGCGGGTCATAGAAACCAGAACCTCCTTTACCCAAAGCCAGCCATAAAACCTAAAAATATTACTCTAACTTTCCCTCTGCCTTTCTGTGTAAAAACTGGCCATAAAAAAATTATCTAGCCTGGGGTGCTGCCTCACACCTGTAATCTCAGCATTTTGGAACGCTGAGGCAGGAGAATCACTTGAGCCCAGCAGTTTGAGACCAGCCTAGGTAACACAGTGAGACCTTGTCTATAAATAAAAAAAAAAAAGAAAGAAATTAGGCAGGCATGGTGGTGTGCTCCTGTGGTCTCAGCTACTCGGGAGGCTGAGATGGGAAGATCACTTGAGCCCAGGAGGTCAAGGCTGCAGTGAACAGTGACTAAGTCACTGCACTCCAGCCTGGGTGACAGACGAAGACCTTGTCTCAAAAAAAAGGAAAAGAAAAAGAAAAAGAAATTATCTGATCTACCTTGTTTGACTGTAGGTTATAAGACTCCCATTCCAGAGAAGGTCCTGCCCTCTGCCCAGAAGGAAGGAATGCATGCTCACAGATGCCAGGAAGAATCTAAGCAGACAGGCCCTGCTGGGTTTCCCCTCTCAGTCTATTAGCATTTGATCCCAGTCTTTTGTCCAATCATATCTCTACACGACTGTTCCTATTTTGTTGAACCCAAGCACAAAAGTGGACATTTTCTCCTGTATCTTTAGGCCTTCATTCTGAAGCCTCTCGTGTATACACACTCAATAAATGTGTATGCCTTTTCTCCTATTAATCTGTCTTTTGTGAACTGATTTTTCAGTGAATCTTCAGGTGGCCAAGGACCTTGGCCCCTGCATCAGCATTGCTATGCCTGTTTCTCTGTGTGTCTGTGGCTCTGCTCGGTCACCATGTCTCTGCCCACCTTTGCTGACTCCCTCTCTGTGGCTTCTTCTCCCTGCCACCATCTTTCCCTCCCACAGAACAGCTGCCCTTCCCCTTGCCCATGGCCTCATTGTCCACACTCAAGGCTGTGGGTCTCAATAGCACCTGCACACGTTTGTTGCTACCTCTTCATTGTTTTCCTGGTGGCAGACCAGCTTTTCCTCCCTACTCCACAGGGATTTATTGCAGGTGGTTTTTTTTTATCTCCTCCATCTGGGGTGTCTGTCCTTCCCTTCCTGTCCCTTTCCCCACTAAAACTTCCAGTGGTAGTGAGTTCTAGAGATCAGGGGGGAAATCTGAAGATCAGGGCAGGAGAAAACCTCCAAAGTCCCAAGATCGGATCTTCAGAAGCAGCCTGAGGATCTTCCTTCTGTTAAGTGTGGTGCATGCAGAGAGGGGATGGATATGTTAAAATTTGTCACACATACAGGGTGACAGGCTACATGGGAGGAACATGTGCTCAGCCTCCGAAGTCATCAGGAAAGTTCATACACCCTGTGCTGGGGACACATGTACACCATGAGGGCCACTTATTTGAGAGCATATAGGTCCCACCTGTGCAAGGCAAATCCCAGCTTTCCAAAGTGCTGGGATTACAGGTGTGAGCCGCTGCACCAAACAGCTGATCTATGTACTGGAGGGCATGGTGTTTGAGGATGCAGATGTGAATGTTGTGGGAAATGTACAGAGTAGTCAGCCATTTGTCCTGATTAACCAAACTCTTCACTGCCTCCTTGCCTGTTGCATGTGACTTGCAGGGCCTCCCTGTGGGAGGGGATATCGCTTCCCACCCACTGACATTAGGCGTGGCCATGGAACATCAGGCTTGAGCCAAGGGGGTGTGCACAGAAGTGATGCATGCCACATCTGAACAGAAGTTTCTAGGGTCACATTGCTCTGCCTTTACTCCTTTTCCTCTGCCCCATGAACCACGTGCTCTAGACAAGGGCTCCTCCTTCAGCCCAGCTACCAGAATGAAAAGACATGAGGAGCAGACCTGGGATCTGACTTGCAGATAATAGGTAAAGTAAGAGTAATATAAACAGGTGTTGTTTGTAAGCCAGTGGCGCTTGTGGAATTTGGGGGTCATTTGTTAGTGCAGCATGACCTAGTGAAAGCTGACTGAAATATTTCATGTAGCCCCATGGCCCTAAGTACTCTCCACATGCTGATGACTTTTTTTTTTTTTTTTTTGAGACAGAGTCTTGCTCTGTTACCCAGGCTGTAGTGCAGTGGCACAGTCTCTGCTCACTGCAACCTCCACCTCCCATGTTCAAGCAATTCTCCTGCCTCAGTCTCCTGAGTAGCTGGGACTACATGCACCCACCACTGTGGCCAGCTAATTTTAGTATTTTTGGTAGAGGCAGAGTTTCACCATGTTGGCCAGGCTAGTCTTGAGCTCCTGACCTCAAATGATCCACCCACCTCAGCGTCCCAAAATGCTGGGATTACAGGCGTGAGCCAGAGCACCCGGCCTGATGGGTCTTGTGTGTCTATCCCCAGGCACATCTTTTTCTCTGAGCTTCAGACCCATCTATCCAACTGTCAATTCCAGTCTTCACTTGGGTATCTAACAGGCAGATCAAACATAACGTTGGCACATAACTCTTGATTTTACTACCAACTATCCTCGTAAATCTGCTCCTTCTCAAATCTTCTCCAAATGACCTGTCAGATTTACCTCCAAAACCCCTAGTCAAAGCTCCATTATTGTCCATCTAGCCTACTGCAACAGCCTCCTAACAGGTCTCCCTACCTCACATACAGCTGCCAGAGTTGTCCTTCTACAGTGTAAATCAGATCACATCATCGAGGCTTTCTATGGCAACTAAAACTTAAAAAAAAAAAAAAAAAAACTTCTCACCAAGGCCAATTGTGCTTGATTTGCTACTAAGTAGATATTTAATGATGATGATAATAATAATAATTGCTTAATTGTATGTCATTTTGACTGGGCCACTAGGTGCCCAGATATTTTGTTAAATGTTATTCTGGGTGTGCCTATGAAGAAGTTCCTGGATGAGATTAACATTCAAATCAGTAAACTGAGTAAAGCAGATTGCCTTTCCAATGTGGTGGGCCTCATCCAATCTGTTGGAGGCCTGAATAGGACAAAAAGGTTGAGTAAAGGAGAATTCACACTTTCTCTGCCCTACTGTCTTCAGGCTGGGACACTGGTCTTCTCTGCTGCCGTAAGATTCAAGCTGGAAATTAACCATCAGCTCTCCTGACTGCCTCTCTGTGGTTTTTCCTCTCTGCTATCTTCTTTTCCTCCTACAGAAAAGCTGCCTTTCCCCTTGCTGATGGCCTCAAGGACATGGGCCCTCAATGGCACTCAATAGTCTCTGACCTTTGGACTCAGGCCAAAACTACACTATCAGCTCTCCTGGGTCTCCAGCTTGTCAACTGAAAGATCATGGGACCTCTCAGCCTTCATAACCATGTTAGCCAATTCCTTATCATATAATGACATATATATTTACGTGATAAGGAATATATTATACACAAACATATGCTATTGGTTCTCTTTATCTGGCAAACTCAGGCTAGTATGATGATGAGGAGGAGGAGGAAGAAAGAGAAAAAGAAGGAGGAATGAGTGTGAGTGCTCCGGCCTGTTGGAGATACTCTGTTGATTCAGCTCAGATCTGATTCAGCTCAGATCTGACAATAAATACCTGTACCATGACTAGTCTAAAACTTAAACCACCTAGTCACCACCAGCTCCTCGAAATTGGCCAAGAGAGGGCCCCATGTTCACAAGCCAAATTTGCCATGTTCACTGCCCCTCCCTTCCTCTCCCTGTCCATGTCCTCCCCATCCTGCATGGTCCTCCCAGATGCCATCCCCTTCTGCTGTATTTCCCAGAGCATAGCTGAGCTCTAGCGTGGTAAGTGAGTCCCTCGACACAGACTATGGGTTTTAAGATTCAAGATATTTTTGAGCCATTATGTCACCAGAACAGTGTCCAGAGGCCCTGAGAATTGAAAACAGGGATCCAGGATCCAAGCCCAACCTTAGATGGGGACACTGGGTTCATGTTGAGCAGAGAGGAAATCCTGTGGTTTGAATGTGTCCTCTCCATTATCCAGACATTGGAACTAATCACCAATGTAACAATATTAATAGGTGGGGCCTTCAGGGGGTGATTAAGCCTTGGGGGTGGAGCCCTCATGAATGGAATTAAGTGCCCCTATAAAAGGGTTTGATGGATGGAATTTGCTCCTCTTGACCTCTGCCTTCTGCCATGTGAGGACACAGCATCTCTCTCTTCTGGAGGTTGCAGCATTCCAGGCACCATCTTGGAAGCAGAGACCAGGCCCTCACCAGACAACTGAACTTGCTGGAACCTTGATCTTGGACTTCCCAGCCTCAAGAGCTGTGAGAAAATACATTTCTCTTCTTTATAAAACATGCAGTCTGTGGGGGTTTTAACTTTACTTTAGGTTCAGGGTACATTTGCAGGTTTGTTGTATAGGTAAACTTGTGTCAAAAGGGTTTGGTATACAGATTATTTCATCACTTGGGTACTAAACTTAGTACCCAATCGTTAATTTTTCTGACCATCTCTCTCCACCTACCCTCCACCCTCAAGTAGAAGATCCCAGTGTCTATTATTCCCCTTTTTGTGCCCATGAGTTCTCATCATTTAGCTCCCACTTATAAGTGAGAACATGCAGTATTTGGTTTTCTGTTCCTGTGTTAGTTTGCTAAGGAGAATGGCCTCCAGATCCATCCATGCTCTGTGGTATTTTGTGATAGCAGAGTATAAAACAGCTAAGACAGAGAAGCAAAGTCACTTGATTACATTCAGACAATACCACCTTCTGCATCAATCCCTATGCTGGGCATTGTTGGGGGACACACAGGAAACCAAAGACTTCCCTCACTTAGAAGGGAGAGGGTGGAGACACAAGCCTAGCTTCAGGAGCTCTTGGTGTGATGCTGGAGACACTGCTGCCTTCAGAGAGCTCCCAATATGCAAGAGCCTCACCATGGAGGCATTGATCCAAACCCCTTCCCTCTGCCTCAACCATCCCTCAATGCTTGTTCTTTGTTCCAAGCCTGTCTGTGTCGGGCTGCCAATCTGAGGTGACTTGGGGTTTTAGAACATCTCGAGTTGAAAACACACTCCCTCTTCTTCCCATCCCACGGGGCTTTCTGACTCTAGGCCTCAGGGAAACAATGCTCACTGGGACCTCTGTCCCACGCCATGCAGTTTCTGAGATATTTGCTCATCAGGCTAGTGTCCAAGCTAGTTCTGCCCCATGGAGAAGCCTGACTTTTACTCATGATTGTGGAGAAGCATCAAGGGCTCATTCCCATGGCCTACTCTACAAAGAGAAGGGGCACTAATGAGAGAACACAAGTAATCAATCAGCAGGAGAGCTGATTTCTTGTTGCCATTTATGTTGTCATTATGTCGTCTTCATGGCAGCAAGGTTCTACAGTGGCATTTCTAAGGCTAATGGAAGAATGTGGGGTTGAAACAAAAATACTAGTCTGTGGGGCTCTGAGGCTCCAGGGATTACTGTAGTTTTATTCAGAGTAGCTCCCCTCTTATCAGTTTTATATATTGGGGTTCCATGTGAAATGTTATTTAAAAGTGGTTCTTCTAACTGGACAAAGATTTGAGAACCACTGCTGCTCTGCTTGCTACCATATACAAGTTCTGCGCCATCACTTAAAGTGCATTATGTGACGTTATAGATGTCTGTTGTCAACTTGGTGTCACCATCACATACATCATGCCACATGCCCTAGTATCTAACTGAGCATGTCTTTTGATTTTATATTCAGTTTGCTTACAGCACGTCTTTCAAATTACAAAAGTAACACATGTTTGATTATAACAACTGAAACATACAATAAAAAGATGATAAATTATAGTACAAGTCCCCACCCATGACCTCTCCTCTGTTGTAAGCAGTGTTAATATCCCGTTATGTAACCTTCAAGTGGACACCTATTATGAACAATTTTAGTTGTCTCTAAAATCACTGATGCAAGAATCTGTCATCTACAATAGCAATTGGTATGAGCAAGGCAAAGTATGAATATATATTTCTTGTTTTCATCCACAAGTTAACTAATTTCCAGAGGCTGTCTGGGTTTCCAACAAGGAAGAGCAACCACAGTTGACCAGTGACCATGCAGTCTAAGTGGACCAACAAATGGAAAACCCTGTCTCTGAGAGGGATGCCCACGGTAACAATTAACGTGGGGCTATAGTTCTGGGATCGAGCAAACATTGCATGTATGAGACTGTGAACAGTGTTCATGCACCTGGATCTCCAGGTGCTTTTTCAGAAATGGTGAGGGTTTGTGATTACCGTCTGGGTGTAAATCCCACTCTGCCATTTTTTTGGTCAATTCACCTCTCTAAACCTCAGTTCACTCGTTTACACAGGAAAGAAGAATAATACCCAGAAACACAGAAGCCAATTCCACATAGTCCAAGTAGGAAGGGCTTTAATGAAGGGAAATTGAAGCTTCTACAGCTGTTAGAAGACCTGGGAAAGAATCACTGGGGAAGCCACCGCTGAGCACCCAAGGACACCAGTACTGCAGGCATTTTCCAAGGTCTTACCCAAAATCCCTGGGAAGCTCTACTGGCCTTCTCAGGCTGCAGCAACGAAGCAGGTGAATCTCAAGAAGCTCAAGTGGAAGGTGCTTAACCTCCTGTCTGCCTATTTATCTACCTACCTGCAACTAATTCTGGAGAATCACAGCTTTGCCACCTTTTCTACTTTCCAAACCTTCCCTACGCACTTCTCTTGGCAGACTCAAACCAGAAGCCATATGACAAAGGCATTCTGGGAAATGTAGGTCTCATCTCCTCTTCCACAAAGCAAGGGATACCTGATGACAAGTGGTGGTGATGCCAGGTGAACAATCAACAACCTAGCACAACCTACTGCATAGGCTTTTTATGAGATTAAATGCAATAATGCAGATAAAGTCTTAACAAAGTGCTTGGTGCACAGTTAATGCTTAATAAGTGGCAGTTATTATAATTTCTTTTTGTAATTTTGATTGCAGAAATGGTAGCTTTCCACCTAGCCCAGCACACTCACTCCATTTCATGCTACAGAAAATCCTAGACTTTGGGGTTCCTGTCAAAAGATACATTTCCCATTGCCTCACACCACCCAGCAGGTCCCATCATTTCTTTTTCAGATCTGATTATAATGGCAACATTTGTAAATTGCTGATCCTCTAATTCCCCAGAAGCATGTAACCTGGCTTAATGTATTCAAATCAATTACATAGAAAGACATGAACTAAATTCTCTACTTCTGTATCCTGGTTCTATATTCCATGGCGATTGTACTTGAAATCACCACCAAGCAAAGAGCATTATGCTACAGGTGTGTCTTCCTCATCATATGTCAATCAAGGCATGAGGAAACCCAATAATAACCCTATTTATGAACAAGCAGTTGTAACCTCACAATTGCTATCACCAAACATTTCAGAATAATGAAATATTTCCAATGAGAATTAATTTAAAAACCCCAAAATGCATGCAAACTTACTTCCATGAAACTTAAATTCAAACCATTCCCCGGGTAACCAAATTATACTTGTAAAGAACTCAAATTGATTGGACTTCAAAATTCAAAATTCAATTGTAGAAAATAAAATAGGTTATAAACCACAAAGGCCTTTGCCAAACCATCCCCTGCTCTGAAGCACAATCCAAATATCACATGGTCACACGTCAGTGCCGCCTGCAAAGAAATCCATTTTACAAACAAACCTAGGGTAATAGGACCCAGATCTGTAATGCCTTATCGTGATTAATGATGGACCTACACACTGTTATATCCATGGTCACCAAGAGCAAAGCTAACATTCTTGGAAGCAGCATTACTCTTAAAATTGCAATAATCTCCAGGGGAAATGACCCAATTTAAACTTATTCCCTCTTTAGCTGGAATGTGTTTAACTCTTTTAAACTTGTTCTTTGCTGTTACCTGTGTCCTTCAAAGACATGCCCCCTGTTATTCTACATAACTCCCTTCACTCAGAAGCCTTCGATTGCAAAAGCAATTTAATCCCCAGTTTACCATGATACTATTAAAGAATAAAATAGTCAGTAGCGCAAATTCTTAGGAAGCCAACACTTTCAATTGGCATGGTTTTTTAGACCCTAAATTCATATGCACAAATATGGATTTGTTCAGTCTTCCAACCCATGTATAGGTGCTGGGTGAATAAGCTAGAAGAGCTCTCTGACGTCAGGGAGCTTACATTCTAAAAGTCTCTTCACTTCACTTGCCTGGGCTGAGGTGGGACCACAATCTTTGAAGAGCCAAAGAAGGAGAGTTCTCAGAAGAGGTTATAGCAAGTGTGAAGGTCCTGTGGCAGGAAAGAGCTTGCCAGGCTTAGGAGGTGGAAACACATTGCTGAACACAAATACACACACAACATATACACCAACACACACCAAAGACTTTCTACAAGGTTTCATTAAATACTGAGTAGGTACAAAAGATATTTATAAAACATGTCTGCTGTGCAAAGAATAACAATAAAGGGAACATTTGTGTATCCCACCATCCAGTTTAGGAATGAAAGCATGACCATTAAGCATGACCTCCTTGATCTGATCCCCTCTCTTCCTAACCCAGAGAAATGCTAATCTGAATTCTGTGTTTCATTCTCCCACGTTTTTTGTCATTATGACCTTATATCCTGAACAATATAATGTTCAATATGTTTTTGATCTCTAAGACTAGAATCATGCAGTTATGTAGGTTGTATGGCTTGGGGTTTTTGTAGGCAAGTCAAAGCTATGATAAATTTATTTTTGAAATTTTTGAGTGAAGGACTTAATAATTTTTAATTAGAATTTGTTATTGAGATAATTATAAATTCATATGCAATTGTGTATACCATATATCCAGTTTCCCCCAGTGGTAACTGATATGGATCTGGCTGTGTCCCCACCCAAATCTCATCTTGAATTGCAGCTCCCATAATTCCAATGTGTTGTGGGAGTGACCCAGTGGGAGGTAATTGAATCATGGGGGCAGTTTCCCCCATACTGTTCTCATGGTAGTGAATAAGTCTCACAAGGTCTGATGGTTTTATAAGGGGAAACCCCTTTCACTTTGTTCTCATTTCTCTCTTATCTGCCACCATGTAAGACGTGCCTTTCACCTTCCACCATGATTGTGAGGCTTCCCCAGCCCCATGAAACTGTAAGCCCATTAAACCTCTTTTCCTTTATAAATTACCCAGTCTCAGGGATGTCTTTATCAGCAGCATGAGAACAGACTAATATAACAACATATTAAAAACACTAGTACAGTGTTACTAACCAGGATACTGACATGACACAGCTCACCAATCTTATCCAGATTTCTCCAATTTACTTGTATCATTTGTGGTGGATGTGTGTGTTTGTGAGTGGGTGTGTGTGTGTATCCATCACTAATGTCAAGATACCAGCCAGTCCATCACCATGAGGATCCTTCATATTGTGCCTTAATAACCACCTCCCTCCACCCCATCCCATTCTTAACCCTGGACAACCACTAATCCCTTCTCTATCTGTAACATTTGTCATTTCAAAATGTTATACAAATGTAATCATACATATGTAACCTTTTGGCATTGACTTTTTTCACTCATAATAATTCCCCAAAGATTCATCATAATTGTTTGTAATCAATAGCTTGTTGCTTGTTTATTGCTGAGTAGTATTCCATCCTGTGAATATACCACAGTTTGTCTAACCAGTCACCTGTTGAAAGGCATCTTCAACCAACAGGTGAATGGTTAAACAAACTGTGGTATATTTGAATGGCAAAATAAACTGTAATATATTTGACTATTACAAATAAAGCTGCTGTGAACACTTCATTATTTCAAATAAAGCTCCCCAGGTTTTTGTGTGGACATAAGTTTTTATTTCCCTGGGATAAACACCTGAGGGTGCTACTGCTGGGTCATAGGCATGCTGGGTTTTATAAATTGCTGCCTTCTGTTTTCTAGGCTAGAACTACAATTTTACATCCCACCAACAATATATGAACAAGCTTATTTCTCTACATCCTTGCCAATGTTTGGTGTTCTTATTTTTTTTTATTTTAGCAATTCTGATAGATGCATAGTGATATGTTATCATGGTTTTAATTTGCATTACCCTTATGTTGAACATATCTCATGAATTTATTTGCCATTTGAATAACTTACACTGTGGAATATCTATTCATGTGTTTTGCCCGTGTTCTAGCAGATGGCTTGTTTTCTTTTTACCATTGAGTTTTGAGAGCTCTTTACATAATCAAGATTCTAGTCTTTTTCAGATATGTGATTTGAAAATATCTTCTCCTACTCTGTAACTTGTCTATAGCTTGCTTTTTTACTCAAGATTATTGTCCTCAGTTTTATCTATGCAGATGGATTTGTTTTGTTTTGTTGCTGTATCATTCTAATATTGTTTTATATTTTGCTGTATCATTATACTATTGATGGACATCGCTTATTGTTCTGCTTTCACAAGCAATGTTACCAAGGGCTTTCTTGATGTGTCCACTGCTGCACCTATATAAGTTCTCTAAGGTATAGACCTAGTAACATTTCTGGATCACAGGGTATGTGCATTATTAATGTTATTAGATAATGCTAAATTTATGCCAAAGAAATTTCATCACTGCAAACTCCCACTAGCAGTGTAAAAGTTCCTATTACTCCATGGCTTTGCTAGCACTTGATCTTATCAGACTTTTTTTTCAATTTTAACAATCTAATGGATATATAATGATACCTGTTTTATTTTTATTTCCCTGGTTACAAATAATCATAAAAATAAATACAAATCGTCCCTTTACTTCCCTGGTGAAACTGAACATTCAGTCTAGACATTCAGATTTCCTGTTTGATTAAGTGTTTATTTAAGTTACTTTGCCCATTTTTGTATTGAGTTGTGTATTAGTCCATTTTCACACTGCTATAAAGATACTACCTGAGACTGAGTAATTTATAAAGGAAGGGGTTTTAATGCACTCAAGGGAAAGCCTCAGGAAACTTATAATCATGGCAGAAGACGAAGGGGAAGCAAGGCACATCTTCAAAAGGCAGTAAGAGAGGGAGAGAGAAAGAAGGAGAAAGTGCCACTTATCAAATAACCAGATCTCATGAGAATTCACTCACTGTCATGAGAATAGCATAGGGGAAACCGGCCCCCTTGATCCAATCACCTCCCACCAGGTTCCTCTCTCTGTTGGCAGTGGCTGCTGCCATCATGCAGGCTGCAGCAGGGAGGCACCACCAGGGCTGCACACTCTGTGAAGCAGGCAGGAGCTGGTAACAAGTGGGAGCCCACCCCTTTTGAGTTGGCAAGGTGGGAGCTCCCTGGGTGCAGCTGTGGCCTCCCTCCCAAGCACAGGACCCAAGTGTCTCCGCAGCCTTCATTCTGGGGTGCCTGGGAAGTCCCCCCCCCAACCCTCTGGCCCACAGGCTCAGGAGTGTCTGCTCCTGCTGCCTGGCCTCTCCACTCCTGGCACCCTACTCTGATCTTGGAGCCAGATTGGGGCATATCCTGGGCATTGGCACAGCCTGGCCAGGTGTGCACATGCTTGGGGTAGCACTGACATGCCAGTGCCCTCCTACCTCAGCCCCCTGCAGAATTTGGGCAAAATGAGTGTGAAAGGGGAAACCGAGGGGGAGGGCTGAGGGTGGCTTGGCACTGGCCTGCAGGTGCCTTTGGTGCAAGCAGCCTGGGCACCATAGGCACCATGGACAGCAGCAGGAGGCAGACAGGCTCCTGGGCTGAAGAGAGTGGGTCCCCAGTAAGGCCCCACCTTTAGGCCAGGGATGGCCTGAAGGCTGGGGGCTGAGCTGTCAGTCCCGCAGACCAGAGTGGGGACTTGTGGTGCCTTTCAGGCCTGCCCATGGCCACCCATGAACCAATTGGCACACACTTCCTCCCCTTTGACATCCATGAAAGTCTCAGGCTCAGCCAAAGCAGGGTAGAGGATGGAGAGACGATGGGATGACCAACTTCAAAGAGGAGTTATCCTCTCTGCTGAGAGCTGGGAAGATGACAGGAAAACCTACCTGTAGAGAGGAGCAACTTTCTCCAAAGCCTCCTCTCTGTTGAAAGCAGCAGACATCAGGATGACTGGCTGCAGAGAGGAGCTACCCTCTCCAGGGCCTCCTCTCTGTTGACAGCTGAACCCTTAATGGGACAACCTGCCAGCAGAGAGGAGCCACTGACCCCAGGGCCTCGTCTCTGCTGAGAGCTGAACACTCAACCAGATGACCTGCCTGCGGAGAGGAGCTACCCACTGCAGGTCTCTTCTGAGCTATTCTAACACTCAATAAAGCTCCTCTTCATCTTGTTTACCCTGCAGTTGTCTGCATACCTCATTCTTCCTGGACACAGGACAAGAACTCAGCAAAGGTGCCACCAGCCAGAGAGGTTTCTGGCCAGACAATTGATACCCCAAAGATCCCTTAACACCTCAACACATAGTGATTACAATTCAGATTACATTCAATATGAGATTTGGGTGGAGACACAGCCAAACCATATTAGGTTGTCATTTTCTCATTGGTTTGTAGGAGGTATTTTTGTTTGTTTGTTTAACATATTCTCAATACTAATCTTTTCCACTTATTTGTGTTGCAAATCTTTTCTTATAGTGTGTGCTTTTTCTTTTTACTTTTTTTAGGGTGTCTTTTGACAGACAAAAGCTTGTAATGTAGTCACATTTTTCAAAATTGTCTGTATGGCTCCTACTTTTGGATTTTAAGAAATCTTTACCTATCCTGAGGTCATATATGCACGCTGCCTCTCTATTTAAGTATTTAAGAACATAAACTCTTAAGCCAAACTTCCTAGGTTCAAATCGTAGTAATGAAACCTTGACCAACTTATTTAACCTCTTCGTGGCTCAATTTACTCAAATGCAAAGTGGAGATGATATTAGTACCTACATTATATACTTGTTCTGTTGGACTAAATAACCTCTGTTGAAAATTGTCTGGAACATAGTATTACATGCTATCATCATCATCATCATCATCACCAAGCTTTAGAATATTGATGTTTACATTTAAATCTTTAGCAATCTAAAATTTATTTTTATATATGGTGTGAGGTGTTAGCCCAACATTTTTTATGATGAATTATCAATTTACCCAATACAGTTTTGTAAATTGAGTCTTTCCTTACTGAACTGCAGTACCAACTCTGTCATAAATGAAGTTTCCACTTGTATCAGGTATTAGGAGCTGTTCTGAGATTTCTATTTTCTACCATTGGTCTGTCTATTCCTAAGACGGTGCCACTCTGTTTCAATTTCTGTAGTGTTGTAATGCTTTTTGATAAGTTCTCCACCCTCTTCTTCTTTAGCAGATTTTGACTATTCTTACCCTTTATTCTTTCATACATATTTTAGAATCAGTTTTTCAGAATATTTGATAAAGAAACCTATTGAATTCTAACTGAAATTGCATTGAATCTATGTTTGAATCAATTTGGGAAAAAAGAAATTTTTACTTTATTGCCTTTCAATCTATGAACTTAGCCTTTTTCTTTTTTTTTGTTTGTTTGTTTGTTTGTTTGTTTTTGGCAGAGTCTTGCTCTTGTCACCCAGGCTAGAGTACAATGGCATGATTTTGGCTCACTGCAACCTTTGCCTCCTGAGTTCAAGCAATTCTCCTGCCTCAGCCTCCCAAGTAGCTGGGATTACAGGCACCCGCCACTATGCCCAGCTAATTTTTGTATTTTTAGCAGAGATGGGGTTTCAGCATGTTGGCCAGGCTGGTCTTGAACTCCTGAACTCAGGTGATCCACCCACCTTGGCCTCCCAAAGTGCTGGGATTACAGGATGAGCCACCATGCCCAGCCAGCCTACTATTACTTTACCATTTTTTAATGTTTTCAATATTTTTTATGTGTTCTCCATAAAGTTTTCATACCTATTTTTTAGATTTACTCCTAGATATTTTATTGGAGGTACTGTAAATGGTATCTATTCTTTACCTCTTATTTCTTCATATATATTTTAGAATCAGTTTTTCAGAATCTCTGAAAAAGAAACCTATTGAATTTTAACTGAAATTGCATCAAATCTATGTTTGAGTCAATTTGGGAAAACAGAAATTTTTACATTATTGCCTTTCAATCCATGAATTTAGCCCACTATTATTTTATCACTTTCTAATGTTTTCAATAGTTTTTATATTTTCTCCACAAAGTTCCTGTACATTTTTTTTAGATTTACTCCGAGATATTTCATTTCATTGGAGGTACTGTAAATGGTATCTATTTTGAAGTACAATTTGGACTGCTTATTGTTGATGTAGAAAATGCAGTTAACTTTTTGCGCTGGTTTTATATCCAGAGACCTTTTATTAATTCTAATAATGTATCTGTATATTCATGGGGGATTCTATGTTTATAAGCTAATGTTTTAAAGTGATAACAATATGATTTTTCTTCGTGATCCATATTTCCTCTGTGTGTGTGTGTGTGTGTGTGTGTGTGTTATTTGCCTTGTTTCATTGGCTAGGACCTTTAGTATATTGCTTAATAGATGTGGTGATAGCAGATGGCTTTGTATTGTTTCTTATCTTAAAGGGAATTATTTCAGTGCTTCACCTTTAAATAAGATATTTGGTATAGGTTTTTCGTAAGTGTCCTTTATCAGATGAGAGCATTTTCTTCTATCCCTGCCTTACAAAGAATTCTTTAAAAGATCACAAGTGAATATTAAATTTTATTATATTTTTGTATCTATTAAAATGATTGATATGGTTTGAATTTAGGTCCCCACTCAAATCTCTTGTCAAATTGGAGGAGAGGCCTGGTGGAAGATGATTGGATCATAAGTGCAAATTTCCCCCTTGCTGTTCTTATGATAGTGAATGAGTTCTCACTAAAACTGTGTGGCACTTCCCCCTTCACCCTCTCTCTCTTCTGACACCATATGAACAAGGTTGCTTGCTTCCCCTTCACCTTCTACCATGATTGGACGTTTCCTGAGGCCTCTTAGTTATGCTTTCTGTTAACTTTGCAGAACTGTGAGTCAATTAAACCTCTTTTTTTTCATAAATTACCCAGTTTCAAGTAATTCTCTATATCAGTGTGAAAACAGACTAATACAATGCTCACATTGCTTTTCTTCTTTATCTTGTTAATGTAAGGAGTCACATTGATTTTTTATGCTTTAATGTTTCCCCAGTCTTACATGCCTTAGGTAAACTAGCTCGTGGCTTATTATCATTTTTCTACATTGTAGGATTTTGTTTACCAACATTCGGTTTAGAATTATGTGTCAATGTTCTTAAGTAAAATTTGCCTGCAATTTTCTTCTCACACTATCATTGTCAAGATTTAGTATCAAAATTATACTAGCTTCATAAAATGGGTTAGGGCATATTCGTATTTCCTCTTTATCTATATTATAGACTAGTTTGTGTAAGATTGAAAATATCTATCTCCTGAATGGTAAAACTCACTAGTGAAATCATTTGGGAGGATCTGATTTTTCTTTAGGGTACATTTTAAAACTAATCGTTCCATTTATTTAATAATTATACTACTGTTTGTTTCATATTTCTTCTTGAAACTGTTTTTGTAGCTTATATTTCTTTAGAATTTTTTCCATTTCATCTAAGTTTTCCAAAGTATTAACATAAAGTTTTTAATTATCTTTTAAATCTCTGCAGCATGTGTAAATATGTTTGCTTTCTTTATTCCTTGCATTGCTTTATCTGTCTTCTTTATTTTTCCTTGCTCAATCTTACCAGAAATTTTTCAACTTTATTAGTTTCTCAAAGAAAGAACTTTTGGCTGCATTAAGCCTCTTCATTGTGCATTTGATTTTTATCTCATAAGGGTTTTCTCTTTTAAAAAAAAAAAATCCTATGTTCTGCTTTTTTGGATTATTCTTATGTTATTCCTTTTTAAATTCTTCAGTTGGATATTCAGTTCAGTGGTTCTCAATCAGGGACAATTTTGGCCCCTATGGGACATTGAGCAATGTCTGGAAATATTTTCTGGTTGTCACAACTGGGGAAAGGAAGATATTGGAATCTAGTGAGTAGTCACCAAGGATGCTGCTAAACATCCTACACTGAGCAACACAGCCCCGGAAACAAAGAATTGTCCAGCCCAAATGTCAAGAGCGCCAAAGTTGAGAAACCCTGGTCTAGCTTATTAATCTTCAGCCTTTGTTCTTTTCTAATGAGACTACTCAATGCTAAAAATTTCCTGCTGAGTACTGCTTTAGATTCATACCATAACTTTTTTTAAAATTTAAATACAGGGAAATTTGCTTTCTTTTTGGTGGACACTTGTATGAGCTTTAATATGCATTCACCACAATCAAGATAAAACACGGTTTCATCACCCCAGATAATGCTCTCTTGCTGCCCCTTTGTGTCAAACTCCTCCCCCACCACTGATTCACTCTCCATGCCTATAGCTTTCCAGGATTTCATGTCAATACAATAATAGAATATAAGTTTGTTTTGAGACAGGGTCTCACTCTATTGCCCAGTCTGGAATACAGTGGTGCAATCACAGCTCACTACAATCTCAGACTCCTAGGCTCAACTGATCCTCCTGCCTCAGCCTCCAGAGTAGCTGGGACTACAGGTGTGCCCTACCACACTCGGCTAGTTTTTTCCTTTTTTGTGGAATTAAAGTCTTACTGTGTTACCCAGGCTGGTCTTGAAAGTCTTTCAGAATATATATAACTCTGAAAATAGCTTCTTTAACTCAGCATAAAGCCCATGAGATGCATTCAACTATTGCATAAATCATTAGCTCATTCTTTTTTTGTTGTTGCTGTGTGGTATTCTACTGTATGGATGTACCATGATCTGATTATCCACTTATACATTAAAGGACTTTGGAGTTGTTTCCATTCTTTTGGTGTATTGAACTGCTATTTGTGAACAGATCTTTTTATGTAAACACTGTTTCATTTCCTCGAGTACCCAGGAATAGGATAGCTGGATCACATGATAAGTATATCTCTATAAGAAATTGTCAAACTGTTTTCCAGAGTGGCTGTACCATTTTCATTCCCAGCAGCAATGTATGAGAATTCCAGTTGCTCCACACACTCATTAGCATTTGATATTGTTAGGTTTGAGTTTTTTTAATTTAATCTTATCCATTTGATAGATATGTTTTGGTTTTAATTTTCATTTTGGTTTTAATTTTCATTTCTCCAATAGCTAATAATCTTGAGCATCTTTCCGTGTTGATATGCCACTGATATTGTTTCTTTAGTGAGATGTCTGCTCAAATCTTTGAGTTTTTTATTTGATTATTTGTTTTCTTGCTGAGTGTTTTAGCAATTTTACTGAGGTCTAACTGAATACAATAAACTTCAGATAGAAAATGAAGAATTTGGTAAGTTTTGACCACTCATGAAACTATTATCAAAATCAAAACCGATAGTTATAGGGAACATAACTATTAACCAAAAATTTCTTTGGAATCCCTCCCTCTCTTCTTCCCTTCCCCAATTCCAGGCAACCATTGAGTTTTCACCACTGATAAGCTTGCATTTTCTAGAAATTTATAAAAATGAAATCATAGTATGAATTCTTTTTCTTGGCTTCTTTCATTTAGCAGAATCATTTTTGAAGTTCCTTCATGTAATTTTGTGTATGAGTAGTTCCTTTTTATTTCTTAGAATTATTCCATATATAGACTTACTTCAATTTTTACTTTTCCGTTCACTAGTTAATGGACACTCAGGTTTTTTGTAGTTTAGGACTACTATTTGAAAATAAATGCTATAAGTTGGTATAAATGTTTATGTAAAACTCTTTGTATGAACATGAACTTTCTTTTCTTTTGTGAAAATAGGAGTCAAATGCAAGCTTATATGGTAGGTGTATGCTTACAGTTTTAAGAAACTGCCCAACTATTTTCCAAAGTAGTTTCTATTTTACTTGCCATTTAGAAGTATCCAAAAGTTCCAGTTCCTTCATGTCCTGGCCAACACTTGATATGGTTCATCTTTTTAATTTTAGCCATCCCAATGGGTGTGTGGCAAACCTTATTAGGTTTTAATTTGTATTTTCCCAATAATTAATGATTTTGTACACCTTTCATATGCTTATCTTCCATGACACATCTTTTTTGGTAGTGTCTGCTTATATCTGTTGCCTGTTTTCTATTGGTTATGTTCTTGTTATCAAGTTTTGAGAGTTCTTTATATATTCTGGATACATGTCCTTTATCAGATATATGCAGTGCAAACATTTTCTCCTAGTTTGTGTCTTTTGCTTCACTTAGCAGCATCTTTTGAAGAACAGAAGTTTTTAATTTTTAATTTTGATGAGTTCCAAATTAGCAATTTGCTCCTTTACAGGTTATGCTTTGGGCAACCTATCTAGATATCTTTGTCTAATTCAAGGTCACAAAAATTTGTCTTTGTCACAGCATTTGTCTTCCTTTCAGTTATGTAAATTTCTACAGCTGGCTTGAATTCCTCCCCAGAAAATGGGTTTTTCTTTTCTACCACATGGCCAAGCTGCAAATTTTCCAATATTTTATGCTCTGCTTCCCTTTTAAATATAAGTTCCAGTTTCATGATATTTATTTGCTCTGTCCATTTTGCTCACACTTATGGACATAGGCTGTTTTAAGCAGCCAGGCCACATCTTGAGCACTTTGCTGCTTAGAAATTTCTTCCTCCAGATATCCTAAATCATCACTCTCAAGCTCAACATTCTGCAGATCCCTGGAGCAGGGGCACAATCTTTTAAACAACCAGATCTTGTGAGGACTCTATCACAAGAACAGCACTACGGGGATGTTGCTATGCCATTAGAAACTGCCCCCATAATCCAATTACCTCCCACTAGGCCCCACCTCCAGCACTGGGGATTACATCATTTCAACATGAGATTTGAGTGAGGACGCAGATCCAAACCACATCATACCACCCCGGCCCCTCCCAAATTTCATTTCCTTCTCATATTTCAAAATCCAATCATGTCTGTCCAACAGCCCCCAAGTCTTAACTCATTCCAGCATTAACTCAAAAGTCTATAGTCCAAAGTCTCATCTGAGACAAGGCTAGTCCTGTCTGTCTATGAGCCTGTAAAAGAAAAGACAAATTAGTTGCTTCCAATATACAATGGGAGTATAAGCAGTGGGTAAGTACTTCCATTTGAAACAGGAGAAAGTGGTCAAAAGAAAGGGTCCACAGGCCCCATGCAACTCTTAAACCCAGCAGAGCAATCATTAAATCTTAAAGCTCCAAAATGATCTCTTTTGACTCCATGTCACACATCCAGGGCACACTGATATAAGGAGTGGACTCCCAAGGCCTTGGGCAGCTCTATCCCTGTGGCTTCTCTCAAGGGCTGGTGTTGAGTGTCTATGGCTTTTCCAGAAGCACAATGCAAACTGTGTGTGAATCTATGATTCTGGGATCTGGAGGACAGTGGCCTTTCTTTCAGCTCCACTGGGCATCTCCAACCCCACATTTCCCCTCTACACTGCCTTAGTAGAGGATCTCCAAGAGAGCTCTGCCCCTGCAGTAGAATTCTGCCTGGACATCCAGGCTTTTCCATGCATTCTCTGAAATCTAGGCAGAGGCTCCCAAGTTTCAACTCTGCACTCTGTGCACCTGCAAGCTTAACACCACGTGAAAGCCACGAAGGCTTATGGTTTGCACCCTCTGAAGCAGAGGGTACCTGGGTTCCTTTAATACAAGACTGGAACAGGAGCAGATGGGATGCAGAAGACAGTGTCCTGGGGCTGAACAGGGTGGAGGGGCCCTGGGTGTGGCCCACAAAACCATTCTTCCCTCCTAGGCTTCTGGGCTTGTGATGAGAAGAGCTGCTGTGAAGGTCTCTGAAATGTCTTGAAGGCCTTTTCACATTGCCTTGGCTATCAGCATTTGTCTTCCTTTTGGTTATGCAAATTTCTGCAGCTGGCTTGAATTCCTCCCCAGAAAATGGGTTTTTCTTTTCTATCACATGGCCAAGCTGCAAATTTTCCAATATTTTATGTTCTACTTCCCTTTTAAATATAAGTTCCAGTTTCATGTGATTTATTTGCTCACAAATATGGACATAGGCTGTTAGAATTAGCCAGGCAGGCCGGGCGCGGTGGCTCAAGCCTGTAATCACAGCACTTTGGGAGGCCGAGACGGGTGGATCACGAGGTCAGGAGATCAAGACCATCTTGGCTAACATGGTGAAACCACGTCTCTACTAAAAAAATACAAAAAAACTAGCCGGGCGATGTGGCGGGCGCCTGTAGTCCCAGCTACTCGGGAGGCTGAGGCAAGAGAATGGCATAAACCCGGGAGGCGGAGCTTGCAGTGAGCTGAGATCCAGCCACTGCACTCCAGCCCAGGTTACAGAGCCAGACTCCGTCTCAAAAAAAAAAAAAAAAGAAGTAGCCAGGCCACATCTTGAGCACTTTGCTGCTTAGAAATTTCTTCCACCAGATACCGTAAATCATCACTCTCAAGCTCAAAGTTCCACAGGTCCCCAGAGCAGGGGCACACTACAGCCAGTCTCTTTGCTGATAGTGATATGGGGAGGCCTCAGGAAATGTTCGATCATGGTGGAAGGTAAAGGGGAAAGCAGGCACATCTTACATAACCAGAGCAGGAGGAAGAGAAAGATGAGGGAGGTGCTACATACTTTTAAACAACCAGATCTTGTGAGAACTCTGTCACGAGAACAGCGTTAGGGGAAAGGTGCTAAACCTTTAGAAACGGTCCCCATGATCCAATCACCTCCCACTAGGCCCCACCTTCAGCATTGGGGGTTACATTTCAACATGAGATTTGGGTGGGGACACCGATCCAAACTCACTAAGTTACAGGTTTCTTGAGGAAGAAACTTGTACCTCATGTTCCTCATCTGAAAAATCAGTCTAAGAAATCCTTCCTTGTAGAATTTCTTGGAAGACTGAATGTGATAATGTATGTTAAAAAGCCAGGTACATTGTCTGGCACATGGAAAGTATAAACAATAGCATCCATAGTAATTTTTCACTGTTGTATCTTCAGTACCTAACCCAGTACTCAACAAATATAATTTAAATAATAGATAAACCCTGCCTGTGAAAGCATTTGTAATGTGTAAACCCCCAAACGGGTCAGCCATGTTGTTTGTGTTGCTTTTGTTTTTATGTGTGTAGTATGGTCCTTCCTCTCCCCTGGTTCTGACCCTGTGCTCTCAACTTTCTTCGTGTTTGCCATTTGTGGCCTGCTGGTCTCTTTATAATCTCCCTCCTCCCTACAGTATGAGCACCTTAAGGGAAAGGACTAGCTGTGTCTTGTACATCTCTGTATTTCCCCTTTCCAGCACAGTTCCTGACACACAGCAATCCTCAAAACATGGTGAAATACAGTAATAAAGGGTGAGCAAAAATAGGGGGGAAAAAACTATATTTTGTTTGTTTGTTTGTTTGTTTTTGCCACAGGCCTAAGGAAATGTGACAGAATTCTCCAAGCCCAAATGCAAGAAATATCAAAGTTCTAATCATTCTGTGAGGTCTAATTTTACTTCTTCTCTTCCATTCATCACATTTACCTGCAGAGCAATAGTGCAGGGCCCAGTACCCTGCTGGGTTCCCCAAACATGAGACTGTACCCACCTTCGAGCCTGACACCCAGTGGTAAAAGTGGGGGATGCAGGCTGTTTTTCCAAACAACTGCAAGGCACAATGTCTCCAAGTGCTTTACCATACTCCCTCAGGTGTGGTCAAAGACCCATGGCTTCCCTCTCTACCTGGTCCCACTTTTTAAAGGGAGGGGGAGATTTGGGAAGCGCTGTGATGTCAAAAAACTGGCAAGAAACAAAACGATGACTTGTGAATTGCACAATCACAAATGAGTGGATGAATTCTGTGGTATGTGGATTCTATCTCAATAAAGAATTTTTTTAAGAAAAATTTAAGTAAAAGAACCAAGGTGGCTATCATGATTCATCACTTATTTGATTTGGTGGATATTTACTATAAATATATTTTTAATAGTGATTTTGGGTGATCTTTAATAACATACTCAGTAAGCAACCCTTAGTGCTGTATAAAAACAAGTTTGCAGATTGCACAGCATTTGTCTGTTAAAAAAAAAAAAAAAAAGACAAAGAACAAAACAAGAACTTCAATTTTTTTATCTGTTTATAGCCCATCAGGGGGCCCTGTGTGGGCCAAGGACCACGCCTGGAAAATCCTCAGCCTGAGTACCTAGAAAGATCTTAAGTGTCTCTAAGTACATAGCCAGAGTTTGAGTGTTTCTAAGTATTGCGGAAAGAGTTTGAATGTCACACAGGGAAAGATGACCTCAGCTCTACCTTCTCATCTAGATAATTCATAAGAATCATTGTGACAAAGTGAGGAAAATTGCCATTAATTGTTATTGAACATTTCCTACTGGCCAGGAGAGGTAAGGTAAAGGACTGCTTAGAGCCTTACACGTATTATTTAATTACCGTGCCGCCACCATGACCAGGACACTGTTGGTGTTTCTTCTTTAACATTAAGGAAACAGAGGCTTATTTGTTCAATGTCGCACAATCAGCGGTGGCAGAAGCTGATCTCACTTGCCTCTGACCCACCCTGCCTTTCGGCACATCCATTTGATATCAAATTTATGGTTGAGTTGCGGCGTTTTGCTTCCTGCCCGTTTTATAGTACATGAGGGTATGCTGTATAATTAATGTACATGTGCTCATTTTCTAGAACTCAGCACTTGTTTTCTTGCTTTAAGATTATTGTCAAGGTTTACGGTTATTGCATCTTTACTTTATGTTCCTGTGTTGCTTATGTCTATGGTTATCTGAGGGTCCTGCAGAGGAAGCATGCCTCTCTTTACAGACAACTCACCACAAGAGTGGCATCACCTGGAAAGAACAGCCATCAGAATATGGGGTGAGCCATGATTAGCTCTGCCAGTGGAAAGGAGACTTGGGAAACTTAGGGCTTGGAATCACAGGAATGCAGCAAGGAGTGGGCCAAGCAGGGTGGTTCTGATCAGGAAGGCTTTATATGACAGGCCAAAGGGTCTGGACTTTATCTGACAAACGAGGGATTTTTTATAGAGGGGAGTACCGTAACTAGATCTGTGTTTTGAAAGCATCCATCTAGACTGGGTGCAGTGGCTCATGCCTGTAATGCCAGCACTGTGGGAGGCCGAAGCAAGAGGATCATTTGAGGCCAGGAGTTTGAGACCAGCCTGGGCAACATAGGGAGATCCTGTCTCTAAAACAATGATTTTAAAAAATTAGCCAGGCGTGGTAGTACATGTCTGTAGTCCTAGCTACTTGGGAAGCTGAAGTAGGAGGATTGCTTGAGCCTAGGAGTTCAAGGTTGCAGTGATCTATGATGGTGCCACTGCACTCCAGCCTGGGTGACAGAATGAGACCCTGTCTCTAAAAATAATTAATAATAATAATAATAAAAGCACCCATCTTGTCTCAGGACAGGCCAGGAGCCACCCTGAGGAGGGACCCCTCTGGATGCTATAGTCTGACAGGGTAAAACATGTCCATAATCAGGTTTAGTCATGGCTTGGGAAAGTGTCTCTGGCCCAGCACTGTCAGAGATCTCGTCTCTCTTGCCCCCTGTCCTGCTTCTCTAGCTAATCCTCCTCTGTGTCCCATGCTGGCCTACACCAGCTCACATCAGCCAAGACACCCCAGGTCCAAATCCTGGCTCTGGCCTCCTCAGCCATACACCTGTGGCCAGTGTTCTCTGTGCCTAGTGCATTCATCTGCACAAGGAGAAAACAATAGAACATACCTCATATGATTGCTGTGAGGACTGACATGAACAGGTGCCCAGGAAGCCCTTAGAAGGGAGCCTGGCACAGGGTAAGCATGATATCAACTTTTGCTCTGATCCCAATTACTCAGAACGGACAGCCTAGACTCACTGCTGATACAAATTCTCAGGCTTCCTACCAGCTCTTGATCCAAGATTGGACTTTCCGATGAAGACTTCACCCCTGGTATTTCTGTAGCTCTGTTTCCTTTTATTCTTCCTGCTACTGAAAGGTGTTCGTGTAAATGCCAGGACTATACCTCTGCTCAGATTTCTGCACTTAAATCTGTGCAGCTGTCTGGAAACTCCTGGGGATATCTTCCTCTGACTTACTGTCTCTTTATGCTGCAGAAGGAGAAAACTTGGAAGGCTTCTAAGCTTGCAGTGGAAAGAGAACAACTTCCTTCCCAACCGAGAGGCTTCTCAGAAGCCAGCTATTCTATGCTACTTCTCTGATATCTCTGGTGTCAGCAGTCCCTCCCAAAATCTTGGCATGTTGATTAAAAGAAAGCAAAAACCTGTCCCTCTACAGCTTCACCGGATGGCTGCTTTTTAACTGCTTCCTGCCCACTTCTGGGTGAGTCACACAGGCCCCCCAGCTACTCCCTTCTCTGCACTCAGGCTCCTTCCAATCAGAGAGCAGTTACCAAGGGAACCACAGGTACCAGTCTCTCTCCGTACCCTGAATCAAGGCCTAATCTACATTGAAAGAAATTTCCATTCCGGAGCTCAGCACATTTCAACATTTTACAACCTGCTTCAACCCTGGTTGCAGTCACTTCTTCCTTAAAGGGGTCAGTCTTCCTCCACAGTAGTTAAAACCTGTTATTTTGCCTGAGACATTCATGGTGCAACTGAGATTTGCTTATAGGATTAATTTGGTTAATTAATTCTACTGAGAGGTGAATGATAGAGTAGAAAGACAATAAAACCTGTTGGGCAGAGTCATTGCAAGGTTTGAACACAATAATGTAGGTAAAGTGCTTGGCACAGAGTAAGAACTCAATAAAAAGCCATTATGAGGGTGAGTGAAGACAGCTCAATGGAGGTGCTTCTAACAGGGAAAGATAGGGGAGAGCAGAGGAAGTGTTTGGGGCTCAGGCTGGGGATGCCTCTCCAATCATGCCATTTAGAGGCCAGCCACTCTGCCTACCAGCAAGAAGGCCCTCCCATCTCCTGACCCTTCAGAGTCTGGATTAAATGCTTTCCTAGGAGGAAAGAGAACGAAGCCCTAACCACAGTAGCCTTCCCAGAACTCTCATCTGGAAATGGCATTGTGTCTAATTAATTTGTAAGCGGACTCAACTGGGTTTCCAACAAGTAAGAGCCCATTCTTGCCTTCAGGGTCCTCCATGCTATCAGTGGACAGAGGCTGCTTCCTCAGCTCTTACCCGCTGTCTATAGTGGTCCGATTGCCTTCCATACACTCTACAACCACAGGAAGCTGGGAAGGCATGCTGCATGCATAGTGACTGAAGACTTCAAGAGCAAGCAGCCCAATAAGACAGAAAGAAGCTTTATCTTCTTTTATGACCTAGCCTTGGAAGTCACAGACAGGCAGCTCTGCAGTTTACATGTGTACACAGTCACAACAGCCACTCAATTTCAAGAGGAGGGGACACAGACCTCATCTCTAAATGAGAGTGGTGTAAAGGTCACTTCAAAGTACTATGAACTAGGTGGCTAAAACAAACAGAAATTTAGTGTCTCACAGTTCCAGAGGCTCAAGTCCAAGATCAAAATTGTGACAGGGTTGGTTTCTTCTGAGGCCTGTAAGGAGAAATCCGTTCCATGCCTCTCTCCTAGCTTCTGCTGGTTTACTGACAATCCTTGGAGTTTCTTGGTTTGTAGAAGCATCACTCAATCTCTGCCTTCACCTTCACATGGTGTTAATTTTCTATGTCCAAATTTATCCCGTTTTATAAAAACATCAGTCATATTAGATTACATGCCAAGTCCAGCCTCTCAGAGTGGCCCAGGGACTACCCAGCACCCCATCTTCTGCTCTGGAAAGAATGGGCTCCTCTGTCTACAAGGCAGTCTCCAAAGTTCCATCTCCTCCCACCCCTGACACCAAAACCAAGGAAATAGAAAAAAGTGGGAATTAATGTGGGGTTAATGATCCCATTCCAGTATTGTACGATTCCCCTTATATGAAGTACCTAGAATAGGCCAATTAATAGGAGCAGAAAGCAGAATAGAGGTAACCAGGGAACAGAGGGTGAGGGGAAAGGGGAATGAAGAGTTGGTGTTTAATGGGACAGAGTCTCTGTTTGGAATGATGAAAAAGTTCTAGAAATGAAAAGTGATGGTGGTATACCACATTGCAAATGTACCTAATGCCATTAAGCTATACACTTAAAAAGAGTTAAAATAATAAATATTATACACCTTACCACATTTTTTTTAAAACTGACCTCATTTAGGGCAAATGATGAACTATGAAATACCAAAACAAACAAAGGTTTATTTTTTTTAGGGTTCATCATTGTCCAAAGCACTTTTATATCCCTTAATTTATTGAACCCTTTTTTAAGACCCTAGAAGTTAGGTCTAATTACTGCCACTCTACAGATGAGGAAATAGAGGCCCAGAGAGTTGAAATGCTCAAGGTCACCGGGAAGGTAAATGGCAGGACCAGGTCTATTTCTAAAATGCAGGCAAAGGCATCCACCTAGGTAGGTGGCCTTTAAGTAATGAAAGCTATTTCATTTCACAGACTCACTGGAGACCAGAACTAGAGGGAGCCTTAGACTAGATCTGCTTCACCTCTTTGGAGAATGAATTTGTTGCCCTGGCTAGCCTGTTCTTGGACCCTGACCAAAGGCCTTGGAAATCACTTGGGCTGGGTTTGCTGCTCCTTCACCTCTCTTCTGAAGGAGGTGGTGGCTGTGTAAGTGGTGAAGGAGAGGGGCCATCCTTCTCCCACGCCCCACCCATGTGACCTTGAGTATGTCACTTAACTCCACACCATGTGCATTAAATGGACATAATCAAACAGGACCTTCCCGAAAGAATTAAGGAATGAGAAGAGTAAACAATACGAAGTACTAAGCACTTTACCCAGCATAGGGTGCTGTGATGACCTACCTTGTGCAGACCCAGAGCCAGCCCTACTCTCTAATACACAGCTGCAAAATAGAACAGTGAGTAGATCAGAGTTCTAGCGTAGAGACAGACTGCAGCCTGCGTTCTGTTTATCATTATTATCAACAGCTTTATTGAGGCATAATTGACATACAACAAACTGTACATGTCTAAACTACACAATTGGACAAGTCTAGACACAGGTATACACCCTTGAAACCATCACTACAATCAAGATATTGACTACCTCCATCCCCCCAACAAGGGTTTCTTTGTGTCCTTTGAATCCCCTGCTCCTGCCCCTTCCATTCCTCACTCCCCCATCTTCAGGCGACCACTCATCTGCTTCCTATCACTACAGATTAGCTTGTATTTTCTAGGATTTTATACAAATGGAAGCATGCAGTATGTACTCTTTTATGTCTTGCTTCTTGAACTCAGCATAATTCTTGTGAGATATATCCACATGGTTGCATATATCAATAGCTCCTTTTCATTGCTTAGTATTATTCCATTGTATGGATTTGCCACTATTTGTTTATCAATTCACCTGCTGAAGGGCATTTAGGTTGTTTCCAGTTTGGGGCTATTACAAATAAAGCTGCTAGAAACATTAATGTACGAGTTCTTCTTGTGTCAACAAAGACTTTCTTTTCTCGGGTAAAAACCCAGGAGTGGGATGGCAGATCCTATGATAGGTGTAGGTTTAACTTTTTAAGAAACTAGCAAACGGTTTTCCAAAGTGGCTTTACCATTTTCCATTCCCACCAACAGTGTGTTAGAGTTCCAGCTCCTCCACATTCTTGCCAACACTTGATACAGTTTTGAGTTTTTTAACACTAGCCATTCTAGGGGGACTAGAGGGTGTGTGGTGGCATTTCATTGTGGCTTCAATTTGCATTTCGCTGGTGAATAATAATGTAGAGCATCTTTTCATGGGCTTATTTTCCATCATTTCTTCTTTGGTGAAGTGTCTGTTCAAACTCCATCCATATTACTTACCAACTGCGTAACTTCAAGCAAGTGGCTCAACCGCTCCCTGCCTCAGATTCTGTAAAACAGACTGACAGTCCCTACCTCATGGGGTTGTTGTGAGAACCTCTCCAATCCAGATCCCCTGTTTGTTTGCTTCCCCTTGACCCCATACAGCCTCACACCACATAGAAGCTTTAACCCAGCTCCTGAGCTTCCTCTTTTATGGAAGGTACCACTCTCCACACATACACACACACTCACACACTCTCATGATTTGATTCTCCTTCCAACTGTGGAGTTAAGAGACCGGTGTCAGGAGCAGGGCAGAGGCATATTGGTCTGGGGACCCAGAGACTGCATCTGACAGCCTGTCTTTTGGACCCTTTAAACCACTGCTGAAAGACATTGATACATTAAGATATTTTTCTTTCTGCTTGGATTTCCAACTTGTCTGTCTCCGAGGGAAAGGCTGTCTGGACCCAGCAGGGAGAGGAGAGGAACCCCTGAGTTGCTGCAGAGGCCATTTGAATCCCTAAGTCAGCATGCCCCATGCCCCACGCACCTGCTCTTTGAGGGAGAGAACAGATGAAGCCGTTGTCCTCCAGCCCGCTTCAGCTCTGAGGTCCTGCTTCCCCTCCCTCCAGTCCCTCAGATCTCAGCACTGTTGATGTACAGCCTCACCACAGAAAGTGTGCATGTTCCCATAAGGGAGAAGAGAGGGCCTGGACACCAGACAAAGCCAGAGCCAGACAGACCTGGGCAGCTGGCCAGGAAGACAGGGACAGCACCCAGCACTCAGCACCCAGCCTGAGAGGATAGTAAATCAAAGCCCCACCCAGTCTATGTCTATGGCTGGTATAGCAGAGCACAGCATGGGGTTCTCAGAGACAATGCCTAGGTGACCTAGCAAGTTAGATCAGCCTAGCACAGTGCTCTCAACTGCTGTCTTCAGAGGAGCAACTCTGCTCACCTGAGGATTTGTTCGATGTGCAAATTTTCCAGACTCTACCAGGAAACTCTGGAGGTGGGAACCCAACCATCTGCTTTAACAAACCCTCCAGGTGATTCTAACACTGCTCAATACAAGAACCCCTAGCCTTGCAGACTTATAGGCCAAAGGATGGATCTAAGAATCCTCCATCTTTTTCAAGGACGAAGGCAGCAACCAAAGTGTTTATAAGCACAGGTTTGAGAGACGAGTGAATCCTGGTTCACATTTCACCTCTGCCACTTCCTAGATACATGACCTTGGGTAAGTCACCAACCTCTGAGCCTTTCTAAGCCTCTCTTTCTTCCTTGATAAAAACTGGAACAAGGCTGACCTTGTCGGGTTGTTTTAAGGATCTGAAGAGGTAAAATGCATAAAGGACACATATTAAGTACTCAAAAAAGGGCAGTGCTATTTACCTGCCATGAGCCCAAATGATGACTTAGAGCAAATTAGAAAAGAGAGTCCCTTCCTCATGCTGCTTTATTGCCATTGCAGAGTACTCATGCTAACTTTTCAAATCTGTGAGGATGACTTTAAGAAGGGCACCTAGATGTGCAAAGAGTGCCTTGGAGATGTGCAAGCAATAGCCGTAAAAGAGCATGGCCGTGCTCATTATAAAGTACACGCCCTTAAGTTACAGAACAGCCCGGGAGGGGCAGCAGGTGGATCACTCCCTGGGAGCCAGCTCCCCAGATGGCCATGTGTGCTGTCTTCTGAACCATCCACTCCTCTGTCATCCATGAAAAGTAACCTCAGCCTCCATCTAAGCTGATTGTGTTAAGAGCAGACTTCTCCCCAATTTCCTACCATTTTCAGGGTGTGCTTCCACTCTGCTGGTCACCTCTTGCACCCAACCCCTGCTCTCAGCCCAGTTCTCAAGCCCCTCACATGTGGCACTTCCCATTCCCTGCTGTCCTGTTCCCTACAATTGCTCCTTGTCAGGAACCCATACCATCCACCTTCCTGCACTAAGGTGTCACTAACCCAAGCCTGCCTGCTCTCTGTAGCTGACTACACCAAGGGTGAAGAAGTTACAAAATAGCACACAGCTAAAAACATTTAAAATTGTCACCATCGGCCGGGCGCGGTGGCTCAAGCCTGTAATCCCAGCACTTTGGGAGGCCGAGACGGGTGGATCACGAGGTCAGGAGATCGAGACCATCCTGGCTAACACCGTGAAACCCCGTCTCTACTAAAAATACAAAAAACTAGCCGGGCGAGGTGGCGGGCGCCTGTAGTCCCAGCTACTCCGGAGGCTGAGGCAGGAGAATAGCGGGAACCCGGGAGGCAGAGCTTGCAGTGAGCTGAGATCCGGCCACTGCACTCCAGCCTGGGCGATAGAGCGAGACTCCGTCTCAAAAAAAAAAAAAAAAAAAAAATTGTCACCATCAAGGAGTTCTTCAACCACCTCAACAAAGAAGACTTCCCATAGTATTCTTTATTGCTATGACTATGTACCCATCTGCCTGCCACTCTTCTGGGGCCCCAAACTGCTGCCCTGTTCAGAGGCACTTAATTTCTCTACCATGAACATTATTTAATCTCCTCTTTTCATGAGTGTTACAAGACCCCGAAAACTCTCTCCCTTTTGAGCTGCCAGTGAACAGTTCTCGAATTCCTGCTAGCTTGTTCTGCGGAGCAATTTAGTTTAGAGCCTCCCCTTTCCAGACAATTTGAGGTGGAGGTAGGGAGTGAGCCTTCCCTTGAATAATCCAAAAAGCCTGACTATAATTTTTTTTTTTTAAACAAAAGAGCAGCCTTCCTTCTGTTGGGCACCTCCTCACCCCACACCTGGAGTTTAAAAGTGGCTGTAGGCATTCCTATTTTTAAATAGCATTTTTCCCTTGCTAGTACACATATGCAATACACAGAAACCCCTGGAAATTCCTTGAGTTTTTATTAAAAATTCCAGATGGTGCAGCAGAGATTTCAGACACTAAAGCTTCTGTTAACAACAGGAAATTAATAACCAAGCTGACTCAAAGTCAACATCGTCTGGTTTGATGACGGCAACGTGAAAAAAAAGGAAGCAGGTAACACAGCATTTGAGGTAACACAGTATCGGAGGCACAAGTTGCAGAATGAGCGAGGCCTGGGTTTGAATCTCAAATCTCCCATTTATTAGTGGGGAAACCTTGGGGAAGTCACCTAACCACTCTGTGCCTCAGTTTCCTCATGTGCAAAACAGAAAAGTAACAGGATAGCTCTGCTGTCATGCCTCGTAAGTGTTCTTAAAAGTCACCTGCTATGGACAAACAAAGTGTAGTATATACATACAATGGAATATTATTCAGCCTTAAAAAGGAAGGAAATTCTGACCCATGCTACAACATGCATGAACTTTGAGGACATTATGCTAAGTGAAAGAAAACAGTCATGAAAGGACATATACTGTATGATTCCACTTATAGAGTAGTCAAATTTCTAGAGACTGGAAGTAGAATGGTGTTTGCCAGGAGCAGGGGAGAGGAGAAGTGGGGAGTTGTGAACTGGGTATAGAGGTTCACTTTTTTTAAGATAAAAATAATTCTGTGGATGGATGGTGGTGACAGTAGCACCACAATATGAATGTCCTTAGTACCACTAAGCTGTATACTTAAAAATGGTCGCAGTGGCTGGGCATGGTGGCTCACGCCTATAATCCCAGCACTTTGGGAGGCCAAGGCAGGTGGATCACCTGAGGTCAGGAGTTCAGGACCATCCTGGTCAAGATGGTGAAACTCTGACTCTACCAAAAATGCAAAAATTAGCCAGGTGCATTGGCACATGCCTATAGTCCCAGTCACTGGGGAGACTGAGGCAGGAGAAGTGCTTGAACCCAGGAGGCTGAAGTTGCAGTAAGCTGTGATCATGCCACTGCATTCCAGCCTGGGTGACAGAATAAGACTGTGTCAAAAAAGAAAAAAGAAAAAAAAACCACAGTGGAAATTTTTATGCTATGTGTCTTTTATCACAATTTAGAAAAAAAGAATAATAAAACAAAAAATCACCACACTGCGCAAAAACCAAAGGGTTCATAAGAGCAATGGAGTTGGGGTACAACACTCATAAACTTCCTTCGGCGACACAGTAAAAATTAAAGAAACCTAAGAAAAATGGCAACACAGTTTTACACATGTTAAATGTCATCAAAGACATACATAGACACTACAATAAGCATGATGCTACATGCTGTGAGTATGCAAGTGAGCTTCAGAATTACTGTCAGGTGGTGGGAGGAGGTAGACCTGGAGTCAGAAGGAAGGTTGTAGCACCCTGTGTGTGGCTCATAATACATGGTGAACTGAGAATGCCGGGAGATGTTTGAAGTGTGTCCATATGTGTGTTTACTACACAGCTCAGTTCAACTGGGAGCAATTTTCTGCACTTGCCTTGTGTTTCTCACACACCAAATCAGACATAAGCAAATGCAAAACTAACATAATGCTCAAATCGTTTCCTGACACATGGATCGCATTGAAACAAATTTGCATTTTCAAAATAAGCACCATAGCCAAACGGACTGTATCTACCTGATGGGATTGTTACAAGGATTATGGGATTTAATGCAGATGAAGCTTTCAATAGCACCTACCACATGATAACTGCTCAAAAATAATGCTAGTGATTGTGGTGTGCGGAATAATGGCAGTGGCTATTGTGGGGCCGTAGTTATTTTTCGTGTTGCTACTCCAAAGGGAGTAGCCCAGAGGTGGACCGAGGGAGGCTGCATGCCCATTTTACAGATGACAGAACTGAGGCTCAGAGAATCTGAGAAATTTCTCAAGATCTTACAAGAGTCTAGTACAAAGTGTGCAGAAGTCTGGACCGCTGCACACTTCTAGGTCTACAGAGGTGACTGGATGGTTTCTGTGAACTCCTGCAGCGGGCATGGTCAAGTACCCAAATGTGTGCTAACCCCCCAGAAAGCAAGCTGGCATATAGCAAGGGGCAAGGAACCACAGCTGGAGAGTTCCTAGCATTTAGGGAGCCTTTAATTAAAAACAAAAACAAAAAAAAGGATCTAGAACTTGTTTTGTGTTCCCTGGGTGCCTGGTGGTTTAATCACTTTGCTCAGGTCACCAGGCCTATCAGGAAGTCTCTCCACCTCCAGGGAATTTGAACCCTTTTTAAAAGGCAAAGAAAATGGGTAAAACTTTCAGTTCTGTCTGAAAAAACAAGACTGACTTTTCTGGTGGTTCTTATTGACTTGGAAAGAGCAGATCTGCCCATCAAATGGCATTTTACCAGCTGATCAATTTGGTGTCATTCTCATTGAATTAAATCAAATTGAAATGTAATTCCCTTCCCAGAACAAATCCTCCTGCAGGGATTCGCTGCACAGAAGTGTTTGACCTTGTACTGGCTGCCTAGAGGGCTTTCCAGAAATCTAGGGGCATATGAGAGGTCTGCAGAGCTCATGGAGTGCTGGGCACAACCCACTCGGCTGACTTTCAGGCTGGACTTCTGTAGGAATTAGAAAAAGGCTGTCCCGGCCGGGCGCGGTGGCTCAAGCCTGTAATCCCAGCACTTTGGGAGGCCGAGACGGGCAGATCACGAGGTCAGGAGATCAAGACCATCTTGGCTAACACGGTGAATCCCCGTCTCTACTAAAAATACAAAAACTAGCTGGGCGAGGTGGCGTGCGCCTGTAGTCCCAGCTACTCGGGAGGCTGAGGCAGGAGAATGGTGTAAACCCCGGAGGAGGAGCTTGCAGTGAGCTGAGATCCGGCCACTGCACTCCAGTCCAGGCGACAGAGCGAGACTCCGCCTCAAAAAAAAAAAAGAAAAAGAAAAAGGCTGTCCCACAAGGTGGTAAAATTACAAAATGCTGCCTCATCTGGAAGGGAGAAGGTGCTCCTTCTTCTAGGCTATGGCAGCCCCAAACCAGGGTGCAAAGGTTGGTGAGTATAAGTGAGCTGGTTTTTAACCCCAATCACCCCCCAGACTCAACTTACCCAACCACAGGCAGCAGCACTAGTCAGTTCCCATTGGGGCCACCACAGTAGGCTCAGCTCTGAGAGATCTCTGGAGCAGAGACTCAGCTCTGGCCAACACAGGTATGGCTCCCAGGGATCCAGTGGCTCTTGGTTGAACTGGCCGCAATTGTCTCTACCAAGCCTTGGGAGACCCTAAGTACATGACCACAAAGCAATCTATGCCCAGAACTCCCCATGGAACATGAGGTTGTGCAACTCTGACCTGTGACCATCCTGTCCTTTATCCATCCCTTCAGTCTCTGCCTTGGAAGTCAGAAGACCTGCCACCAAATCTCAGCTCTACTGGGCCAGTAACTTAACCTCTCTGAGCTTCAAAGCTACTCACTGTCACTGTCAAAGCTACAAAAGCAATACCTGACAGCCACATGTGGGAGTGAATGTGGGACCAAGAAGCAAGACAGCCCTCTGAGAAAGAGGCTAGTAAAATCCATGCAGAATGATGAGATATGCCGTCTGTTGGCATAAACCAAGAGATGACCTGAAAATGTGACTGAAGAGTTTGGGAAGACCCCCAACGCCAATCATGGTGGCCTGGGTATGGTCACCGGGAGGCAAGACTTTGGGAGGGGGTGATGGTAATTGAGTAAGCAGAAACCTAATTAACTAAATCAGCTGGCAAAAGACTGCGTGAACAGAAAGAACATACCCAGCCTGGAGCAGAGACAAAGGGAGCCCAAGGAGCCAGAAGTTGGCCATATTTATTCTGCAATAAATTCACAAAGTTGATGCCAGGCTCAAAGCCCTCTTAGCAGCCAACCTATCAGCCTCTTCTTAGAAACGCCCGACCTCTCATCAACCCTTTTCAAGCTGCAACAATCCTTAGTCCCAGGGTTGTCATAAGGATTAAACAGGGAAGTGCCTGGGACGTAGCAGGTGGCAAATGAACTAACATTCCCTTCTCACTCAGTTCCCTTTTTTCCTACAATAATAACCAAAGTCAAGTCTTTCCAGCCACACAAGCATTTCCTCCTAGATTTTCCTGAGGTCCCTGCTCTTCCATTCCCTCGTCCAACTGTCTTCTCCCCATATACCCATCCATCCCACCTCCTTCCTCTATGCCCTATGGGGTGCCACTTTTATTGTCAAGGAACTCCTCTTTGCTCTAAATCTAGTGGGAAAGGAAAATTTGTGAACTAATCACAGAAATATCTACTTATAACTGGCCCCAAGTATTCTGAAGGAAAGGTGGGAACATAGGTAGTGGGTGCTGTGGTGTGCCCCCCAGTCCTCCCTTCAGGGCTGAGACACTTATTCCCAACTGCCAGGGATACTGGATGCTGGCAGCTCTCACTTGAGGCTTCCTCAGGAATTGCCCTCAGCCCTTAACAACCACCTTGCAAAGACTAGGCCCCATCTCTGAGGCATCTCATTGCCAATGACGGGTAAATGCAGTCACGGGAAAGCTACTGGACCATCCTAGCTCCACAGCTCCTTATGGGGTTGATGTTGCCTTGATTATGACATTATCACAGCTCTACCACTCCACCTGCTCATTCTCACTCCCACCCCATCCCCTGTGGGTGTCGGTTCCATGCACACAAGTCCCTGTCCTGGAATCTGTCCCCAAAGGAATAACTAAGACAACATGTCAAATAAGGATTGCGCTAGTTGGGGGCCAGGGGTTGGGGGGAGTGTGTGATGGTCACAGAAAGCTTTCCTAAAAAAAAAAAAAGTACATTTGAGCTGAAATCCAAAGAATAAGGAGTTATCTAGATGAAAAAAGAAGGGAAGCGTGTTCTAGGCAGAGGGAACAAAATGTGGGAAGACCCTGAGACAAGAAGGACATTTCAAGGCAATGTGGCTGGAACACTGAGCATGAGAGAAGTCAGGGGAGCAAAGATGGTGAGGATGGAAAGGTCAGTACAGGCTGGATCAGGCAGGGCTAAGGTAGGTAAGGGCTGGATCAGGCAGGGCTGGGCAGGACAAGTTAAAACACAGTCTGACCCAAAGAAAATGTTTTGGTTCATGATTGTATTAATTTGCTGGTGCTGCCATAACAAAATGCCACAGACTAAGTGGCTTAACAACAAGAATTTACTCCTCCCAGTTCTGAAGGCTGGAAGTCCAAGATATAGGTGTCAGCAGGGTTGGTCTCCCCCAAGGCCTCTGTCACTTGTTGCAGATAGCCACCCTCTTGCCACCTTTTCACATACATGGTCGTCTGTCTGTGAACACCACCCCTGGTGTCTCTTTGCATCCAGATTTCTTTCTATGAGGATGCAGGTAGATGGGATTAGGCTTGCTCTAATAAATTCATTCTTTCTATGAGGATGCCAGGTAGATGGGATTAGGGCCTGGTCTAAAGAACTCATTCTTTCTATGAGGATGCCAGGTAGATGGGATTAGGACCTGCTCTAATGGACTCATTTTCACTTCACCTCCTCTCTAAAGGTCCTGTCCCCAAATACTGTTGCATTCTGAGTACTGAGGGTTAGAATTTCAGCATATGAATTTGGTGGGATGGGCACAGCTCATCTCATGACAGTGATGTTATCCATAAGCAAGATCTTATACATGTGTAAAACCAAAACCTCAATGAACTAAAACTGTAAATAACCACCTTTGTTGAAAATTAAATAACATTTTATTGCACTTGTCCTAGAAAACACCAAAATATATTCTTGCACATGCGTATAAGTCGTTTCCACCACATCCCCACCAGCACCCTCCACTGCCCTCGAACCTGCGGTCCCAATCCCCACCTTTATTCACAGATCCCTCCTTCCTCTCTGCCCCTGTCCCAGGCTGGTCGCCTGCCAAGTACTGCTGGAGAAAATCAAATAACTGTGCTGATCCACTCCACTACAAATTCTCGGCCTCCAGCTTTGGCTGGGCTCTCCTCAGCCCTCCAATCCTCTTATTCACTCCCAGGCTTCTCCATTTCCCATTCTGTTCCACGTCTGTGCCAACCCTTTCCACCTTCTGCCAGTCTCACTGACCCACCACTGCCCCTCCCTCTCAAAAGACCATCTGTCCCACTTCACAGAGGAAGGACAGGTCATGAGGCTGCTGCTGCCCACTTTCTTTCCTTGCCCCTCCTAATTTTTTCACAGCTAACTAGTGGAAGAAAGATGTGGAAGAAAGAAAGCAAGGATTGGCTCCAGAGAGAGAGTCCCACCATGTACAACATTTATTCTTGGGCAGGTTAACTCCACCTCCTCATGACTCAGTTTCCTTATCTGCAAAAGGTCATTGCTCCAAAGTGGAAGCTTATCACACTTAGAACAAAATCCAAACTCCTTACCATGGCCAGCAAAGGTGACACCAGGCAAACGGGCCCTGTCTACTGTCACCCCACCAGCCACTCCTCTCCCCCAGCTCACACTGCTCCAGCCACGTTGCCTTTTGTCTACTCCTGAAACATGCCAAGCTCACTTCTGCCTCAGGGGTTTTGCACATGTGGTTCCCTCTGCCAGATCTTGGCATAACTCATTCCCCTACAGACGGTTCGTGTGTCCAACGCAGCCTCCTCAGCAAGGCCTTCCCTGATGACTCCAACAAGACCAGCACCTTCCCCCATTTTTTCTAATCTCTTTACAATATTTCTCTTTGTTTTACTTATCACTTAACACCTGAAATTGTGTTACTTCATCTACTTGTTTATTCCTTGTCTCCCTCACAAATATATAAGCTCCAAGAGAGCAGGGGCTGAGTCTTGGTCCTAGTAAGCTGCCATGGCAAAACAATGCCTGGTACATGGTTGGTATTCATCAGATTTTGTTAAATGAATTTTTTAATGACTCTCTGGAGCCATTTCTGTGCTACCACCACCGTCACTTCCCCTAGAAATGACTACTTCCCACCTTGCACCCCAGTTCTAGCACAGGGTCCAATGGGAGCTCCCAGCCACCTTCTGACATGCCCCTCTTCTCGGCACTGCGACAAACTCAGAGGCCCACCTGATGTGGTCTGAACCAGTGAGAGTCCTTCCCGGAGAGATTTCTAACTGCAGCCAGGGAAAGAGCAAAATGTCCCCTGCCTGGGAGACAAAATGGGGAGGCTGGGAACAGCTGGTGGCCTTTTCCACATGGTATGAAAAAGTGACTCCTCATGCTCTGTCAACACAGCCCTTCCTACAGTTTGGGCACCCGAGCCAGTAATCATCTCTTCATCTCAGCCAGTTTGCATTGTGGTTCCGTTACTCACCACCAAAAGAATTCTGTTGTGAGAAATGAATCGATGTACGCCAAATGCCTGGCACAGTGATCGATGTATGCCAAATGCCTGGCACAGCAATCGATGTACGCCAAATGCCTGGCACAGTGCCTGGATCGAAGCGGACACGTAATTGTTGTTAGTTCCCCTCACAGCACTCCTGTAGTCTTATCCTTCTTTGCCTCCTCTCCTCCCATCTCAGATGAGGGTATCCCTCCTCCCTTCCCAGGCCACCTCCACATACCCTTTCTTTCCCACTCAGAACCTTGCTTCTGAGATTTTGCTCAGCTTTTTTTATTTATTTATTTTTAGTTTTTGAGACACGGTCTCACTGTGTCACCCAGGCTGGACCGCAGTGGCTGGATCTCAGCTCACTGCAGGCTGGACCTCCTGGGCTCAAGTGATCCTCCCGCCTCGGCCTCCCAAGTAGCTGGGATTATGGGTGCACACCACCATGCCCAGCTAATTTTTATTTTTCTTTTTGTAGAGGCTGGTCTTGAGCTTCTGACCTCAAGTGAGCCTCCCACCTCAGCCTCCAAAAATTCTGGCATCACAGGCATGAGCCACTGCACCTGGTCTGAGCTCGTCTTTGCATGGGATTAGGAGCTGCTACCAGTCAAAGGCTCTGTGGGGCTTATCCCACACCATTCTGTGCCTAGCACACAGCATGTACCCCAGTGGAAGTCAGCCCTGAACAGAATGAAGCCTCAGGCTTCTTATAAACTGAAGAGGGTTCCATAAAATGTGTAAAATGGGAAGGGCTGTCTGTATGGAAAGGATTGTGATTGTGGTTTTCTTAGCCAAATAAATAACCCTTTCATCATGAAAGGAGGCCTTCCGAGTGATAGATGGTTCTGAGGCCCTGGGGCGACATGGGTATTTCTCAAGGCCACCAATCAAACAACTTAACCGCATAACATTTCTCTCTCCATAGCAACCAGCCCAGCCTCCTCTGCCAGGCCCCAGCACCTGTGCCTCTCAAAGGCCCTCAGCTGTCATGGCTGCTGCCTTCTGCAGCCTGCCATTGGCTGGGCACACTCATTCTCAGCCCTCACTTGTGAGAAAGGACCAGGCTCAGGAGAGGGGCATGTGGCAGGGATCCATAGTCCAGAAATGGGTCAGGCCACAGGCCATTGGCCCCTCTGGCTCTGAGCCATTCCACTCAGCACGGCCTGCCTCTGTTATCCTCTAGCCATCCTCCAGGGGAGTGGGTACCCTCAGGGAGATGGAGGGGCAGGAACAGGAGAGGAGAGGAAGGCTTCTAGATATAGGTGCCAGAGACAGGGCATCACAACCCCATTGTACAGATGAGAAAACTGAGAGGGTCGAAGGCGAAGGAACCAACCCAAGGTTACGCATCTAGCAAGTGGCAGAGTCGCTCCCAGATCTGCCTGAGTCCTCATCCTGCGTTCTTTTCTCTGTATGATCCTATTCCCCTTTCAGATCCTCACATCATCCATGTGCATAGCTGGACTAAAAGCAAGAGTTTCAGGGGGCTGGGGGAGCCCCACAAGGAGGAGGGTCTCAGGGGGCAGATTCCTCTGAAGGTTTCCATGCCACTCCCACCACTCCCAAGTCCCATCCAGAGAGTGGCTTTCAGAGCCTGGGAAGACAGACACCCTTGCCCCCTTGGGTGCTAGCACAGGGAGGCAGTGGGGACAGTGAGTATACATAACTCCTTCAAGAAATCTGTCAATGAACAGAGAGGGAGATTTTACAGAACAGGCAAGCAACCTGGACCAGAGAAAGGGGTCCATGGAGGTGTAGAGGAACAACTCACCTGGGGGTGGGGGAGGCAGGGAGGCATGGCACCTAGAGCAGGGATTGGAAATGTTCTCTGTAAGGGGCCAGAGAGTAAATTTTTTCAGCTTTGGGGGCCATACAATCTCTTTTGCAATCACCCGACTGCCATCATAGCACAAAAGCGGCCAAAGACCACGTGTCAACAAATAAGCATGGCTGTGTCTTAATAAAACTTTATTTACAAAAACAGATATCATAATGCATTTGGCCCACAGGCTGTAAGTTTCCGCCTTCTAATCTAGAGCACAGGATGCTGCAGGTGCTTCTGGAGCAGAGCTGGGGGTAATAAACTTTGGAGAGAAGGGGGACCTTGTCTGCTGAGTGCTGTCCACAGTGCCAGCACATAGTAGGTACTCTCTGAACACTGACAGGAACTACTGGATGCTGAGGCAGGAAGAAAGAACAAGGTACTGGGCAAATGTATAGAGAAATGTTGAGCCTAAGCCCGACGGTCTTCACCTTCTGAAGAGAGAAAAAGGAATAAATCAGGCGGTGGAGAGTTGGTGGCTTCACGAAAGTGGGAAAGGCTTGCATGGCAGGCAGGCATCAGATCCTAGCCGCTCCAACAGCTGTGCCCAACAGGGTTCATTAACGCCCCCACACCCACCAGGTGAGAGGAAGGAGGTCTCCAGTGGAGACCAGAGTGCAGAGACGGGAAGCAGCTTTGAAATCTGCTGATAGCACACAGATGAGTTTGTTACAAACTTATACAACAGGCCAGAGCACTGGGCCAAAAACTTGTAGACAGAAGCCAGCTGGTTTACTAGCCCAGCACTTTGAAATCACTGGACAGGCATAAGGGATGATCATCGACACCCTCCACTGCCCAGAGACTGCCGCACTGGGCTGCTCTGTGGCGCCAGGAAGTTTTTAGGCTAAAAGTGAAAAAACTCTGGTCTCCAAGCTGCTTGCCCCCTGTGGCCTGGTGAGGCTGCACCCTTGTCCAAGAATTCTTTGCTCCTCTGAGGCCCACAGGGGCCTGTTCTGGTTTCTCAGGAAAATCCATGTTGAAGAACCCTCATACTCTGAAGACACAAGGAGGAAGCATAGGGAAAGACCTGACTGACGTCTTAGGCCCATGGGGACCCTTGCAGCAAAGCAGACGGAAGAGATTGAGGGCACAGTAACACAGGCATAGGGTACCTCTTCTATGACAGATGACATTTTCTCCAGTAGTTGCATTTTGTGATCTACAGTGAATGTCACCTGGGTTTTCCCTTTGCCCTACGATGGCTTCCATGGCCTCTTGTAATTGAGGGATGTGGTGAGGCCAGGAGGCAGGTGCTGTGTCTGCTGCTGCTCTGCACTTGGGCTTTCCCTTGGCTCCCACCAGTTTCCAAGGTGGGTCTCCCAGCTGAGGCTGCCATGGGTGGCCACACAGTCTGCACAACTCCACAGGGCACCAGCTAAGAGCTGCGACAGGCACAATTTTTGTAACAACTCATTCTTAATGCCAGTTTTATGGAAGAGGAATTTGAGGCACCGAGAGGTCACACAAGGGCTAAGCAACCCAATTTTGAGCCAGTGCTCATCCACATTGCACCAGGGGTGATGAACCCATCTCTCCAGGACCCAAGCCTGCGAAGTAAGCAGGTCTAGCAGGCTGGGCATACGTGCCTAGGTATATGCTGTGTGAGTGGAGGAGACCGAAACAACAGCTAACAGAAAGAATGCCTGTCCAAGGGGAAGAGTCATGAATGGTCTGCCATATTCCTGCATGTGCAGGAAGCTAGGAATGTGAGCCTAATGTTGCTATATCTTCCAATGTTTCAAGAGAAACCAGGATTCAGAGTATAAAGTAAAATAGCCTGATTTTTAAAAACCGCCTCAATTTTTTTAATGCTATGAGTCCAAACAAAACACATTTGCTGGCCAAATCAAGTCCCTTAGCCACTGGTCTGCCCCCACTGTACCATATTTATCGTCTCTACCTTATCTCATTAAATGCACATGTTAGCAGCCTCTAAAAAGTATATAATATTCATCCCCATCCAACAGATGAGGACACTGAGACTCAAAGTAGAAAAGGGACTTGCCCACAGCCACACAGCTAAGTACCAAAACTGGAGTCTGTACTTTCTGCAGGGCCCTGAACCACCCTATCAACGCCAGGTCGCTCCCCCATGGTGAAAGCCTAGGATGTGTGGTTTCCCGTATCCACAGCCCAGTGCTGCATGTGGGGTCAAGACTGAAGCTCTGACGAAGCACTCAGAGGTGCCCCTCTCTGGCTGGGTTCCTTCAGCATTGGACTTCACTCCTACTTAGGCTCAGCTGGTATTGTCAGCCATTTCCCCTGGGCTGTCACTGACTGATGATGGGGACAGTAACCCCGGGGAGCCTTCAGCCTGGGTCACTAAGGAGGCAGTGAGTAGACCAGGTGGCCAAGTGCCCCAGTTAAAATAGAAACAATGGGAGCCCAATTCTCCATCCAGAACCTGAACTGAAGATGGTTCCCCTTGACTGAGCCTGGGTATTGAGACCATCTGGTCCAACTTTGTTTTATGAACTTTATTATAAACTTACAGGAGGAGGTGTGCTGGATGCTGGTTCAATTAGGAGAATTTGTAACTTGCTGAACCCAGCAAGGGCTGATCCAACCTGAAGAAGGTCTCTGGAAGCCTGCCACAGAGCTCTAGCCTCAACTTTGACCTGTACAACATTTTTATTAATGACTTAGTTGAAAACATAAAAGACTTGTTTACCAAATTTGTAGCTAATTTTTAAAAAGAATAAAAGGAGAGGCAGACTACAAAAACATTGACAGGATCCAGATGGCTCTAGACAGGCTGGACTGATGGGCTGAATCTAATAAGATAAAATAAAACAGGGTTTAAATGTCAAGTCCTGAACTTGGCTTCAAAATAATAACAGCTCAAGAACAGGATTGAGGTGGGTGGGACAGTAATGGAACTTAGCAACAGCAGGTTTTAATAAGACTTAGAGGTTTAGTGAACACAGTCAACATGGCTATGCCACTAAAAAAAAAAAAAAAACCAGATGTTCATCACAACACTGCTTATAATAGCTAGACATTGGAAGCAATCTAAGTGTCCACTAGACATGGTTCATCTGTGCAGTTGACAACTATATACCCATTAAAAATAATAATGGCATAAGAATATATTAAACAACATCGGGAAATAGTATGAAAGGAAAAACATTCAGTTACAAAGCAAGAGTTTGAACCCGCTTTTATTTTTTAAGAAAAAGAATTGAAAAAAGTTATGGAAAGATACAGACCAAAATGTGAACTTATCCGTTTCTGGGTGGTATTCGGTGTGACTTGGGGATGGTAGGGGAGGTCTCAGTAAATGCATAAAGCTTTTGAAGGTATTCGAAAGCTTATGCCATTCCCAGATATAGAATGCTAACGTCTAAAAAGTTGGAGAAAAATATTCTGTTGTACTTTGGCATGACCAAGCCTGGGGTCTTGAAGTGGGCATATTCTTCTCTTTTTTTTGTTTTTTTTCTGGAGACAGAGTTTTGTTCTGTCGCCCAGGCTGGAGTGCAGTGGCGTCATCTTGGCTCACTGCAAGCTCCGCCTCCCGGGTTAAAGCAATTCTCCTGCCTCAGCCTCCTGAGTAGCTGGGACTACAGGCGCCCACCGCCACACACGGCTAATTTTTTGTATTTTAGTAGAGACAGGGTTTTGCCTTGTTGCCCAGGCTGGTCTCAAACCCCTGAGCTCAGGCAATCCACCCGCCCGGCCTCCCACAGTGATAGGATTATAGGCGTGAGCCACCACACCCGGACGGGCATATTCTTTAAATCAGTTATCTCATTCAGTTCCAATATCTCATGGCTCCCTATGAAATAGATACCAGGGCTTTCTCCATTTTACAAGACAAGGTTCAGAGAGGCCAAGGAGCTTGCCCAAGACCATACAGTTAGTGACCAGCAGCACCGAGATTTCCTGAAGACGTTAGACCCGGAGAAAGGAAGCTGCAAAGAGACAGCTTCCTGAATACTGCGAGTGCTGCCGAGCATGAAGCATTCCTGACAGACCCACACTGGGAATCCTCTATGGCTGGCTGCCAAGGGTTCTGACTGACTAAGGGTCCCTCGTCTTCTTGGGAGAAATTGGGAGGGTGCCATGGGGATTGAATATTGGGGCCATTGGGACTGAGTTTCTGGAGCCCGAACTTTCAAATTAAGATCCTCTGTCACAGAAAATGAAGAAAGTTCTGACTCTTGGGTTTGAGGAAGTAAAAGAACGTAAGACTGGAGTCGGGGGAGGAGAAATAGGAATGTGAAGTCAAAAAACTAGTCACATCCTTACCCACCTCAACCCAGTGTAGCCTCTAAGGGACTTGGTTAAAGCTCCTTCTTGTTAAAAACTGAACAACGTAAAAGATCTGTAACTCCTTGGGTGCCAGCCCATATTAGGTCAACTGATGAGTCCACCATACTTAGAAAGGTCTCCACTGCGGAAGAAAGCCCATCATGGTGGGCCTAGGGAGCAGATCAGCAGAGCCAGGCCATCTACAGTCCTGGGAGATGGGACAGCAGCTCTGAGTACACCATTCCCCCTAGGTGTGACCACAGCCAAGCATGCCAGGGCTGGGACTTTTAAATACCTTCTCCCATCTTGAAAACACTTGGGCTTAGTCTAGGGGAGGAAGAGACATTTTCAGTGTGACCCCAAAGAGCAGCTTCAGCTCTCATATGGAAGGAACAGGAGAGCCACACTTAAGCTCCCAGCAAGTGGAGGAGCGCTGACCTCAAAAAGAAGCAGTGTCCAGCAGATGGTCTCCCACAGGTATTCCAGCAGATATCGGATGGCCACTGTTTATGAGAAGCAATATAGAAGGGATTCGTACATTGAAACCTTGCCTAAACCTTAAAGACCCTCAATCTTGAAGACCATAAGGGTCAGTTCTGTGGGTTTGCTCAACATTTTTCCCCAGGTCCTTTGTACATGACCTAGATTGTGGTAGATGCTTGACAGTAGATGCTGTTGAATTAATTAATGACTGAGATGAAGGGTTAGACCAAATTATACCTAAGGGCCCTGTTAGAATTTGGTCTGTGATCTTAGTGAATTTTATAGTTAATGTCCATGACTCTTTTTTTTTTTTTTTTTTTTTTTTTTGAGACGGAGTCTCACTCTGTCGCCCAGGCTGGAGTGCAGTGGCCAGATCTCAGCTCACTGCAAGCTCCGCCTCCGGGTTCATGCCATTCTCCTGCCTCAGCCTGCTGAGTAGCTGGGACAACAGGCGCCCACCACCACGCCTGGCTAATTTTTTGTGTTTTTGGTAGAGACGGGGTTTCACTGTGTTAGCCAGGATGGTCTCGATCTCCTGACCTTGTGATCCGCCCACCTCAGCCTCCCAAAGTGCTGGGATTACAGGTGTGAGCCACCGTGCCTGGCCTATCATGACTCTTTTTAAATACAGAAGTGAATGTTTATTTAGAAGTAGGAGAGGTGGGAATCACAGCAAATTGCAGATGCCCTATGGACTCGGGTTTCTTTCTTTCTTTCTTTCTTTCTTTCTTTCTTTCTTTCTTTCTTTTCTTTCTTTCTTTTTCTTTCTTTCTTTCTTTTTCTTTCTTTCTTTTTTCTCTTTCTTTCTTTCCTTCCTTCCTTCCTTTCTTTCTTTCTTTCTTTCAGGTACAATAAGCATGGTTTTACTAACAGCAGAACAGTACACACATAAATAAATCTGCTCTTCCTCCTTGATTCCATCTGCTTTATGCATCTATTCACTCAGAGTGCATCATGACTCATTTCATGTCTATGCCTGCATTTAACCCAGCTGTAGTCCCAGTGGGCAAATGAGTCTGTGTCCCGTTCAGCCCATAACATCTCACCTCAGTTGCTTCACCCTGAGCCCCCACATAGCACCCCATGATCCCACTGTGCCACTTAACCAAACCCCAGAAGCAGCACATTTGGTTGTTTCCAATATTTTGCACCTACAAAAGTATGCAGCTAAAACATGGGTATTGCGAACATTTGTTTTCCATCTTGGTTATTTCCTTGGAACCAGCTTTGCAAAAGGAGATTGTGGGATGTCTTCCCCCAGTTGTTGACTATCTCCTCTGGGAGATTTGGGGCCTTAAACTCAAGTTTTTCCAGCTGCTATGGATTGTAATGATGTCTCGGTCCCACTGCAAGAGGGCAAGAGACCAAGAGCCTTCTTACTCAGACGCTTAGTTGTACTAAAACATCCCAACGACTTCTGAGGATGGGAAATCCATAGGCTTGTCTTCAGCTAATTGATGTCATCCATGAGTCACAAAAAGCCAGAATAAATGTCCTCCCCCTTTACACACCCTTCCTGAAACTCCCCGGCTACAATTCCACGGTCTTGGAGATGGGTCCCAGGTGAGTATCTCCTGACAAAAATGGTTCCCCTGAAATTCATTGTTTATTTCCGTTCTTCTTATAGCTTATGCTGGCAGGAGGATGTGGGAAGACTGCAAAATAAGATACTCAGGCATTTGGGCTTCTGTGAGGGTGCTCACTTCAGATAGTAAGGTTTACCACAGACACATCATCATGAAAAGCAAGCAGAAAACTGTCATGTTTGGGATTCCTAACCCAGCACAAATGGTCACATCTGACTCTGCTCAGCAGAGTAACCTGGCCAAAAATCTAAATGGTTTTCCAGCACTTACTGCACATACATAAGAGCCTTCTGGCAAGATGGAACACTTTCCAGTGCCACCAGCACAGTATAAATGTGCGCCCCTCCCTCCACACCATCCCAAAATTAGCACTTAGCCTGGCTGTCCTTTCTTGCTGGTTTAATGGCTGCATAATAGGACTCACAGGCGCTGGAATGTGCTGTGCATGTGTCCGTGTGGTGACGAGTTGTATGTCTTTCCCAGCGGATAGGATCAGTACCCATGGGGACTGAGTCCCCTGTGGTGAGGCAGAGTGCTGGGTGTGCTGCCTGTCCCCTGAGCTCCTTGTTAAGACACCTTCCTCGGATATTAGCTTCATTACAATTTGTTGCACAAAAGGTTTTTCTTGCAGTGTATTCTGGGCTAATTTTAGAAATTTGTTTTCACCTTCTGACATTGATTCCTGGGGCAGCTTGCAAGCTGCCTGGAACGAAAGATCAATGGTGACAGCAGAGGAGTGGGCTCTAGTTCTTCATTAACCCAGAGCTCCCAGCAGCCCCAGTCCTGTCTCTTCCCTCAGGGCTAGCCCTGGACAAAAATGGACAGTCAGGAAGTTTTCCTTTGGTGCCCTCAGCCTTTCTCGTCTGAGCCCTTTCCATCTCCCCGCTCTCCTCATCTCATCTCCTTTACCAAACTCACTCTTCACCCGGTGTGGAGATGGATTTCGGGAGAGGAAGTGAAGTCAGATCCACTGAGGGTCTGCACAGGCTAGGCAGTTGATATGCATGCCCCTTAAAGTCTATCAGTAATTCTCACAGCTTGGTATTGCTCCCATTTCACAGAAGAGGAAACTGAGATGCAAAGAGATCAATAAGCAAGCCTAGTGTTGCAGAGCTCGTAAGGTGGAGCTGGGATCAGAACCTCCAGCTCCAAAGCCTGTGTTCGCACCATTGTTTGCTGTTACGCTGATAACCACCACAGTGCAGAAGTCTAGGAGCAGGCGTTTGGAGGAGCAGCATCCCCCAGGGTCACAGAAAGTGTATGCTTTGCCCTGCACCCCCAGCCACTCCTGCTCAGCCAAAGGCTCTGCTGAGTTCCACACACAGGAACTGGCCCTAATGAAGTTTCTAGGGACATCAGGCTGTGCTCCTGAGTCTCAGTTCCACCTACAGGGGGTGGCAGAGTGGGCCAAGAAAGTTCTAATTGAGAATTCACAGGTGCCCAGAGCAGAACGGTGCAGAACCTCTGGCCACAGGTCGTTCACAAGACGTGCGGGGCAAAACGTGGGTGTTGGAGATCTTCCAAAGGAGTTAAGGAGAGCAAAGCAGAACAGAGAGGCAGTGAATCCAGAGGCAAGAAGGAGGTAAGGCTGGAGGAAGTCTAGATCAGCCCTGTTAGAAGTATACAGAAATATAATGCAAGCCACATATATCATGTTGTACAGTTTCTTTTTCTTTCTTTTTTTTTTTTTCTTTTCTGAGACGGAGTCTTGCTCTATCACCCAGGCTGGAGTGCAGTGGCACAATCTCGGCTCACTGCAAACTCTGCCTTTCAGGTTCAAGCGATTCTCCTGCCTCGGCCTCCCAAATGGCGGGATTACAGGTGCCCGCCACTGCACCCAGCTAATTTTTGTATTTTTTAGTAGAGACGGGGCTTCACCATCTTGGCCAGGCTGGTCTCGAATTCCTGACTTCATGATCCACCCACCTCGGCCTCCCAAATTTCTGGGATTACAGGCATGAGCCACCGCACCCGGCCTATGTTGTACATTTTCTGGTAGCCACATTTAAAAAGGTAAAAAGAAACAGGTAAAATTAATATTAATAATATATTTATGTAACTCAATATATATCAAATATTATTTCAACAGGTAATTAATAAGAAAACCTATTTTTTTTTTACTTTTTTTTTTACATTTTTTACATTTTTTTTTTGTACAAAGTCTTTGGAGTCTCATGTGTATTGTACATTTACAGCACCTCTCAGTTTGGACTGGCCAATGTCAGTAGCCCATAGGCACACATAGCTCGTATTGTACAGGGCAGGACTAGATCCACAGCTTTTAAATTATGTCCCATGGAGCACAGCCTTCCTCAGAAATGTTCCAAGAGGTCCCTAAACATTTGGTTTGAATTTCATTTTTAGGAATTTTTAACTACTTAAAAAGTAATGGTGGGGCACAGTGGCTCAGGTCTGTAATCCCAGCACTTTGGGAGGCCGAGGTTGGCGGATCACTTGAGGTCAGGAGTTCGATACCAGCCTGAGCAACATGGTGAAACCTCATCTCTACTAAAAATACAAAAAATTATCTGAGCATGGTGGTGCACGCCTGTAGTCCCAGCTACTCAGGAGGCTGAACCCAGGAGAATCACTTGAACCTGAGAAGCAGAAGTTGCAGTGAGCCAAGATCAAGCCACTGCACTCCAGCCTGGGCAACAGAGTGAGACTCTGTCTCAAAAAAAAAAAAAATTCAAAAACTTTAAAAATTAAAAAGTAATGTAAAAATATTTGCACTGAAAGACATCCCACTCCAAATTTTAATGCAGTGAAGACAATCAACAGAAAAATTTGTGTTCATGTATGAAAGGAAATATTATGTAATTCATCCTCTTATAGGAGAAGTTTATACTAATAAAACATCTCTTAATCGTTTTAAATATTAGTACAACCACGTGTCACCTAACGATGGGGATACATTCTGAGAAATGTGTCGTTAAGCAATTTTGTCATTGCGTGAACATTGTAGAGTGTACTTACACAAACCTAGATGGTATATATATTTTTATTTATATGTATATTTATCATATAGAAAACTAAATGTCCCAGCACCATTTCAGAATATCAATCATTTTCCCCTACTTGATCTGCAATGCCAATATCAAGTGCCATATATCAAGTTTCTGTATAAGCTCCACTATCATCTTATGGGACCACTGTTGTATTTAGGGTCTGACGTTGACCAAAATATCATTGTATGGAGCATGACTATAATTTATGTTACATTTCAATTAAGGAATAACAATAACAACCAACATTAATTTCGTATTCACCTCATGCTGAGTGCTTTTTAAGCATCTCCTCAGCAAATTCTCACAAGAAATCTTGGATGTGGGTAATAGTATTATCTTCATTTGCAGAGGAAATGTAGATGCTGATGCTGGAGAGTTCAACAGTTTGCCCAAGGTAGCAATGAATGACGTCAGGATTCAAACCCAACCCCAGCTGCGTAACTTCTAAACCAAAGCTCCTAAGGACCACACTACAATTAAAAACAGAGAGACCAACCTACCATGCCAGTATGAATTCTGAGCTTTGTCAAACTTCAGGCTACCTAGTGTCGACTCTCCCTTCATGCCAATCACTCACCCCCTCTTCAGGCCCTTGTACACACATGTACACACCACGCAGCATTCTGTTTAGTGCAACAAATATTTACTGACATTACTATGCATCAGTGTTAGCTGTACTCCTTTTGTAGCCAAGATAAAGCATTTTAAATCCTATTTACCCCCCAGCTACCTAGAGAAAGGTCAGATTTTATCATGTAAATGATATGAAGCCAGTGAAGGGTTTAAGCAAAGGGTTGACAAAAAGGATCATATTTGTATTTTCAAAAGCTCATTCTGGAAGCAGCAGGGAGAGTAGATTGAAAATTACTGGGATTGGAGAAAGAAAGCCAATTAAAAAACTGTTAGAGTGAGGAGAGCAGATTGAAGAGGGGGCTACAAATGAGAAAAATACTGGGTAACTGAGTAATCATTGAGGGGGTCAAAAAGAAAAATTCAAGGCTGACTCTAGTTTCCGGTTAAAGTAGTTGAGTTCATGGTGGGACCATGAGCTGAAATAGAAAAGACAAGAGGAGGTCTGGTTTGAGGGGGATGAGTATACATGATGAATTTAGATTTTAATATTGAAGTTGACATTGTAATCAGCTGTCCAACATCCATTCAGGCCTTCTGCCACCTGTCCCAGAAACACGATGTGAGGAATCACTCCAGATCCAGGATGGGCCTTGACCCGTGTAACCCAATCATGATAACCCATCCCATAATAATCCCCCTTGCTAATGACTGATCGGAGTAGAAGTCTAAGCCAATAAGCACATACTATTCCCTTGTGTCTTTATTGGTGTTAGGGCCATAAGTTGATTCCTTCAGGCCAAAGGAAAGCATCTGTCTTCAATAACTGTGGGAGAGGAGCGCTCTCCTGATGAGAACAGAAAACATGCGGTACTGATTAGGACTGACAGCAATCTTCCGATTCAAGAGATAAGGCCATTCTAGAAGAAGAATATAATGGAAAGATAGAAAAACCTGGACCCTTAGTGAATTCATTGAATCATTGGATCAAGTCATCCAGAAGGTCAACCTGTCCTATCCTTTTATATGAGCCAATAAATTTCCTTATTGTTTAAGACATTTTGAGTTGGGTTTTCTGCCATGTACAGCCACAAGCATCCTAATTGACACAGATATGTTGAATGTAACTGAGGTGACCCAAGAAGTCAAGTGGGAGAAACAGGTATGATGTCATCAGGCAGAATTTAAACTGAGAAAGTAGATGAGACTGACTTAAGAAAGCACGTAGAGTGTGGAGGTGAAAGCAGAGCAGGGCCAAGACCAGGACCCTGGAGAGCACTCATGTTGGTAGGCAAAAATTGCTCTACAGAAGAAACAGAACAGGAAAGAGGAGATGGTCTAGATGTGGGGTAGAGACTCAAAGAATATGGCCATGAAAGCGGGGAAAGATGAGAAAGAAGGGAAGAAATGAGAGAGGGGGGATGGGTCGACTGCTGAATGAAGGAGAACACTATAGAAAGAGACATTGACAGGGAGGGGGGCAGGGGGAATATTAATTAAGGTGCAGGACAAGCTGCTGTACCAATAAGACCCATAAATCCAGTGGTTTGAATAAAATAAAAGTTTATTTCTCTCCCACACAAGAGGCCAGAGGCAGAGAGTGTCAAGAGCAGTTGTGGGCAGTTCTTTTCCTTGAGGTCTCAAGAGTTCTTCTGTCTGGTTGCTCGGCCATCCCATAGGGTCTTGCCTTTGTCCATACAGCCACAGCTGGCTCATCTCCAGCACTTCCAAGTTCCACCTCACTGAAAGGAGGAAATAGACAATGCTCACTGCAAATAGCTTCCATATAAGGATGTGCTCTGGAAGTTGCACATACCTTTTAGCAAGAACTGAGTAGACATCCACATCCAGCTGCAGGGAGCCTGGGAACTGTGGTCCTGAGCTAAATGATCATGTTCTTCCCTAAAATTCAGGGCTCCTTGACTAAAAGGAAGGAGAGAATGGGCATTTGGGAACACTTAACAAGCTCGGCCACTAGGTTCTAGGAAGTTGTGGTAGGTGTTGTGCAGGTGACAGCACCCTCTACTCCTCAGGTTGATCAACTAGGCTTATCCGCATTAATTCTGTGACCCAATCAAATATATAATCTTAGAAGATCCTGAAGAATTTCAGGCTTTCAATTCACAATACTTCAGCTGCCACCTGCTCGCCCACTCAGGATCCGGCCTCGCAGCCCAGTTAATGCTGCATGACTTGCTGGCTGTGTCCAACCTCCCTGCTCCCTGCTTCCTGGCCAGTTAGCTTAGCCCTGGAAATGCACACCAGAAGCAAGCCTAAAGGAGGAAATCATCACATTCAGATGCTTTGAGTTATGTAGGTCATGATTCCCTTTCTTATTTTTAATCTCTCCCTAACCACTGATTTCCTTCTCAAAATGTTTTCCTTTGGCCTGGCTTCCACTTAAAGCTATCTCTCTTTTTTTTTCCTCTCTCCTTCCCTTAACCATCACAATCACTGACTTGTTCCCAAACCCCCTTCAAGCTGGCATCTGCCCCATCACTCAGATAAAACTGTCACTGAGGTCATTAAATTTAATGGGCTCTTCCCAGCCCTCTTCCTCCTCCACCTGGCTGGGTCTCATTAGACACAATTGACCACCCCTTCCTAGAACCTTTACCTCCCTTTGCTGCTATGATGCGCCACTACACACCTGCCCCCGAGCTGCTCCCTTCTTCCCTACCTCCCAGTCCTTGTCTGTGTCTTTCTTTCTGTGACTCCTCAGGAGACAAAGACCAAGGCAACATCTACACAGGAACAATCATCCTGTTAGCCTGAGATAGTGGAAAAGACATAACCTGAGCTCAAATCTGGATTTGCCACTTATCTGCTGTGTGACTTTAGCAAGTTACTTAGTATCTCTGAGCCCATTTCCCCCATGGAAAAGTAGGGATAAGAATGCCCTTCTTTCAGGTTTATCAGGCTAGACAACTGCCTAATAAACAACCCCCAAAACCTTAGTGGCTTAACACATGTAACATTACCATCCAATGAAGGTGAGCAGAGGCAGGGAAATACCACACAAGATTATGCAGGAATTGGGTCCAGTGGCCCTACTTCCCCTAGGGATCAGAGTCCTCCACTAGATTTCTGTTTCCACAGCCTACAAAGGAAAAGAGTAAATGAGTATGTGTAGAAGATTGTTCATGATATTTTGGGGGACAGCAGCCACAAAAGTGCCATATATTACTCCTACCCACATTCCATTGGCCAGCACTGAGTCACATGATGCAACCTTATAGCAAGGCATGCTGGGAAATGTAGTTCCAGGAGAAAAAAGGTTTGATGAACTCATAGTATCCTGTCTGCCATATGGCTGCTGTGAAAATGGAAATAATAGAACTAAATCCTGTGGCATTTCTGGAACAGAGTACGTGCTGAATGCCCTTCTTTCAGGTTTGTGTTATCAGGCTAGACAACTGCCTAATAAACAACCCCCAAAACCTTAGTGGCTTAACAAATGCAACATTACCATCCAATGAAGGTGAACAGAGGCAGGGAAATACCACACAAGATTATACAGGAATTGGGTCCAGTGGCCCTACATCGCCTAGGGATCAGAGTCCTCCCCTAGATTTCTGTTTCCACGGCCTACAAAGAAAAAGAGTAAATGAGTATGTATAGAAGATTGTTCATGATATTTTTAATCACCATTAATAAGAAAAAATAAGAATTTTTTTTTACTTTTTGCCAACTTTCCCAAGTGCAGACATCAACTGAGATAAATAAGAAGACTAAGGGAGCAGAGACAAAGAGAGAAACAACTGTTGTAAACAGGAATGAAAGTGCAGGCCGGGTTTGGGGAAGCAGGGATAAGCACAGAAGCAGGTAGAGAGTGAGCAGAGGGCTCACCAGGAATTGAGCCCCATGGTACTCAGCACAGCCTCTGCTTTCCCGGCCAGCCCTGGCTCCCACCTGAGCCAGAAGGGGCTTAGAAAGATCTGAGTTTCCTTGGAAACCATTTCTCTGGCCCTCTCTGCACGTGATCAGCCAAGTTGGCTGTAATCAAACCCCCACGGGGCAGAGAACGAGCTCTCAAACTGCAGTCCTGGGGTTCTATCCAAATTGCTTGCATTTCCGATTTAAATTGGTAATTTCCCCACGAGTGTTCCCCCTGCCTATCCACAGATTTGTTGGGAAGGGGAAGCTCTGGACATGTTACCCACCCCCCGCCATCACCTCCTGCCCCTGACACAGCACAGGGGCCTTGGGAGTGCCTCCAAACAGCCCGGAGTCCTCTGTCAAAGCTGAAGGCCTCTGGCAAGCCCAGGCCTCCAGAACAGCCAGGCCAGGAGCCCCTCCCTAGGCCTCCCTGTCCCACTGAGGACAATGGCCTGGACCTGAGCAGGGGAGGAGGAGGACCTACACAGACCACAGTAGGCAAGTCCTGAATGGTTGGCTTCATTGCCAGACTAAATGTGGGGGTGTGGGCTTCCTCTGGTACCTTTTGCAGGTACACCCTTTCCAAAGTGAAGGGTGAGGACTGGGCCAAGGCACCAGATAATCTTTTTCTTTTCTTGTTTTGTTGTTGTTTTTGTTGTTGTTGTTTGTTTGTTTGTTTTTGACACCAAGTGTCACTTTGTCACCCAGGTTGGAGTGCAGTGGTGCAATCTCAACTCACTGCAGCCTCTGTCTCCTGGATTCAAGTGATTCTCCTGCCTCAGTCTCCCAAGTAGCTGGGATTACAGGCACGTGTCAGTACACCTGGCTAATTTTTGTATTTTTAGTAGAGATGAAGTCTGACCATGTTGGCCGGGTCTCAAACTCCTGACCTCAAATGATCTGCCCGCCTCAGCCTCCCAAAGTGCTGGGATTACAGGCATGAGCCACCGTGCCTGGCCAAATAATCCTGAAGTACTGAAAGCCAAGGCTGCAGGGCTGGAAAACAGCCAGAGAAGTCTCAGAATGTTAGGCAGAAAGATCCCAGAAGGTTCTGAGGGGCACTTACCTTCACTCCCTCTGTCACAAGCCAGCCCCAACCACAGTGTGACTACAAAAAGGGAGAGTGGACCCCTGTCCCCTTTCCTTTCAGAATGGGCAGAAGACTCATCTCAGACATGGTCAAACACTCCCAGACACACACTTAGCCATATATACACATGTACACATGCATACATACATATTAGAGAGGTTTGTGTGTGTGCATAGACACATACCTGTGTACTTGAAGACATGCAATGTCATGCATACTGATCCCCCTCCTAGCATCCCAGCCATGTTCATGATGTATCTGGGCATATTCACAAACAGATATCAGAACTGGGCTGAGAACTCGGTGCACACCTGCACGGGACAGCCTCAAGGAACACATATGCATGCTGACACAAGTCCAGCTGGCCATCCTGGCATGATCACTGACTGACACATGTACTCAGACACACACATATAAAACTGAGGAAAAGGCAGAACCAGGCTGGGAGATGGACCCTGCTTTGCATGTGGCTAAGTAGGGAGCAGGGTGGATTCCAAATTACTAGACAGCTCCAGGAAGATGCGGCCAAATTGGGTCTAATCCGAGGCTGCATCTGGAGTCCAGTCTGGACATTAATTCAAAGCAGGGTGTGTAGTGTCTTCGTGGGTAGGGTTAGGGCCCTCATGGGGGAAGTAGGCTCCCAAACTGCAGAGGAAAACACAGAGCAGGAGCAGCCCCTGGAAGAGGCCTTACTCCCAAAGGGGAAGCTGGATGTCAGGTTCTTATCCCAGTGCAGAAGACTAGGTAAAATCAGGAACCAGCCATTGGCTTGGGAACCTGCAGTGAGGGAAGAGAGCATGCTCATGGGCTCTGGGCGTCCAAAGCCCCCCAGCTCTCAGATCCTGTATTCAGGGAGACACAACTGGTATCAGGCCCAGCCTCTGCCATGCTGGCTCCCCACTCAGAGCCAGGCTAGGTCAGGAAGAGCTCAGGGACTGGGTAGGCAGAGCCCAGTGGCTGAGAACTATCAGTATCTATAGCAGAAGGGACTGACGAAAGACAGGTCAGACACCCCAGCTCCTGAGCCAGCCAGAACCTAGACTCTATTATTCCCGCTGTTGCCAGGAAAACAACCAGAAGACTCACTCCCCACCTCCAGAACCTGCCTTCAGGCCCCTACCTCCACCCCAGCTGTAAGGGCCTTGGTCAGTCATGTTCTGAGTTCAAGAGTCCCTCATCTCCCCTCCCACTGCAGCGAAGCCGAGAGCTGGGCTGTGCAACTGACAGGAGTGGGGAGCAGGTATTCAGTTCTGATGCCCAGAGTGACTGTCCCAGCATTTCTCCTAATGCCCCAGCACTGAGAAGAATCCTGCAGAGCTTCACAGCCCACCTGCTCCTTTCTAAACAGACAGGTGTGAGAGAACTGAGAACTCCAGTGGAGCAGGCACAGCCAGCTCTCTGCAGCTGCAGCTTTCCACATTTCCTAGCAGAATCAGCCGGGGAAGGAGAGACACAAAGGGTGAAATTTCTAATCACTTGGAGTTTCCCTATCACCCAGCAGCTCGCTCTCTCTCTCTCTCTCCCCCTCTCCCTCCATTCCTCCCTTCGTGTATGCTGCTCTGTATGTCTGGTGTCCTTCTACCTCCTTGTCTCCTGGAAGACACTTATTTAACCTTCAAACCCCTGTTCAGGTATCCTCTCTGCTTTTCAAATCTTTCCCCAGCACTCCCTCTAATTAGTTTGACTAAGTATTTACTCCTTTCTCCAGGCTACCTACATTACAGCATGTGTTATGATTATCCGTTCATGTCACGGTAATCAGGGATGCCTGGGATATTGGGATGCCTGTCTTCTCCACTTGACTGTGAGCTCCTTGAAGGTAGGAGCTTGGTGGCACTTGTCTCTGTACCCCAGCACCACTATACGGTCTGAGAGAACATGTCCAGGAGAAGTAGTGTGATATATCAGTTAAAAGTATGGGCTCTGGAATAAGCCAGACCTGAGTTTGAACCCCAGGTCTGCCTCTTCTGGCTGTGGGAGTTGGACGTGTTGTTTCAGCTCTCTAGGCCTCAGTTGTTCCAAATATGACATGGGAAGAGTAGCAATGACTGTCTCATGGATTGCCATGAGTAATCAATGATACAACGAATATGGAGAGGTTAGCCCAGTACTGGGCACGTTAATAACCTTTGTTAACATCCCACCAGCACCTGGGCTGTCGATTCTATGCTGAGTCATCATAGCAAGTCCATATAGCCCGTTTCCCTAGAAATCTCACTAGCAAATGAATAATGACAATCAAGAATGATAAGTTCCATGACAAAACTCTGGGGGCCCTGGGAGCCTAGAGAAGGAACCACTGATTTCAGTGGACATGGGATCTAGTGGTTAAGTTTATTGGCTGTGGTGTCAGGAAGTTCCAAGCTCAAATCCTAGCTGAGACTCTAATTAGCTGTGTGAACTTAGGTTAAGTTAGTTAAACACTCAGAAACTCTGAAATGTGATGGAAGTTTAATAGCACAAAGATATAAATAATACAAATTTGATTTTTTGTCAGGGGGTGAGCAAGGAAGACTTCCCAGAAAACGTGACGTCAGGCCTTAATGAATGAATAGAAGTTTTCCAGGTGAAGAGGGGAAGCAAGGGCTTTTCCAGCAGGAGCAGCACGTTCCAAGGCTGGTGAATCCAAGGACAATGGGATGTCTAGTGATCCCAGATCCCGTGTATGAGGGGGAAGTGTCTGAAGAGGGCCCACAAAGAGAGACAAGGGTCATGCTTAGTGGTTCCTGGCACACACTTCAAACGACCTCAGAGTCACTCTTCTGGAATGTGCCTGGTGCATACTTAGAGGCTCAATAAATATTTGTAGGAAAAACAAATATGTGTCAGTGTCTCCTGCACCCTGTTCTCTTTGCTCCACCCACCCACCCAGCCACTCACCTCCCACTGATCCCTGGGACTCTAAGGAGCACAGGCCAAAACCATTGGAATTCACTCCCTCCTAGTTAAGCTCCATGGCCAAGAAAGTTGCACCAAAGCTAAACCCACCAATGGGCCTGATATCAGAAGAACGACTCCTGAACTTCGCAGCTCGCAGAATAAAAATGTATTCCTTCTGATTCCCTATCCAGTCTCCTGATAAGCCCAGCGTGCCACATCTCAATATTCCTCCTGCTAAGGTGCCTGAAGGTCCCTCAGATGTCTGCTTCCAGCCTGCTAGTCTTTGAACTTGAGACATTCTAAACACCCAGTAGTTGACTTCATAATTCCGTGAGACTTGAAAGGCAGCCCAGGCAGCGGTCAGCCAGGTCTCCCATGCAGAAAATCCGGATGGCCTGGATGCTCTCCCTCAGGGCTCCTCTCCAGGGATGGCTGCTGGAATCAAAGAGTTTGGGATCACAGCAAATTCATTTGCAGCCACAACAGAATCCTGTTAGCAGGCTGTCCTGGGGATGGGAGGCAGGGGATGGGAGAAAACTCACCTATGTCTCTATCAGAAGAGGTGTCCTTGGACATTTAATAATCAGCTCTGCTTGGCTTAGCACTGTCAGAGCCTGGAATCAAGCTTCTATCACAAGGTCCCACAGCCTCAGTACAATACTAGAGATAGGCCAACTCTCCTGCCCTCTGGCAGAGAACAAATTCCTGCTGTTCAAGCTTTTGTCAGTCCCTACTGCCCCTGTGCCCTGCCATGACCCTGCTTAGGCTCCTGGAAAGATGGGGATGCTACAGGAGGGCCCCAATTTCCCTCCTCTCCGCAACTGCCCACATCCTCACCTCCATCTCAGAGAGAGGAAAGGTCCCTTCTTTCATCCAAGTCCAAGCCTACAGCTGAGTTCCCACACCCTCACGCAACCTCAAGGATCTGCATGTAAAACCTCTCCCTTGACCTCCAGCAACAAACAGGCTCAAAGTGCCTCCAGGCTAAAGGTGGCCTTCCCAGGATGGACTTAGATCTGGATTCAAGTTCAGGCTCCATCACCTACCAGCTGCATAACCTTGAGCCAGTCATTCCATCTCTGTATTTCCGCCTCTACATCTGTGAAGTGGAAATAACAGCCACTAACTCCGAGGAAGGGTCACGTGAAATGAGATGCTGATGTCTGGCAAGGCTTAGCACCCTGCCTGCCCTTTTATCACTCAACGAAATTCAGTCATTAGTACAAATATGAGTTCACTGTCCCATCAAGCTAGTGGCCTACCTCTCTTTCCTACACTGCCAGGCTTCTTTTTTTTTTTTTAGTTTTACTTTAAGTTCTGGGATACATGTGCTGAACGTGCAGGTTTGTTACATAAGTATACATGTGCCATGGTGGTTTGCTGCACCCATCATCAACCCATCATCTAGATTGTAGGCCCCACATGCACTAGGTAATTGTCCTAATGCTCTCCCTCCCCTTCCCCCCACCCCGCAACAGGCCCCCATGTGTGATGTTCCCCTCCCTGTGTCCATGTGTTCTCATTGTTCAACTCCCACTTATGAGTGAGAACATGCAGTGTTTGGTTTTCTGTTCCTGTGCTAGTTTAATGAGAATGATAGTTTCCAGCTTCATCCCTGTCCCTGCAAAGGACATGAACTCATTCTTTTGTATGGCTGCGTAGTATTCCGTGGTGTATATGTGCCACATTTTCTTTATCCAGTGTGTCATTGATGGGTTACCAGGCTTCTTATGAAGCACTGATCCCTCCTTAGCCCATTTCAAACTGGACCCTGACCTCATGCCTCTCACCCAGTCACCAGGGAGCCCAATAACCTAATTCCATGGCTTCCCCCCAGCTTCCAATAGAGGCATTCGGTGCTGATGCCCACCTGTTCTTTAACTCAAATTCCCTCCTCAGGCCTTCACAGCTCACTCTCCTGGTTCTTCTCTCTTTATGAACATGCCCTCTCCACATCCTTTTCAGTCCTAGATCAGTGGTTACACACTGAAATCACCTAGGGAGCTTCAAACTACCAATGTGCAGCCACGCCCTCCAGCAAGTCTCAATGTGTTGGTCTTTGGGAGGCCCAGGCACTCTAAAGTGCAGCTGGGTTTGAGAACTGCAGCCCTGAATGGAGAAGATGCCCTTGGCCTCTGTGTTACTTACAATTATGTTCTGCCATACAGAAAAAAAAAAAAGTAATCATGGTTTACATAAGACAGATGTTCATGTGTCTTGCAGGTATGGAATCTGGAGGTCCAGATTAGTTTGGCAACTCCACAGTCATCAGGAACCCAGGTTTCTACTGCCTCATGGCACAAAACGACTGCTGGAGCCTCACAGCCTCATTCCAGGCTGCAGGAAGGAAAAGGGAGCACAGAGGGGCAAAGGTAGGTAAGAACCACCCTCCCACACTTCCCACTACTCACAACTTAACACATAACCACACCCAGCTCTGTGGGCGGATGAGAAGCAGAATCTTCACTCCAAATGGCTGGGTCTAGCTAAAACGCAGGTATTCTGAACACTGAGGAAGAAGAAGAGAGCAGTTTCTGCCATGTGGGAATTCTAGGACCTCAACCACTCCACCTGAGTATTGCCGCCCCACCCACTCCACAGGCTCCTCAAATGCATCGTGTCCCAAACTGCACTCATCTGACCAGGTCACATGAGGCAGCAAGGATTTTGAGATTACAGATCTAGTCCTGGCTTTAACACTCAAGCAACCATGGGTACTTGATGCCTTGATGGGCTTCAGTGTCCTTATCTGTGGAATAAGATAAGAAATGTATTTTATTCTTGGGAAGATGAAATGAGTGGCTTACATATAAACATCTAGTAGAGTGCCTAGTGTATAGCAGGAGCTCAATACATGTTGGTTTCCTTTTCTTCCTTTTTTCTTTCCTAGTCTAGAGAAACCATTTCCTTTCTCTATGCTGTGCTGCCCCCTCTCCCAAACTGATTATCTATTGCCATCAGGCCTTGTAGACAAGGCTCCCAGATGTGGCACTAACCATATATTTCTTTGTTAAGAACATATGCAAAATGCGGGGCAGGAGAGTGGGAGAAGAAGAGGGAGAAATTACCTTTACGAAAAAGGAGCTAACCAACCCGAATAGTACGGGAATCTTTCCCCGACGTGCTCTGCACCTCCCCTTTCAGGGGAAATCTCTTTTTTCCTCCCTCACTCTTGTGTGGTTTTCTTTATTATGACTTGTAGCTATAGGTTGGAGGACAGATGCAGTGTTGGTCAAAATCAAAAGTACGGTCAATTGTACAATTCTCCAGTTTTGAACTGACCCAATTCCCCAGTCATAGACTGACCCTAGGCCCTGGTCACACATCAATCCAGACCCCCCAGTCACAGGCAGATGGAACCTTCCTACAGCTTTGCTACCCAAAGTGCAGGGCCCAGCAACATCTGAATCACCTGGAAGCTTGTTAGACATGCAGAATCCCAGGCCCCACCTGAGACGCAGTACATTGAAGTCTGCACTAATGTCTTTAAAATTCAGCTGGTGAGTCTTGTGTGTAGATAGAACCATGCCCCATTTGCACCTCCGGATTTTATCTCCTCTTCCTCCAGGAGAGAAATAATTTGACACAAATGGAGGATTTTTTTTTTCCTTGCATCTCTCCTTTCCTTTCTCTTGCCTTCCCCAGGAACTGAGCATTTATTATACAAGGTGACCCCTGGTGACCTCAGCAGCACTCCAAGATCCTATCCTCTCCTTACTCCAGCCATGACTTACTCCATCACTTAGCCAGTTTCCCGCAATGGTCCTGCCTGGCAATGGGCACAGTTGTGGAATCTTTTAATGCTATATCCTTACTTGAATGATATGGTGCAAGTGTACTGAGCATATTGGAAAGAAAGTGTGTAAAACAGCTAGAAGAGGACCTAAAACATAGAAGACAGCCAATAAGTGGCAGCTGTTATTACCAGCTGTGTGACCTCGGCCATCACTACACATACCAGAGCCTCAGCTTCATCACCAGCTCCCAACACCTACTATGACACAGAGCTGGTCTCATATTGTGACTTCAATCTGATTCTCAGTTCAGTGGAAGGAGAAATCATCAAACAGGATTGGCCAGTAAAAAGAGGAGATTACAGGCAGGGAGATGAGCCCAGATCTAAGGACAGGTAAATCCAGAATATATGTGAGCAGTTAGGAGGAGACCAGGTTGGCAGCATCAGGAGACATGCAGGAGAGAAATGGATGAGGCAGACAGAAGGATGCTGGAGGCCAATGGTGGGCCTTGAAGGCCAAACTAAGAAGTTCAGATTTTATCCTGAAAGTGAAAGGGAACTGATGGGGGTTTTGGATGTGAAGTCGAAGGACGGCACAAAGCGCAGAAAGAGGATGACACTAGGGCACTGGAGTGGTGATACAATGAACGTGACCAATTGGATGAGAGAAAGAGGAAGAGGGAGAATCAATTTGACAATGACTATGGCAACATCAGTGACAGACAAGGCAGCCCAGAGATGGAACTGTTTGCAGGTGGAAAGTTACCATTTTTGTATTAGAACTCCATTCCTTCATCCAATCAGTATGTCTTGAGTATCTGTGTTAAGCACTGCATGGGGCTCTGGGTATATTACGGTGTGCCAAACAGACATAGTTCTTGCCCTGATGGGAGTTACACCTTGGTGAGAGGAAGATGCCAAGAGACATCCAGGAGACAATTCAGAGAATAGTCAGGGCTGGATACGGCTTGGGGGCCTTCTCCCAACTGCCCCAGACACATTTCAGAAAGTGTTAAGAGCTGGAAAAATTATGAGAAGATTTCTTCAAGGCCCAGACTTCAACCCTGCATTTCCCACAATACCCAGCCAAGGCCAATGTCCCTTTGCAGGGCTTTGCTCCAAGGTGACCGTGGGAGGGGCAGCTCCCTTGGAGATGGATATCTGGCCCAGTGTTCAGGGGCTCTGGCTTCTTGATTACCTGCTGGAGGGGAGTCTTGTGATTGCAGTCATCTGATTAGGGATTCATGCACTCATCAGAGCTGAGGAGAGACACAGGCCAAAGAATCTGGGCCAGGCGGAGTAGTTCTTAGCTATCTGGTGATACAGGTGAGGTGTTTCTTCAGCACTGTCCCATGGATTCCCAGGCCTTCACACCCATGCATCCCTCTTTCCACTGCACTTTCTGTTCCCCTAAATGCTTCTGGGGCTCACACTGTGCCAACTGACCCCGACTTTCTTCACCCTCCTAAACTCAGACTTTTATCTCCTCTCTACACTCGCTCTAGCCTCTGCCTTCCAGCTGCCCAGACTCACTGCACACATACGCACACTCCTGGCCCCTGTAAGCCCAATTAAGCCAACAAATCCACAGTTAATTTAATACTGAGCACTCAGCAGAAGGATACATCACTGGTGGTAGATTGCGTGAGTGATACTGTGGAATTACATCTTTGTGTGCTTCAGTTGTGTGAGTACACTTTATAATTCACTGTGGTCAATGGGTAATACATATAAAATTCAGAGACTAATATAACTAGTATAAATGATGCAGAAGTTTCAGGCTGTAGCTCTCGTTTTCTGAGATAGCATTGTTAGAACTGCAGTCCCCTGCTACTCATTCCCTGGGCAGGAAGCAATCCTCAGGTAAGTGCACCCCAGCATAGAAAGATGATCTCCTCCACTACCATCTGCTCTGTGGTGCGGTTTCCAGGAATACACTGTGTGGGGTGGGGGGGGACTCCCTTTCCTCCAAACCCTACTCTCTGGTGATTTTGTCAGCCTGGACCAAAAGCCTTAAAAATATGCATTTTCTTTGACTCTATAATTCTACTTTCGGAAACAAGTTCTAAGGAAAACGTATGTGCAAGGATGTTTGTGAAGCACCATTTAAAATAGCTACATATAAAAATGGAAAGAACCGAGATGTAATATACACACAGTGCGATTCTATGCAGGTTATTTACCCAGTGTCTCTCAGCTCACATCTACCCTTTTGTATTCTGTTCTTGCTGAGGCCAGGACTCCAAACCCAACGCTTCCCAGACTCCAGAACCAGCTGGCTTCCTGTTAGGTTCCTGCAATGAAAGGCACTCAAGGAAGATTGGAAGGCAAGATGAGGAGAGAAGGGACTTGGTTCCTGTTTCTTCCTTTCCTGCCAGCATCACTCCAGCAGCAGCAGTTGGCTCCAGCTCCTACTTTCTTTTTGTACTCCCAAACCCAGCCCCACTGCAATCCTTCCATATACCAATAGCAGCCACATACCATTCCCAAGTCTCAGCACCAGTTCTGCAGGACCGCAGGACCCATACTCTGAGTTCCTAGGTCCTGGTTCCCAAACTTCTTTTGCTCCTGTAGCCCTAGGGTTGGTACCTCCTTTCTGCAGTTATTATCTCTGAGTTACCCCTGTGTTCCCTTTTTGCCCTAACAGCTCTCCAACATCTGTGTAGCCAATTTCCTGTATTAAATTCACTCTCTTTGAAATACCTTGTATGGTGTCTGGTTTTCTGAGTTCTGGCTAATATAGATGTCATTTCACCCCAATTGGGTAGAAAAAAATTTATAAATGTAACAATATCAAAGATTGGTTGAGACTCAAGGAAATTGGAAATTTTCTACATTTCTGATGGGATTGTAAATTTACAACCATTTTAGAAAACAATCAGGCAGGCAATAACTAGTAAAGTCAAATTGCATACCGTGAAATTCTGGTCCTGTGTATGAACTCTAAAGAAACACTTACAGATTACTCAAACAGAGGGCATCATTCCTTATTTTTCCCAACGGAAGGAAATGGATGATTCAATTGTGGTACACTCATATAAGGAAATACTACTACATGGTAGTTAAAAATGAATAATTGATAGCTACCTACAGCAACATGGATAAAACCTAGAAGCATAATTTTGAGTAAAGAAAGTATCCTACAAAAGGATGTGTACAGTATGGTGTCATTTACATATATGTTTTCAAACCTGCAAAGCAATACTATATATTGTTAATGAATATACTTGAATATAGTAAAAGTGCACATCATACACGGCAAGTTAAATTATTTAGAAGCGCTAGCTGTACATGATGGTGACTCAGGAGACAGGAAAGAAAATGGAATCAGATAAGGAGGAATCAAAGGAGGTCCTTCCTTCCTTCCTTCCTTCCTTCCTTCCTTCCTCCCTCCCTCCCTCCCTCCTCCTCCTCCTTTTCTTTCTTTCTTTCTTTCTTTCTTTCTTTCTTTCTTTCTTTCTTTTTCTGAGACAGAGTCTTCCTCTGTCGCCCAGGCTGGAGTACAGTGGCATGATCTCGGCTCACTACAACCTCCACGTCCTGGGTTCCAGCGATTCTTCTGTCTCCTGAGTAGCTGGGATTACAGGAGCATGACACCACACCCGGCTAATTTTTGTGTTTTTGGTAGAGACAGGGTTTTGCCATGTTGGCCAGGCAGATCTTGAACTCCTGACCTCATCATCTGCCTGCCTCGGCCTCCCAAAGTGCTGGGATTACAGGCGTGAGCCACCGCACCCAGCCTGGTTTTATTTCTTCAGCTTGGTGGTAGGTACTATTAAATTGAGGGTCTGGAAGGCAAGGGCTTAGCGAAAGGAAGAAAGGAATAAGAATCTACATTTAGGAGAATGGAAGAAGTGGGAGCCAGTTAGCATATCATGCCTAGACATCTAATAAAATTATTATGTAAAAATATGATTTATCGACACGAAGAGTTGTTAAGAACATATTAAGTAAAAATTAAGGATACAACATAGTATGTATTTCATTACCCCTTTTTTATATAATACAAAGTGTGTGTGTGTGTGTGTGTGTGTGTGTGTGTGTGTGTGTGTGTGTGTGTATGGGGGAAAAAATGGCTGAAAAAGAATATACCAAAATGGTAAGAGTATTTACCTCTGGGTAAGAGGGTTATAGGGGACTTTTATTTACTTCTTTATAGTTATCTGTATTTTCTATTGCTTCTAAAATAAATAGGAACTTCTTATATAATGAATTCTTAAAGGAATGTTTAAAATGTATTTTGAGAATTTCTTCTCTTACCTGTGGCTATTATCTCAACATCCCACTGAGGGGTTTCCTAAAGTGTCATACGTAAGATGATTTTAGGTGGTTTAATGCACATTAAACATTTTTTATTTTCACATACATATCTACTTTAATGTATTTTACAAAAATAATTTAGCACGTCAAACTCATGATTCAAAATGATACTCAATTTTTTTAGATGGATTTCCTGAAGTACAGGGGAAAGAGACTGTCTTCTCAATAAATGGTGCTGGGTCTGTGGGATAGCTGTATGGAAAAAATGGAATTCAGACCCCTACCTTAACATACACAAACGTCTGTTCCAAGTATCCTACATTTTAAAGATAGAACAAGAAAGCTTCTAGATGATAAACATAAGAGGTCCTTATGCCTTTGGGGTTAGAGTTACTTAAATGGAACAAAAAATGATTAATCATATAGAAAAAGATGGATAAACCAGACTATTTAAAAATTCAGAACTTCTTTTTTTCAAAGGACACCACTGAGAGAGTAAAATAAAAACCACAGAATAGGATACTATTGCAATATTTGTAATCAACATTAGACACACAACTAGAATGTATAAAGAAACCCTATGCACCAGTTGTAAAAAGGCAGATAAAATGCAAATGAAAAATTACCCAAAGACATAGGCACTCCAAAAAAGAAGATGCCCAAGCATCTAATAAACTGGTAACCCTGCAGGATGTTTGCGGAGACCTGGGAATACTTTCTTTTCTTAATCTGAGAGTTGATTAGATGGATACATTCGCTCTTCGAGTTTCCAATTTTCAACTCATGGAGCTGTACACTTAAGATGTGTGTACTTTTCTGTGTATACATTATACCACAATTATACTACAATAAGATTATCATTTTTAACTTAGATAAGTAAAAGCAAATAACATTTGGCCCTTTTACGGATCAACAGAGTTTAGAAAAATAACAATGTACTGTGTAACCTGCAAAAAGGAACAACAGAAAGATAAACCAAAAACAAATAAAAACAATTCTTTCTGGGAGGACGGGCAAGAACAGGGGAAAGGGACTAGGAATAAAAATTAGACTTAGCTGCATGTGTGTCTTTAAATGATCCTGATTCACAATCATGTAAACAATCAATATAATTTCAAAATGAGTCAAGTTTTAAGAAATACTAATTTTAAATTAAGTTAATTGAGATGGTATATAGACAGAGCAAAAATTGTGATGATATTAACCTGAGTGACTAAAGTCATGCCGTGTGAACATAAGGTTTCCATATGATGGGACATTAACGAGACAGGCCACTGTCCAAGTCACCAGGGCAGGCATTGCTAATCTATCAGAGCGCTTCCCCACTGAGCCCAGATTCCACTTCAGAATCCAGCTCAGCACACACTCCAGACAGCAGTGGCACAGAAGTTCAAACACACTTGCCATTCCTACTCTGTGATAGCAGGGCTCCAAGAAACAGGATGAAGCAGTCACAAACCTACCCAGGTCTCCCAACCCCTCATTCTACTAATGGGAAAACTGAGGCCAAGAGAGGAGGAGCGGCTTACTCAAGGGCACAGCCAGAGTTTAATTTTCCCTCTGCCACACCACCACCCAGGCCTTGGCATGCCAGCCCAAAGAATGGAGTCCTTTGCTCTTCCATCAACCATACACGCCCAGGCAGGGGAGGTACAGAAGCAGTCAGCTGCTAACAGCTCTTCCAAAATTCCCAGGCAGGAACATCACAGTTTGCCTTTGCACTGAGCCTGTTCCTGAATCCAGGTTCTCCCCTTGCCTTAACAACCAAGCCACCGTCCTGCCTCAACCAGCATCACGGAGATGTCTTGCTCAATCGCAAGGGTGATCCTGCCACTTTCCTGCTCAGAAGTTGGCCTTGCCTCCCTGTTTCTTCACTCCCTAACTGGACATTCTAAATATTTGTGATCTGACTCTAAACTGCCTCTTTCTCTGATTATCAGCTTGCTGCGTCCTGTGGGCTCCAGCTCAATCCCACTTCCAGATCTTTGTCCATGCTGTTCCAACCACCTTATACTTTCACTGAGTCCCAGAAGGTGAAACTAGGACACCTGAAAGTCATCCTTTCATGCTCTGGGATGAAGCCAACCCCGTGGGTATGGTCAAGAGGCTTCAGCTGGAAGGAAAAGGGGCTCTTGCGGCTGGAGCCAGGTCAAACAGCAGAAACTTTCTTTTGAGCGTTCTCAGCCTTCTTTAGATATAGGACTCTTTAAGAATCTGATTAAAACTGTGGACCCCACTCCTAGTTAAATACACCAAAACACAACATTTTCTTTTTAATATCAAAGCACAGGGGAGAATCCCTGAAGAATCCTTGCCCCACGAGGCTACAATGTCAAACACTATTTCCTTGTATTCATTACGTGTCAGGACTATGGTAAGGACCACACACATTATCTCATCTAAGCCCTCAATACCACCATGAAGTAGGAAATATGACTGCCTGCACTCTACAGATGAGGAACAAAGGCACAGAGAGATGGTAGCCACGGAACCAGAATTCAGATCCAAGTCTTTCTGGCTCCTCAGCTTTTGCTCTCACATGATGCACCAAAGTTTTCGATTGGTTACCCAGTGTCAGAATTTCCTAGGGTGCTTATTTTTAAAATGCAGATTTCTCAGCCCCACACTAAGTCCACTGAGTCAGAACCTCTGGAGGTGGAGCCCAGGAATCTGCATCATTTGCGAGAGCTCCAGTTGACGCTCAGGTACCCTAAGGTTGAAAACTGCTGCACTTCACTGGACTGTCTTCCCCAATAAGCAGTAGCTAAACGTTCCAGATATTGTGGTTGTGTAATAGATGACCCACGAAATGTAGAATGACCACCGTTTTATTTTACTCCCAAATTTGTGGTTCCGGAATTCAAGCAGGGCATCCCTTCCACCAGACTCCATTAGTCGAAGCAGTCACAAGCCAGCCTAGATTCAAGAGGAAGGGAATTAGACTCCACCTCTTGATGGGGCATGGCAAGGTTCCCATTGTACACAAACATATGGCTTGGACGCTATTGTTGTGACCATCTTTGAAAAGGGTAATCTGCCACTCCAAGCCTCTGTTCACATGCAAAATCCGGTAAAATCACCCGGGCTGCTTCGATCTGCAGCCTGGAGAGAACAATGCTTAACATTCATCAAAGTCACTTTTCAACAGGCTTCCTCATGCTTCACAGTTCACCCTTTCTGCTTCAGGAAGAACTGCAGTGGCACAACAGGCCCCTCAACGGCCATATCAGAAAGTGCCTTCAGTGGCAACACTTTCCTGGCAGCTCATGATCTCATGGACCAATTTAAAAAAAAAAAAGTGTTCATCCAGCTTCCTTCTGCATCCAGGTGGCCTTACCTCAGGGCACAAGGGGGACATAATGGGAGACCCAGAATCAAAATGAAAAAGGTTCAACAAGAAGACATCAAAGAGAGAGGACAGAAAGAGTGTAAACTAGGAACTGGGACAACCTTTCCAAAGGGCAGCTTAGCCACATATATCAAGACGTAAAATGTGCGTACTCTTTAACCCAGCGCTCCCACTTCTAGAAGTCAGCCCAAGGAGATAACAGCTCAAACGCAAAAGAAGACATATGCATAGCATACACACACAGTATTGTTTGCAATAGAGAAAAATTGAAAACAACCTTCATGCCCACAAGTCAGTGATAGATCAGGCAAATAAATTGTAGCTCATTAATACTAATGTTCAAAGAATGAAGTAGATCTATAGGGACTGATATGGAAAAACCTCTAAGACAGACGGTTAAGTAGAAAAAAAGGTATGTGAACAATACATATCATAAATCACATTTATATAAAACTATGTGTGTTTTAGCCCCAAGAGAGATGTCTGGATGAAGGTCCCCTGGGCGATAGCATTTGGTGTCGATTTTGCTTTCTTCCGCATTGAAAGTGTTCAAGAATAATAATGAAGGTGTATCTGTTATACCTACTCTGTGCTGCAGACGCCAGTAAATCCCTTATATATGTTAACTCATCTTATCCTAATAATAACACTACAAAGTAGATACTGCTATTACTTCTATCTTAGAGGACTGGAATACTAAGGCACGCAGAGGTCAAATAGCTTGCCTACAGTCACACAGCCAGAAAGTGACAAAGACAGAAGTCAGACCCAGGCAGCCAGGCTCCAGAGTCCATGTGCTTAGCCATTAAGCTGTCCTACTCCACAGTGATTAGACACTATTTCTATGAAAACAATAAGACTATTTTTCTTATTTAAAAAAAGACTGCGTGCAGTGGTTCACACCTGTGATCTCAGCACTTTGGGAGGCCGAGGCGGGCAGATCATTTGAGGCCAGGAGTGTGAGACCAGCGTGGCCAACATGGTGAAACCCTGTCTCTACTAAAAATACAAAAATTAGCCAGGCGTGGTGATGCACACCTGTAATTCCAGCTACTAGGCAGGCTGAGGCAGGAGAATCGCTTGAGCCCGGGAGGCGGAGGTTACAGTGATCCGAGATCACACCGCTGCACTCCAGCCTGGGTGACAGAGTGATACTCTGTTAAAAAAAAAAAAAAAAAAAAAGTCATCAACTTGGCTTTAAGGTGCCTTAAGTTTCCAAAAGACACATCCCCAGGTCTTTGTTGAGGATTCTCCTGCCCCCTTACCAGCTGGTGGTATAGACAGAATTCCTACAAGGTAAGTTCAAGGGACATGACAAGCTCTGGTCCAGGAAGTCCCATGGTGGAAAGGATGTTAAGGAGACCCAGACTGTAGGCTTATCCCATGGTGGGGTGAGAGGTCCATCCTGAGAGTCTACAACTGACCAATGGTAAAGAAAGAGACCCCTATGGAACTCAGTTCCAAGCCCCAGATTCATGCCTGATTCAAAGCCAGAAAAACGTGTTATGATAAATATCTGTTTCAAAGGAGACCCAAATGGCTAGCAAGTGAGATCACCAGAGAGGTGGTATCAATGGGTGCAGAGGTCTGAGAGCCAGGGTTCAATCTATGTGCATCCTTGGACTCTAGCACATCTGCAGGAGGGGTGAGGCAGGCCCACCAGGAGCTGTTGCCATGAAGGAGGGAGAACTCACCTAAGGGAAAGGAAAACTGAGGTCCAAACTTGGTCCAAAGATGAGGGTAAAGGAGGTTCTAGCACAGCGCTGTGTGTCACTCAGTGCTCCAGCACAACAACCCCAACCACCTCATCCCTGAGATCTGGCACAAGGTGGCCTCCGTCTCCTCCTTTGAGGAGCTGTTTCTCTCCTACCTCTGTGGCTCTCTGCAAGCAGCTGAGCTGGGAGTAGCCCCTCAGGCCCTCAGCACACACTGTGACAAGCAGGAGTTGTGGCCCCTGCCCCTTCTGTCTGGGGGACACAGTTGACACTCTGGGCTTCAATAGGAACAGGAGACATCACCACAGCGACTTGGAGTATAATGAAACGAAAGTGGTGGACACTCATGGTTGGCAAAGGCACACAGGAGGGGTCCCAGAAGGTGCCCAGGGCAGCTTGGAAAGGGATTTATGGTATCAGGGGTTGCCTTGAGCAGCTAGAGGTCAAGTTGCTCAGGGAATGTGCATAGTGTGAGAAGCAAAAGACCAAGTGCAAATCCTCAAGAAGACAAGAAAGAAAGAGGGTATGCAAAAGAGACCGGGTCTGCAAGCCTTTGTGTCCTGGGCCTGCCCTAGTGAGGAGAGGGCTTGATTTCTTCCCACCTCCTTGTTCCCATTATCACTCCAGCCTCTATCCCTTCTCTTTCTCCACACTCAAACAGCTCTCTCCCCAGCTCGCTCTCCATGTCCCCATCCACCCAAACTGTTTGGGAACCCACGTCTGGGTCCTCCTTCCACTGAAGAGTCAAAGAATCAGGCGGGACTGCCCCGCTGGGGGCAGAAGGGATTCTACTCTGGAAACTTTCTTTTTAAATCAGAGCAAGGAACAAATGGCTCTGCCATCCACTGGGATCACCTTGGGCTGGAAATTTAAAATGCATGAAGGTTGAGAGACCTATAAACATGACGTAACACACTCTGCAAGCTGCTGCCTCTGTGACTTGCAGTCACAGGAGCTTCAAAGGGCACAGATGGGCACACGCCCCCATACACACCCATCCCTGGAACATCCCCCTTCCATGCCTGTACACGTATGTGCATGCACTCTCCCCATAGACACACACAGGTCTGTGCATATGATCCCCCAAATAGATGTGCATACACAGACCCTACACACACACTCACGCCTCATAGAGGAAGAAATGGGCAACTACATGCAGCTCCACCCTCGTGCATGAAGATACGCACTTGCTGCATCCACACATGTACAGCAACTTGCACACAGTCACCCCACACACGCGCACACCTTCACCCTGCGTACACACAGATGCATACACACAAACCTCCCTTATACGCATCTCACAGATATAAACGAGGCCTGGGCTCACCAAGAACCCGAGACAGACATTCTCACCCCACATGCAGACACACACAGAGGTACACACTCACACACACTGACCCCACCCACACCTGCACATATGTGTGCAGACATTCCTATACAGTCATCCAAATACAGACCTTCACGTGCATACACACTCACCCCACCCCAAATGGATGCATTTGCTTTCCCCAAAGCAAAAATATGTACAAACATCAATGCATACTCGCCCACACAGACTGTGCACACATACTCAGCCCACAGAGACACAACATAATCAGATAAACACTCAGCTTCCCTCCGACTTCAGCAACCATCTGGATGACCATGCAACTGCCTGGATTCTTGATTTTTTGTTCTTAACTTTCTCTTCTCTGAACATGGTTCCACCATTTGCCCAGTGGTTCGGGCCAAAAACCTGAGAATCTTCCTCACCCCTCACAGCCAGGCTATCTGCCATGTCTGCCTTGAAAGTATGTCTTGAATTCAGTCAGATCCCTCATCTCCAGAGCCATCATTCCACTCCATACCCCCATCTCCCCAAACCCAGGCCATTGCTATAGTTCCTCGCTGAGGTCATTTTTTCCACTGTTGCCACCTACAATCTGTGGCAGTCAGAGCAAGAGACCACTGGGGCCTATCATGGGGAGGGGGGAGGGGGGAGGGATTGCACTGGGGAGTTATACCTGATATAAATAATGAATTGATGGGTGCTGACGAGTTGATGGGTGCAGCACACCAACATGGCACATGTATACATATGTAACAAACCTGCACGTTATGCACATGTACCCTAGAACTTAAAGTATAATAAAAAAGAAAAAGAAAAAAAAAAAGAATTATGCCAAAAATAAATAAATAAATAAATTCTATCTTCAATTAGAAAAAAAAAAAAAAAAGAGAGACCTTTTTGTGACATCAATTGCGCTTTACATAAGTGCAGGCTCCTTAACGGAGTCTACAAGCCTACATGATCAGACCCTGCTCCCCTCATGCCCTGACGTCATCTCCTGCATCCTCTCCCCCCGCCCACAACACTCTCACCCATGGCGTCCTCGCACTGCCTCAGGCACACCCACCCGTTCCCTCCTCAGGGCGTCTCTCCCACTGCTCCCTCTGCCCCCACTCTTCCCATGGCCCACACTCATCTTCTAGGTCTCTGTTGAACCGTCACCTCCTCAGAGAGGCGTCCTCTGATTACTCCGTCTAAACAGGACACTCCCCATTATTCTCATCCACTGGGTCTTGCTTCCTGCATAGCACTCATCACCATAAGCACTTCTTTATTTTTATTGTCTGCCTTTCCCTCTAAACTTGCACTGTCCAATAGCACAGCCACTGGCCTTGTGTGACTATTCAAATTTAAATTAACTAAAGTTAAATACAAAATTAATTTAAAAATGTAAAATTCAGTTCCTGTCACACTAGCCACATTTCTTTTTTTTTTTTTTTTTTTCCTTTTTTTTTTTTTTGAGACAGAGTCTCGCTCTATCACCCAGGCTGGAGTGCCGTGGCATGATCTCTGCTCACTGCAAGCTCTGCCTACTGGGTTCGCACCATTCTCCTGCCTCAGCCTCCTGAGTAGCTGGGACTACAGGCCCCCGCCACCACGCCCGGCTAATTTTTTGTATTTTTGGTAGAGACGGAGTTTCACCATGTTAGCCAGGATGGTCTCGATTTCCTGACCTCGTGATCCGCCCACCTCGGCCTCCCAAAGTGCTGGGATTACAGGCATGAGCCACCGCACCCGGCCACTAGCCACATTTCAAACCTGCAGTAACCACATGTGCTACTCTACTGAACACCGTGAGTTATTTCCATCGGCCCAGAAAGTTCCCTTGGATAGTGCTGCCACAGACTGTAGCTTAGAGAGGGCAGGGCAATGCCTCTTCTACGCACTAATGTGTACTCTGTGCCCAGCATAGGATCTGGCACATAGTAAGGGTTCAGGAAATCATAAGTGAATGAACCCACCCATGTGCACACAGTCATAAATGGAGACAGGCCCTTCCCTGTATCAAAGGCCTCATTCAAATGCCACTTCTTTCTTGAAGCCTTCTTGTCTTCCTTCCTTTCCCTTTTCTTCCAGTCACGATGCTTGCACCTCCACAGCACACAAGTACTTATTACGAGCCGCAGACCTAAGTTCACTGCAGGCACTTTTGCCCCACACTGGCTGTGAGATGGAGAGGGAGGAGGAAGCGTTGTGGGCCGTTTCTTCCCCCACTATCACCTCTTGGGGCAGCAGAGGAACGACATTAAAACCATAAGCCCTGGACACAGCCAACTCCACATTCACCCTCCAGCTCTGCCTCTTACTAGCTGTGACTTTGGACAGATTACTGAGCCTCTTTGAGCCTAATTTTCTCGTCTATAAAATGCACGTAGTAATGCATACTTCATAGAACTGCTCTTCGAAGTAAAAGAAATAACCTATGTCCAAGATGTTGTGCGGTGTTCCCTTTAAGGGTGTTGCAGAAGTAGGACTCACTGACATTCCATACGCCACATACAGGGTCTGGTAAAGAAACCTCAGTTAGTTTGCAGTTTATTCCGAAGAGGTGTGGAATTCCATATAGGCAGGTGCTCCAGGTCACTGCCCCATGGCCTCATCGTTAACCAGGCTCTGATTCTGACCTAGTGGCTGCAGCTCTGGAGCAAAACAATCGCCTGTTGTATTTCCATAATTTGTTAAAATGATACTAAAATGCTAATTTTTTAAAAAGCAAACTATGATCACCACTGAACCCACACAGGGTCCTCAAATGCTGCTTTACCTGAGATGGGCCAGGATAAATGACTAAGCTTCCTCCATCTTTCTGGCTTGAGTCTCTCCAAGTATAATGATGGAGGACAAGATCCTGGCCAAAATAAATTATCAGAGAAGAAGGAGCAGGGCCCATGAGGAAGGAGCTTGTATTAGTCCATTTTCACACTGCTGATAAAGACATACCCAAGACTGGGCAATTTATAAAAGAAAGAGGTGTATTTGGACTTACAGTTCCATGTGACTGGGGAGGCCTCACAATCATAGCAGAATGTGAAAGGCCCATCTCACATGGTGGCAGACGAGAGAAGAGAGCTTGTGCAGGGAAACTTTGCTTTTTAAAACCATCAGATCTCGTGAGACTTATTCACTATCACGAGAACAGCACGGGAAAGACCTGCCCTCATGATTCAGTGACCTCCCACCAGGTCCCTCCCACAACGCATAGGAATTCAAGATGAAATTTCAGTGGGAACACAGCCAAACCATATCAGAGCTGGCTCAGGAAGAAGGAGGAGGAAATCAGAGGGAATTTAGCTGTCAGGCAAAATCCAGCATCGTGCAGTAGTGAACTCGTGGGATCCGATGCCAAACTGCCTGGGTCCAGTCCGGCTCCGCTCATCACTATGAGACCTTGAGCAAGTTGTTTATCCTCTCTGTGCCTTTGTCTGTGAAGCAGGGTTAATCATAAAACCTACTTCAATGGGTTGTTTTGAAGAGTAAATTCATTAATATATATAAAGTGCTTAGAAAGGTGCCTGGCACATGTTAAGATGTCATGTTCCTTTTTTCTTTTTTTTTTTTTTTTTTTGGAAAAAAGTCTCACTCTATCACCCAGGCTAGAGTGCAGTGGTGCAATCTCAGCTTACTGCAACCTCCACTTCCCAGGTTCAAACGATTCTCCTGCCTCAGCCTCCTGAGTAGCTGGGATTACAGGTATGTACCACCATGCCCAGCTAATTTTTTTATTTTTAACAGAGACGGGGTTTCACCATGTTGGTCAGGCTGGTCTTGAACTCCTGACGTCAAGTGATCCACCCGCCTCAGCCTCCCAAAGTACTGGGATGACAGGTGTGAGCCACCACGCCCGGCCACATACTAAGTTCTTAATGAGGGTTGGTTAAGTAAATTGGTGAAGAGAGTGGAGAAGTCTGAGAATTGGGTCTAGGAAATCTCCCTAGGAAATCTTCCACTCTCTTCTCTCCTAAGTCTCCTCACCAAACTTTCTTCCCATTTTCTTTAAAGTCCTCCCCACCACCTGATCCTAGGTAGACTCCATCACAGACCCAAAGTGGCTCTAAAGGGAACACAGTGGCTGAAACAGGGGAAAGACATTCAGCTCTGCATCTTCACTATCGCCCAGGGTGAGGGAATTAAAACCACACTAAGAGGACTTGGAAGGGTCTCAGAGAGGGCCGGAAGGTGCTCAGCATGCCTTCTACACGAATACACCTTTGTTTAGTTGGAAATCTTAGTGCAGTGTATCACTCTCTGAGTAGACTTCAGACAGCTGTGATTCAGATGTTTCTAAAATACTGAAAAAATACCAGTACAACAAAAATGGCCTGCATTTCAGTGCCTAACAACACTACAGTGTACCAGAGCACCTGAATATTAAATGTTAAGAAGTCTTAGAATCCCCTTATCACTCCCAGAGTTCAGAGCGAAGAGCCGTTGGGAAGAGAAACCATGGGCAGACCCTTGATGTTGTGGAGCCTGGGGTGCCAGGGGTGTGGGGCGGTGGGATGGGGGAGAAAGAAGAAAGTAGAGAGAAAGAGAATAAATCATCAGAAAGAACAGATGGGGTATCAGGCCTGCAGTAGGCAGAATCACAGCCCCCCAAAGATGTTCCCATTTTAATTCCTGGAATTTGTGACTGTTATCTTATAGGGCAAAAGAGACTTTGCAGGTATGATCGAGCTAAGGATCTTCAGATGAGGAGATTATACTGGATTCTCTGAGTGGTCTGAGAGGGAGGCAGGAGGGCCAGAGTCAGAGGAGACGTGATGGTTGAATCAGAGGTCGGAGTGACGCCGAACCACAATCCAAGGATTGTGGGAAACCTCTAGAAGATAGAAAAGACAAGGAAACAGATGATCTCCCAGAGCCTCCAAAACGAACACAAACTGTGGCCCATTTTAGTCTTCTCCCCTCCAGAACTGTAGGATATTAAATATGTTACTGTTTTAAATCATAACATTTGTGGTCATTGGTTACAATGATAGGAGTCTAATACAGGATCCATAACAGACATGACGGCAATTAACTCAACAAATGTTTCCCTGGAGGTCTGCTATGAGCCAGGCACTGCCCTGGGCATGGAGAAAAGAGCCATGAAAAAGGAGACAAATCCCTCTTTCCTGGAGCTTTCATTCTAGTGGGAAGAGACAGGTAATAAATGAGCTAAATAGGATAATTTCAAATAGTTAAAAGTACATGAAAAATCCAGGCACAGTGGCCTTATAATTCAGTAGCTATTTTTATTCTTGCATTTGAGGGACCAAAGGCATACCCAGGTGGAGAGTTTTGACAGTCAGTTGGACTTTCGGCCTGGCTATTTCAAGAGTGGTTCAACTGCCATTTTACTGAACACCTACTATGTGCCAGACACTCTCCTGGGCTCTCCCACATTGGGCTTCTCTCAGCTTCCTAATAGTGGAGCCCTTAAGAATTTGGGGCCTCAGATGCCAAGATGAATAATTTACACCAGGCACCTAAAGGGCCGCATCGTCTGGCCCACTATGTGTCACTGACACACCAGGAAGGATCAACGCTGTCTGTCACCCCAGTTTTTCCCATAACTTAAATCATAGGAGGCACTTCCTATGTGCCAGGCACCACTCTAAACATTCCATGTGCATTGTCTCATTATATCCTCACAAGACCCTTGAGAAATGGGTTCTGTTGTCATTCCACATTACAGCCAGGAGCACTGAGGCCCAGCCAGGCAGAGCTGCAATTTGGTTTTTGTTTTGTTTTGTTTTGTTTTGTTTTGTTTTGTTTTGTTTTGTGAGGTGGAGCCTCACTCTGTCTCCCAGGCTGGAGTGCTGTGGCATGATCTCAGTTCACTGCAACCTCCGCCTCCCAGGTTCGAGCGATTCTCCTGCCTCGGCCTCCTGAATAGCTAGGCTTACAGGCGCCTGCCTCCACACCCAGCTAATTTTTGTATTTTTAGCAGAGATGGGGTTTCACTATGTTGGCCAGGATGGTCTCGATATCCTGACCTCATGATCCCCCTACCTCGGCCTCCCAAAGTGCTGGGATTACAGGTGTGAACCACTGCAGCCAGCCCAGATCTGGAATTTGAACCCAGACAGGTAGACTCCAGGAACCACTACCCTGCACTGCTCCATTGCCAGCACTTGGAGTCTTTATGTCCAAGGAGGCCCAGCAGCCTTCCCCTGATGCAAGCCTCTTTGGAAAGAGGGGAACAGACAGAGGCCGCCCCTGGTTGCAGGCAGAGCGATGCCATGGGAAGAGCGCCAGCTTGGGGGCGAGGGGGACACAAGGTGAAGGCCTGGGTCTACCCCTCTACCCCTTACTGAGCTGCAGACCGTAGGGAAGAACTTCAGATTCGCTAAGCCTCCACTTCCTTTTGAACAGAGATCTTCATTCATTCGTTCCACGAATATTTACTGAGCGCTTTCCATGTGCCATACACCGTCTTCACGAATGTGATGTTCTAGCTAGGAAGACAGACGAGAAAACAAGTGACCGAACAAATAAAATAACTGCAAGCCATAATGAGTACCACGCAGGGAGGCAGCCAGGGGCTGTGGGGGGAAAGCTGGCGTGAGGGCCTATTGTGGATAGTAAGAGTGGTCACCTGGAGGGCGAGAAGGAGCCAGCTGCATAAAGGAGAGCGAGCATTCTGGACAGACAGAAGAGTGTGTGCAAGAACCTCAAGCAGTTTGGGAACTGAGGGAGCCCAACATGGCTGCAAGCAGTGAAGAGACACACGATATCCTAATCCCTCTTCCTGGCTTGTCGTGAGCATGCAAGAGGGCTGCACACACGTAGTAGACACTTAATAAATGTGAGATCTGCTCCTGTCTCCCCCAAGTTGGGTGCCATGGGTCCAGAAAGAGGCTCTTTCCCAGGAGTGGCGCAACACTCCTATCCATCTTCAGCCACGAAACCCTAACATCTCCTCGTGGTCCCCAAGCTCTAAGCCTCTCTTGCCACCATCAAAGCACACACTTTCTCCCTTTGTCTAATTATTCCTAATTGGAAGAAAAATTGTTTGGCAAATCAACTGGCATCTCCTCAGCTCCGGTGTCCTAGCAACCCAGCTCTCAAGGGGTGACACCGGAGAGGAGGCGCCTGCCGCCTCCACATGGCACGGAGTGCCAGGGAAGGGCAGGCATGACAGCTACACCCCCAGACTGGCGTCTCCTCTCTCCTTGGCCCCTTAGTGCTGCACCCTGCATGCACGCACACGCGTGCACACACACACACACACACACACACACACTCCACAGAGGCCACCAGCACTTGACCTGCCTGAAACATAACCTCAGCCTTTCTGGAAAGCAGAAGGTGTCTCAGAAATAGATTTCTAATTTTCCAGCCACCTGCTCGGCTGAAAGATATTCTGGAGTTTATAATTACTTTTCAAGCACTTAACTAGAGCCTGGTTTCTAGGGCAGCTTGATGTATCTCCTAATGTTCTCCTAATGTTTATGGGGAAATCTCACCCTCCTGCTCAACCAGGGTGGCAGGAGAGTGCCCAGCCAGGTCCCTGGGAAGGGCACTGCCTCCTGGGCTCAGGCTTTGTAAAGATAGCAATACTGCCCGGTGGGGTTTGAGGAAAGAGTCAATGAGATAATGCAGGTACAGCTCCTGGACAGGACGCCGGAAGTCCAAGAAGTTCTCAGAGATTATTTAGCAGTGGTTCTAATGAAAACAGGCAGCATGGGCTGGGCACGGTGACTCACGCCTGTAATCCCAGCACTTTGGGAGGCCCAGGCGGGTGGATCACTGCAGCTCAGGAGTTTGAGACCAGTCTGGCCAACATGGTGAAACCCCGTCTCTACTAAAAATACAAAAATTACCCGGGTGTGGTGGCGGGCATCTGTAATCCCAGTTGCTCGGGAGGCTGAGGCAGGAGAATTGCTTGAACCTCAGAGGCGGAGGTTGCAGTGAACTGAAATCACACCACTGCGCTCCAACTCCAAGCTGGGTGACAGAGTGAGACTCAGTCTCAAAAAAAAAGAAAAGAAGAAGAAGAAAAAAGAAAACAGACACAGACAGCGTGACCCTCACGTCTGGGAGCATGCCGATTGAGGGACCAGGGCTTGGAGGTAGAACCTCCCTCACGTGCCCTCTAACAGGTGACTTGAGCTTGGTGGCTGGACCAGGGTTCAAATCCCAGTCACACTACTGGCTGTGTGATCATGGGCAAGTTACCCACCATCTCTGTGCCTCAGTCTCCCCACCTGGGAAGTAGAGATGATGATGGTACCCACCTCATAGGGCTGTTAAAGGAGCTTAAAAGAGTCAATTCATGTAAAGCAATTAGCACAGTACCCAGCTCATAAGAAGAGCACTGAGTAAATATTCTATTACTGTTGTTATCAGATAATGAGTGAACAGCTACCCCTGTTCTTTGATTATTTGATAACAGTAATAGAATATTTATAGTTACTGTATATTTATATTACTTCTCAAGCACTGTTGAAAATAAATATATAAATATATATTTATTTACATATATTTATATGTGTTTATATATATACACACAGAGTAACTTCTATTTGTATTTTTTATCTCATCCTTTTAAACTTACACTTTATGTATGTCTCATAATATACAGGTTTCGTAAATAAACATACATATATTGATGGGCCTTACTCAAGAAAATTTCAAGGACAGGGGAACACAATCAAAAAAGGTAGGAAAGAGACTAAACACAAATTAGTTCAAGTGGAAGAGGCCCTAGGGATCCTTCAGCCAATCCCCACTGGGGACACTGAGGGCCGGGAAGCGGGTGACGCAACCCAGAGTCACACCAGAAACAACGAACCAAAGCCCTGAAAAATCCACAGAAGGCTTGAGAAGCTGAGGCCACAGAACTCCCAGGAGACAAGCATCTGCTGCATGGGTGGAGCAGTCAGAAAGGCTTCCTGGAGGAGGTGGCAGGACCTGACCTTTGAGCAGAAGGGCAAAAAGTCTCACATGGGTCAAACCTAGGCCAGAAAAGAGGAGCCATTGCTTCTAAAGTCGCCAGCACATAGGGTTTACAGGGTGTTCACCCAGGGTGAACAATCCCACCAGGGCCAACTTCCAACAATTAAGGGTTTACAATTCACTGGCAAATGTCCTAAAAACTGAGGGGTACACGTTGGCACCAGCACACCCTAGAGCTCCCCCCGGCTGCTCGGCGCTCACGCACTGTGAATCTCCACCCACCTCTCTGTCCTCCAGTAGGTCTGTCTGTCTGTCGTTGGGTCAGCCTACCACTCTCTCTCCCGAGGTCATTCTCTGAGCTGGGGTGAGGGGCCAGAAAGATGTCACTGCCTCCGTCCCGTAGGTGTCTCCTCCCCGGGTCTACACTAGGGTCCCTGTCTCCCCAGCTCTGCTGATGTGTGTCTGGGTCTCTCGCCTCCTCGGTGCCTCCTCCGACTAGAGTGTGTCTGTGGGTTGCTTGACCGCCCGCCATTCCCCTGGGCCTGCTGCTCTCTGGCTCTGGGTATGTGTGGGCGGAGCTGGTGTGTAGCTGACTTCTCCGTGGGCCTCTAAGTCAGTGGTTCTCAAAGTGTAGTCCAGGGGGCCAGTAGTGTCACCTGGGAATCTGTCAGAAGGGCACATTCCCAGCACCACCCTAGACCTACCAAATCGGATGCCCCGGGATCGGGGACCTGGCGATGTGTATTTTAACACCCCTCCCCCAATCCCCGGGGCTCGTGGTGCAGCTCAAGTTTAGCACCAAGTCAGCCTCTTTCTGGATCTTCCTTGCGGGGAAGGAGGGGTGCTCCTCGCTCTCAGCCTGGGCTTTTCTCCTCTGCCTGGCTTGTCCGCCCCTGCATCATTCTCCCGGTAGGTCTGCATCTGTCTGTCACTCCCAAGGCCACTGGACAGAAAGCAGCTGCATGCCGGTGGGCACTTGGCTCGTGCCCTGCCCCTGACAGCTGGGACCCAGACAAAGAGCAAACAAGCCAGGCAGAGGAGAAAAGCCCAGTGAGAGGCACAAAAGCAGCTTGTGGACTGACCACAAAGCCTGGGGCAGCCAGCGCCTCTTCCTCTGCTGGAGACAATCACAAGGCTGTGTTCAGATCACCTCTGGCAGGGATTCTCCCCGGCTGCACACGGAATCACCTGGGACTCTGCCAAACATCCTAGATGCTGGGGATGCACTCCCAGAGATTCTGCTTCAGGTAACTGAGCTGAAGCCCAGACATCAGTATTTTTTAAAACTCTACCCAGGTGATTTGAACGTGCAGAGAACAAATTCCTAATGGAACCATCACAACCCCCTTCAAGATGGTGATCAGGATTCCCCTTGTGCCAATGGAGCAAATGAGGCTGAGAGGAAAGGACTTGACCAAAGTCACATCACTAAAAATAGCAGAGCTGGGGTTTGAACCCAGATCTGTCAGGCTCCAGGCCCACATCTTTGACTCCACCTCGAGCTGTACATTTTGCACGTAACAGCGTCATTCTCCATGGCCCGCTCGCTGCTGGTCTCCCTAGATGGCCGTGGGTTACCCCTTCAGCCAATCCAATGACACTCCCCGCCACTTACTTCCCCACCTCCCCGGTACTCCCCAGCCCTGATGCCCCCAGCCTGGGACAGCCAGCCCCTCTGAAGTGGCTGACCTGTTACAGCACCCTCGCCCTGGGGGTAAATTCTCTCACTCTTTCCAAAGGATTTTTATTATATCATTACCAGGAAGGTTTCCTTCCTGATACCCCCGGAAAGCCTCCCTGCATCCCCGCTCCTCCATAAAAACACTCTTCTCCTCCAGGCCCCTGCCCCTGGAGTCTGACCAGCCCACTTCTGATTATATAAAGCAGGCGTTTGCTTTCTCTCCAAGTGCAGTCAGCACCCGGGCTCTGCAGCCACAATGCCAACCACAGTGCAATTGCCTAACAGCAGTTTCTCAGCCTCTCCCATGGAGGTGCCCTAACCCACAGGAGTGACCTCATCCCTGCAGGAGCCTGCACCGCAGGCCAGTCTGGCCCCTCTTAAGCTCAAAATGTCTTTGAAGCCTCATATTTTCTCTTTAAAAGTCAAGTGAACTTTTCATTTTACTCCATAATGTGTCAGGGTTTGTTTCAATAGAAAAATAACGCGTATTGATTGAATTTTGACAAGGAACACATATTACCTTTGTAATGTAAAATATTTGATTAATAAGTAAATAGAATACTACTAATTCCTTACCACCAAGTAAAATTGATGATCCAGTGAGATGCCAGGTTTACTCTGTGGCTTTATGAATTCCCAACACATAGGGCGTCCCCAGGGGCATCCATAATGCATTTATTCTTTCTTTCCTTCACCCATTCAACAAATATTTTTAGAGTGTCTGCAGTATCCCAGGCCTGGAGACTGTAACGCTGAGTAAAACAGACATGCTTCCAGTCTCCAGGGAGCTTCCAGTCTATTCAGGGGGTCAAGATGTTAACACACACACACACACACACACACTCTCTCTTTCTCTCTCTCTCTCTCTCACTCTCTCACTCAAAATAAAAGTATAATAAGTTGTAATAAATACACTTCAGGAAAAGCAAAGGATGCTCTGAGCAAGAATAACGGGTGCACTAAAATTGTTTCCAAGGAAGTGGCATTTAAACTGAGACATAAAGATGACTAGGAGTTGGCCAGGTAAAAGAGAGCAGTGAGAGAATGCTGTAGATGCCAGGAACAGCCGGTGGGAAGGGGGAGAGGGGCACAAGCCCAAACCTTCCTGGCAGCTCAGGGATGAGTCCTTCACCATCTACAGCAACAGTTTACAGGAGCGGTCCCCCTTATGAGCCCTGGGAGGCAGCCAGGCCCTCTGCTAGAGCCAGCCCAACTGCAGTCTCTGGGCCAAACCTTCCTGGAGGCTCAGGGATGAGTCCTTCACCACCTACAGCAAGAGTTTAGAGTAGCAGTCCCCCTTATGATCCCTGGGAGGCAGAGAGGTCCTCTGCTAGAGCCAGCCCAAGTGTAGTCTCTGGGCACAAGGCCACCTGTGATCACACAGCCAGCTTCCAGCTCGGTATCAACCCAGAGGACCTGGAGGACCTGGAGCCAGGGGGAGTGAAGGCCAGCAGGCAGCAGGCACAAAGGCTGGTGAGGCTTGTGGATTCAGTCCCAAGTAGAAAAGTGTAGGACTTCAGTCAACTCGAGATCAGGGCCAAGACCAGGCTAATCCTCTAGGGCTTCCTCACACTGTCCCTGATGTCTGGTGACAGCACCTTTGGAGCACATGGCACGAGAGAACAGCCTTTAGGAATTAGAGGGCCAGCTGCCCTTCTGAGCCTAGCTCTGGTCAGAGACTCCACCACGGTCAAGCCCAATGCCTCACTCTGTGCTCAGCTGTGCGTCCCTGGCCCCTGTTCCTGAGTCACTTTCTAGCAAACCAGTCCATCTAGGATGGGGGCTGCTCCCCTCCTGCCTGCTGTCACCCCCGTGAAGGGAATCCTGGCCTTGAACTCAGGCCTATCTGGGCTGGGTGCCCTGTGTCCTGAACGCTCTGCCACAACTGCAAAAGTGTGCTCATTCTGGGGTTCAGCACTGCCCCCCTGCACTCAGCCCAGCTCTCCCCATGTCCCAGCAGGGGGTACCCACCATCCACCTCCTTGTCTCACTGGTTCTTCTCCGACCCCTCTCCCACCTGGGCCATTGAAGCAGCTTCTTGTCTGGGCTTTCTGCTGCCCCATAGCCAGGGGTACCTTTCTGAAAACACAAATCAGGCACTTCAGTGAACTTTCCATGGCTCTTAGGGTAAAGTCCAACTCCTTCATTGAAGTCGACAATTTCCAGGCCCCCACCCTACCCCCACCTCTCTGCTTTCATCTTCTGGAAAGATTTGTAGAGGAGGAAAGGACACTAGGAGAAGGCTCAGTGGAAGGAACAATTCAGAAGCAGGAGCACAGACTGGACCACCCCAAACTTGGGACCTCCACCCCACCCAGCAGCTTCTGCACTTACAGGAGCAGGAGCTGGTTGCTGGTAGCTGGCCGCAGAGAATGGCTTTGAGGGCGGAGGCTGCAGGAGCCCGGGTGCTGCCGCCAAGCCTGGGCCTCTGCTGCCCCCCAGCGGCTAAATGGAGCAGCTTGGGCAGGTGAGCCAGTCTTGCAGTGACCAGAAGCCAAGTGTCTCCCCAGGACTCAGCAATACCCTAACACCTCCGCGAGTGAGCAAAGTCCACAGTCAAGGGTGTGGCCAAAAGCAAAGTCCTCCGTCACCAGTCAGCATCAGCGTCCAGCCTAATGGGTCCTGAACACACTTCTGTTACGCATCTGCCATAATGCATTGTAATTTTCCTGTTCCTACATTTGTAGCAGCTAGACCCCACTAGATCTTATAATCTGGGGTCCCCACTCACAAGGTAATCCTATGCCTTCTGGTCATCCAGCCTCTCCAGACCTCTCACTCCCTTACTGCTCTACCCTGCTCTTCCCTCCGAGACCTCCTTCCCAATCTCCTGGGCCTTGGAGACCATCCCAGGCCAACCAACCCCAAGCAGAGCGCTTCGGCCTCTCCACACATGACCCTTCCACCACCGGTTTGAAGTGACCACAGGTTCTCCCACCACCACCAACAACGCTCGTTCATTCACTCATTCCTTCGTTCACCAAATACTTACTGAGAGCCTCATGGGTGCTGGCCTTTATGCTAGACGCTAGAACAACGGCAGAGAACAGACAGACAAGGTCCCCTCCCACGGAGGAGCTTCCCTTCCAGCTGGGGCAGACAGACAATCGGATCAATGAACAAGGTAATCTCTGATAGTGATAAGTTGAGTGATGTGTTATAGGGGACTTGGAGGGTGGCAACAAGGGTCAAAATTAGGTGACCTAGGGAAGGGTCTTGGCCTGTCTGAAGTCAAGTATGATGGTTTTTGAATATGTCTGTCCACTGCCTTCAAAAAGTGGAGCCTAATTTCCCTTCCCCTACATCCCTTACATGCAAGCTGTATTTAATGACTCACAAGAAGAATGTGGCAGAAGTAATGATATTTGACCATGGATGACTTCCAAGATATAGCATGAAAGGAGTCTACCCTACTTTCCCCTCCCTCACTCTAGGGGAAGCAGCTGTCAATGAGGACACTCAAGTCAACTCATTGCGAGGCCCACAGCGGGGAACAGAGGCCTCCTGCCAGTAACCATGAGTGCACCATCATGGAAATAGACCCTCCAGCCTCAGTCAAGCCTTCAGGTGACTGCAGCCACATGAGTGACCCTGAGCCAGAACTACCTGGCTAAGCCACTCAGGGCCAATTTGTCCACTAAACACAGGAGGCACCGTGCCTTGCGCCCACAGGACATTTAGGACTAGTCAAAATGTTTTACACTTCCTTTAAAATCAGAGAAAGAAGGAACTTTTAGGTCAAAGAACATGTTTTTAATTTATAACATTAATATATTTACCTTTATACCAACACAGTCATGAAAGGTAATTTTTCAAATATTCTTTGAAAAGGGAAGAGGCCGGGCCGGGCGCGGTGGCTCAAGCCTGTAATCCCAGCACTTTGGGAGGCCGAGAAGGGTGGATCACGAGGTCAGGAGATCATCCTGGCTAACACGGTGAAACCCCGTCTCTACTAAAAATACAAAAAACTAGCCGGGCGAGGTGGCAGGTGCCTGTAATCCCAGCTACTTGGGAGGCTGAGGCAGGAGAATGGCATGAACCCGAGAGGAGGAGCTTGCAGTGAGCTGAGATCCGGCCACTGCACTCCAGCCTGGGTGACAGAGCAAGACTCCGTCTCAAAAAAGAAAAAAGAAAAGGGAAGAGGCCAAAAAAGGCAAAAGTGCCCAGGTCCCATAAACGTCATCATGTGCTTCTGAAGCTGCTCCAGAATTCCTGACCCACAGAAACCTGGAGATAATAAACACTTGTGATTGTAAGCTATTAAATTTGGGGGTGATTTGTTACAACGTCGTATACTGGCTTTGTGAATATTTTAGGGCAGAGCATAAGCACTGCAGACAGGGAAGAGCAGGTGCAAAGACATCATCTTGGCATGCTCAAAATGAACAGAAAAAGAGTTGATTAACCTCTTTCAGCCTTCATCTTCTCGCCTGGAAAATGGGCCGATGATCGTCACATCTCATTGTGTGGCTGTTGGGATTAAATGAACCTTATCTGGCACAAAGTAAGCACCGAACCCCGTGCTGGTGTCTCCTCTCTCCAGCAGGTGTGGGGTCCCGAAGAGGTTGTGTTCTGGTTGTCAGCGGACTCTGGCAGCTTCTGACACAGTTTTCTTCATTCTCGTCTATCTTCATTTGCATTAATAGCACCTAGGTAGCACTCACCATGAGCTAGAGATGTTTCTAGGTGCTTTGTAGGTGTGCACATGTGCAATGGCTTATTGTTTGCTAGGATAATTCAGCCTCCTCTTGGCCTTTCTTCCCCATCCCACGCCTTGCCTGGGCCCCATACCTGAAGGCCTGAGCCATCCTAGCACCAGAGCCCTCAGGTTTCTTGTGCCTGCGATCTGCACCAATGTGCCCAGCAGCTGGAGGCGGGGGGCGGGGGTTGGGGCTGCAGAGAGACTTCTAGGCAGGACTCTGAGGTGGGAGAAGTAGGTGTTGCACAGACCAGGATGGGAGGAGCTCAGGCTTTGCAGCTCTGCCCACAAGATCTGCCTTCCTTTCCCAGCGCCCACTTGCTCATTTACCTAGATGCAGTCAGAGTCTTCTGTAATCCTGGAAGATTCCTGATTGTGAGGCAAAGTCCTTACTTTCCCCCTAAAAGCCTATCATTTACACACACATCTACCTGTGCTCTGCTGAGTAGGGAAGAGCCCTCCCTCACCACTCTCAGGGCATAAGACACAAAGCAAGGCCATAGCCCAAGGGCTCAGGAACGGCAGTGGGGCCGGGAGAGGGGGCATTACTTCTCCACGTGTGCGTGCACACACACACACACACACACACACACACACACACACCTTGAAGCCTGAAGCCTGAACTCTCCCCTTCCTTAGGAAGTCTTTCACCCAGATTCACAAACAGGTTAGGAGCATGAGGATGAGCAGTCCCTGGGCTGGCTGGGTGTAGGGGGGGTGTCCATCTCTCCCTGCCCTACTCGCTGCCCCTGCCAAGTAGACACACCATGATCTATGATGGCAGTAATAATAATGGCAACAAGCGGTGGTCGCAGAGTGCGTCCTCTGGGCCAGGGCTCTGCATGCATTCATTCACACAGCATCATGTATTCAGTCTTCACATGCAGAAGACAGCACTGTTACCTCCGAGAATTTGCTGAGAGCACAGAAAGGTGAAGTCACTTGCCCAGGGTCATACAGGGAGAAAGTGGGATTCAAATCAAGCAATCCACCTGCAGAGCCGGGGCCCATGGCACTGAACCATACTGTCCTGCTTGTCTTGCCCGTTCAGGTCACAGACACCTGGACCTAAGGGCGACCAATCATGAGGAGGAGGAGCTGGGCCAATCAGTCACTCCTTCAGCTGGACTGGGAGCAGTGGGCGGGCGCAGGGGCCAGGAGGAGACGCTGAGCTCCACTGTGGAGTAGAGCGGGCAGAATAGCCTTGGGGATCAGGTGTAAGAGAGGACGGAGCAACCATGCAGAGAAAAGCCAAGCCAAGATGCCCAAGAAGCTCCCGGGAGAGAGACCAGAGCCCATCTCAGTCCTGCTGGCTCCCAAGCTGCAGGCCGCCAGAAACTTGCTGGTCCAGTGGCTCCTGCCCTGGGAGACGTGGAAGTCCTGCCGCACCTACAGTGTGTCCCTTTCATGGGACAAGCTTTAAAAGGTCTCCCATCCTGGCTATCAGAAGAGTTCTGGTCAGAACATACTGTGTGAACTTAGGCACGTTACTTAACCTCTCTGTGCCTCAGACTCCTCCAGGAAATGGGATTTTGTGAGAATTCAAATTGATGCTGTATATGAAGCAGCTTAGGAGACTTACCAGCATGTAACAGATGTGAAGTAAGTTGTAGATATTTCCGGTGCTTCCCCTCCCCCCACCACCCCCTACCCACACATCCTCACCCCTCCTAGTGGACTGAATCTTGAGTGCACACAGTGTAGACTCAGGTTGAGGCCCTGGTGACATGGCCAATGGGGACCTAGCTGAATGATACTAGCTTAACTAGTATCATTAACCTAGCTTAATTAGCTTAACTAGCTTAACTCAAGTGCCACAGGGCCCTCGTATGAGAACACTGCCGTGGGGGCCTGCATCAATATTCTGCACCCCAGTTCCCCTCTGGGGCCCTGACCTCTCCCCTCATTAACCCCCTTCCCTACCCCCAACCAACAACTGGAATCTGCTGTTGGTTGTGGGTTTTTTATAATAAACTTTTTATTTTAGAAGAATCTAAAAACTACAAAGATAGTACAAATAGCTCCTGTATACCTTCTGCTGATAACATCTCACATAGCCATGGTACATTTATAGAACTAAGAGATTACCATTGGCACAATAACTATAAACCAAACTCCAGATGAATCCAGAAGCATGCTAGAGAGGCATACTGCTGGGGGTGCGGAGGGGCGGGATGCAGAGGTGCCCTCAGTTCCAACAGGGGAGGGAGGGGCCCTGTGCTATCTGACTGGAAGGATCCATCACACCTGCTCCCTTTTCCTCCCTCACATCTACAGAAGTCACTACTCTTCCCTAGGTCCCCACCTTCACTCAGACCAGAAGCAGCTCTGATGTAGGGTTTGTGTGCTGAAGGCCTGTTTCCAGGGACCTTCTCAGTGAGGGAGAAGGTCCACCATGGAATGGGTGAAGAGCATGCATTCTGGACACAGACAAACAGAGGCCAAATCCCAGCTTTGTTGCTGTGTGACTCCGAGCAGGTGACTTAACCTCTCTGAGCTTCAACTTCCCTGCTCTTTCCCTCCATCTCTGCTTCAGACCCTGCATCTTGGGCTCTTTCTGTCAGACACAGTCTTCCCAAGTCTAGTTTCTCTCTCCTCAGCCTCTTTCAGCCTTGGTGCTCCCCCACCCCAAACCCCTTGGAGTCCCATTAATTTTGAGAGGCTGTCTGTATGGATTGCCGCCTGGCCCAGTCCTGGGGCTCAGAGAGCTGTGTAATTATCCACTTGGAGCTGACGGGAAGCGATAACCAGTTCTCCCTCCCTTCTTCCCTGCCTGCCTCGCTATTCCATTTCGCTCAAACATCCCCAGGGAAGCCGATTACAGAGGGGCCCGCTGGGTGAGGAGGGCAGGATCCTTATTACCGTGTGGAAGGTCAGAGAGACTGAATGGGGGGGCATCCCTCCAACTTCCACCAAGCACTAAGGCCACAGTTGGTCTGGACACCCAGGTCTGGCCCCTTTTGTCTGTACTGGGCACCACAGCTTACTCTCTGGATCATTATCTCCAGCTAGGAGCATCCTCTCGCGCTCCAGACTTGTTCAGCCAACTGTCCCCGGACATCTCCCTCCAACTCAACACCTCCAAACTGGATGCACCATCTCCCCTTACCAGACCTGCTTCCCCCAACCTCTCTCTCCTCCCCTTTCCTGCCCCAGCTCCAACCCTGATCCCCTGAAGGGCCAGCCACCGAGGCTGTCAAGCAAGACACCTGAGCAGCATTTCCGTCTCCTCCCTTTGCCTCATTCCCCTTGGCTAATCAGCCACCAGGTCCCCAAAATATCTCCAGCCACAATCCTCTATTTCTCGGACCACCAGGCCCAGGTTCCAGGTGCTAAAAGTGACCTAGGAGTGGACCCTTTCACCTGGACATCCTGTGGTCCCTTCGAACTGGCAATGGCCTGGTCTGACATCATCATCTCCCCATCCTCAAGTTCTCCTGCCTCTACCTGTGGCACCCTAACCCTTCCTAATCACTGATACCAAACCTCTCTCCCTCCTCACTCCCCTCCCACAGATAGCCAGACAGTCTCCGTACTGTGGTAGGAGAATAGACTCTGGGGTCAATAAGAACGGAGCCACAACCCCAGCTCCATCAATCCCTAACTGTGTGGTCTGGAGCAAATCACTTTATCTCTGACTCTCAGTTTTATCATCTATAAAATGGAACTAAGTGGGCTTTGCAGGGCTATTAGGAAGATAAGTTGACAGTGTCCAGGATTAGCATCTTAATGACTACAAGGTGGGGGCAGCGCCTGTCAGCTCCAGCTCTTGATGCTACAGGGAATACAGACCCCGTGCTGCCAGATCTTCTGATTTTTCAAGACCTTCCCCCAAAATATGTTTTTATATGGAACCTCCAGATTTTGATATGTTGGTAATTAATTGAAATGTTTCTTTAGCACCGTGAAGGCCAAACAAAACATTTGCCTCCGGGTCACCAGTTTGCACTCTCTGATGTATGCGAGGAGTTGAGCCCAGTGAATGCTACATAACAGAGAGTCAATAAACATTAATTCCCTTCTCTGCCCTTCTTATTGATTCTCTCAAAAGAAAAAAAAATCTCCCCAAGCCATTCCTCCCATTCCACTCCCATCAGCTTCATCTTCATGCAGCTTTCACTGGCTCTGTGCATCCACAGATCCAGGCAGGGCTCTGAGCACCTCATCCAAGATGCCCTGCCTTCCCTGGCATCCTCCCTGGCACGCTCCCTGGCTCACAGGCATATAACAAAGCTCTTTGAGTGGCTCTGACACTTCGTAGTTGACAGAGCCCTTGCTAGGGTCTGGATGTGTCTCCCAAAATTCATATGTTGGAAACTTCATCCCCCGTGTATTGGGGGGTGGGGCCCTTGAGGAGGTGTTTAGGTAATGAGGGCTCCACCCTCATGAATGGATTAATGACATTATAAAATGGCTTAATAGAGGAAGTTTGACCGTTTTGGCCCTTCTGCCTCTGCCACGTGAGGACATGGCATTCCTCCTCTCTAAAGGACACAGTGTTTGAGGCACTGTCTTGGGAGCAGAGGCCACATCCTCACGAGAGGCCAATACCTTGGTCTTGGACTTGCCAGCCTACAGAACTGTGAGAAAATAAGTACCTATTCTTTATAAATCACCCAGTCTGTGGTAGTCTGTTGCAGCGGCATGAAACAGGCCAACAAGACAGCCCTCTCCCTCTCATTTTCTCATTTCATCCTTTCATCCATACAACAGCCCTACGAGCTACTTATTATCACCCCCAACACACAAGTAAGGGAAACAGGGTCCAGAGGGTACAAGTCAGTCAACAAATATTTGTTAAACACCTACTACGCACCAGGCACTATTAAATGGCAAATCCAAGGTTACAGAGAGTATGTTTGGCTGCAAATGGCAGATGCCTAAATTAAACAGGCTAAAACAAAAGGAAAATGCAGTGGTTTATGTGCATGCAGGAAAGAAAACATTATGGCTGGGCTCCCAAGATAGATCAAGCCGGGGACTCCAGAGCCTCCCAAGCACTCGCTTGCTCATCTTTTGTTTCTGCTTCCCTTTCTGCATCAGATTCATTGTCTCACTCAGCAAAGCAGCTTTTTCAAACAGCAGGCTGCCGACAATTCCGGAGCCTCACTTCTCACTATGTCTGTCATCAGATGGACACTCTCCCTATCCCATGTTCAAAAGTCCCAGGGAAGACCCTTGGGTAGATCAGCACGGGTTAAGCTGTCACATTGGACCAATCAACTGAGCAAGATCCATATGACTGATTAGCTCAGTTGGGGGCCAGTCCCAGCCCTGAGCCAATCAACACTCAATGAGCGAAGATGCGGCTGGTTAGAGGGAGGATAGGCGAATTCCCCAGGAAATGAGATTGCTTCTCTGTTCAAACAAGAGATGTCTTAGTTTGGGCTCTCCCAAAAGCCAAGCCTGAGACAGGATTTGCATGCGAGTTGTTTATTTGGGAGGCCATCCCAGGAAACATCAGCATGGGAATGGGCAGTGAGTCAGAGAAGGGAAGAAAGCTAATGAAGGGTGTTTAATTGAGTGAGTTACCTCCATGGGCAATGGAGCTTAATCCTGCTGGGGACTGCTGGGAAACAGCAGAAAATGGCTTCACAGTCATCTCAATCAAAGGCTGAGGAGGCTGGAGATTTTATACCCTAACTTCTATCAGTCACTTGTTGAGGGCTCTTCCCAGTGGGGCATCAGTTCACTAGCACTTCCAGCCTACCCCATTTGCAGGCAGAGGCCCAGAAGCCCGGAGAGCCCCAGGCAGAGTGGCAGGTGCTGGCCATTGGACCCTGGTCCTGCTTCTGTAAATCATTGTGCTATACAAGGTCCTCTTAACCACCAAAATGGAGTATGCCAAGAGGACCTGGGGCTGATACTGATAGCACCTGCTACATGTACTGACCACTTGATGGAACCAGATTTAAAATCCAGAGCTGTCTGGCTACTTTCAGTAAGTCATGTGGTCCCCACACTGGACCATGACTCAGCAGAGATTCTGAGCATCCAGGCAAGAGCCCAACAGGAAGGTCCTTGGCCTTGGAACTCTTGGTTAGCAAGGGGAAAGGTGGCAGCCAGTGGCCAAAGCTTCGAGAACTGCTCATAAGCCCTCAATACTCTAAAAGGGAGGCCCCAAATGGAACTGAGACAACCCGTGCAGAGACGACAAAACACTGTGTGAATGAGACCAGCGATTCAGCTTTAGTGTGGGCCGGGCTGGAGGGATGAAGATACTTAGAAGCATTGGGCCCCAGTCTCAGGAATGGTGAGCCTCTCCACGACCCAGCTCACACAGAGCCTCAGAAATCACAGGGAGAGACCACGGGGCACATTCCAGTTTCAGCCCCCTTGGGCTGAGCTTGGAAGCATGGGCAGAGCTGGTGGAGTAGGTCTAGAGGCCCAGGAAGGGAGGCATATCATAGGGGAAGAGCATGACCATTCGTCCTAGGGGAAAAACTAATGTCCACCCAACAGGTCAGAGAGCAACAGCCCACAGAGTGGAAGAAAATGAATGTGTGGGACATGCCAACTGTAAATCACCATGTTTACATACATCCTCTCAAGCACTCCTCACAACAGCACCCACCCCCCAACCCTTCCACATTCTAAAGAAAGGAAACTAAGTCTCAGAGAGAAGAAATGAGTTGACCAAGGCCACATAGCTAGGGAGTAGAAATGGGGTTTGAGCCCAGGTCTGTGTGGATTCTGCCCATCACACAACTCTTTCCCTGTTTTCCAGGTTTGCCTCTTCTCTGTCATGCCCGCCTTCCACCCCTCCCACCTCCAGCTCGCTCCTAGATTTCCAGCATCCCCCAAGTCCCATCCCTCAGTACAGTTGATAATAAACCCACTCTCATGATAACAAACCCACTCCCATGATAATGATATTCATCTAACTAACCTAATTACTTCTTAAAGTCCCACCTCCCAACACTGTTGCATTGGGGGTTGAGTTTCAGTACGTGAGAACATTGGGGGACACATTCCAAGCATAGCAGGGGGAGTGAGTGGGAAAAGTGGTGCAGATTCATACAGATAGGTTCGTACAGATGTGTTTGGAGTTAATGAGTTCAGTGCTATGTGTGCCGAGTAGGAGCCACTTGAACTATCCAGGGCCACGAGGTGGCAGCAATAGTTGGAGTCCTCAGCCCCAAGCTGGTGGTAGGAACCACAGCCTGTGGAGAGTGCACTGAGAGAACAGAATCCAGCAGAGCTCTGGAGAGTGCTGGCATTTTAGGAAGCAGGCAGAGGGTTACTGGCAGAGGAGAAAGCTCCAGGCCTCAATTTACATCTTACTCTTTTGGAAAGGCTTTCCCTGCCTCCTGAAACTAGGTCTGGTTCTCCATTATACATTCTCTTGGCACTGTGCTTCTCCTTTGTGTCTATCACAATTGTATTTTTAGAGTTATTGGTGTGTGTGTGTTTAATGTCTTATTTCCTCCTTTGACTGTAATCTTCAAGAGGACCATGCCCAGAGGCTGAACCATGAGAATCATGCTTACTGATCTATTTCCACCATCAGGCACAACACGTGGCACATAGTAGGTGCTTAATGAATATTTGACAATGAGTAAATGGTTCTGTTTATCAAGCATAAAGGAGTGAACAGTGTTGCCAAATCCTTGGGTATGAAGGTGTTGAAGCATTACAGTGCTAAGAGCACCGGCTCTGGAGCTCAGCTACCTGAATTTCAACCCCAGCTCTCCAGATTACTGATTGTGCAAGCCCAGGCAAGTTTCTTAGCCTTTCTGGGCCTCAGTTTTCCCATCTGGAACGTGGGGCCATTGGAGTTCCTACCTCACAGGGTTATTTCTATCAGTGGCCCAACCACCTATCAAATCACCAAAATCAGTAACCTGTGAACCATCCTAGGTCAGCCTCCTGCCTCACACCCTACATCCAATCAGTCCCCCAAAGCTGCCAGCTGTATTTACCAGCTATTTCCCAAATCCAACCCTCTTGCTCATCTCTTGCCTAAATCATTGCAGTAACTTTCATACTAGTCTCACAAGCCCCTCCAGCCTCTTTTCTCAAACAGAGGGAGCTTTCTAAACACGCAGTTGATCTTCATTATTCACAGATTCTGTATTGTGCTTTCTCCAGCTCACCACAATTTATTTCTAATCTAAAATTTATACTTAAGACACTTTCATGGCCATTTATAACATAAACAGAGTGGCAAGAATTTGAGTCTCCCAATGCACATGTTCCCAGCTGTGGTTGAACAAGGTGACATTCTGCTTTCCCCTTTCAGCTCTAATACTATAAACATATGTTCTACTGGAGGTCTACTTAGTGCCATGTTTTTCTCATTTCTTGCTTTTTGCCGGAGTTTTGCTGTTTGAAATGGCCCTGAGTATAGTGCTGAAGTGCCATCTAGTGTTTCTTTTTTTTTTTTTTTTTTTTTTTTTTTTTGAGAAGGAGTCTAGTTCTGTCACCCAGGCTGGAGTGCAGTGGCCGGATCTCAGCTCACTGCAAGCTCCGCCTCCTGGGTTTACACCATTCTCCTGCCTCAGCCTCCCGAGTAGCTGGGACTACAGGCGCCCGCCACCTCGCCCAGCTAGTTTTTTGCATTTTTTAGTAGAGACGGGGTTTCACTGTGTTAGCCAGGATGGTCTCGATCTCCTGACCTCGTGATCCGCCCATCTCGGCCTCCCAAAGTGCTGGGATTACAGGCTTGAGCCACCGCGCCCGGCCGCCATCTAGTGTTTCTAAGCACACGAAGACTATGATGGGCCTTATGGAAAAAATATGTGTGTCAGACAAGCTTCATTCAGTCGAGTTATAGTGGTGTTGGCTATGAGTCCAATATTAATGAGTCAACAATATATATTAAACAAGGTGTCCTCAGAAACACACAGAAAACAGACTTCTGTATTGATCAGTTGATAACCACATTGCAAACAGAAGCTTTCAGGAACCTAACCTCATATGTCCTCTAGGAAGAATGCTTCAATATGCACTAACTTGGTGTTCCTGGTGACTTATAGAATATAACTACCTTGAATAATGAGTTCAAAGGTATCAATCTGACCATGTCTCTTCCTTTTTTAGAACTCACTTCTGCCTCAGCACAAATGTAAAAATAGAAAAAAGAAAAGAATTCCCTCATGCTTCCCTCTGCACCCAAGATAAATTCAGACTCCTTAGCATGACATTCCAGGTCCTTCATGGTCTGGAAGGTCTTTGCTGACCTTCCAGGCACCTGGCCATGTGGTGCCTCCACCACTGCCCAGCCCACTCTCTAATGCTCTTCCATGATCTTTCACAAAGGTCCTCTGCACACTATGTGCCCACTGCCTCAAAGGTCCCTCCTCAGCATCTCTTCTTGGTGAACTCCTATACATCCTTCAAGACCCAGCTTAAATGTTACCTTCCCTGGGTCTCCCTCTGGCAGAACTTAAAACTCCCTTCTCTATCTATGTCTTTTCTAGGACTTCTCCCCAATGTTGTAACTGATCTCTTTATATGCCTCCTCTCTCCTGTACTTGGCAACAGCTTTTTGGAAAGAGCCTGAAGGAGTATAGAAATGTGTGACTCTCTGCAGGGTGTGTGCATTTCACACACCATTCATTCAATAAATATAAATTGAAGCCTAACTGGACAAGACACCAGGCACCATTCTAGGCACAAGAGGTAGAGCAGTGAATAAAATAAAGCCACTGCTGCATGTGTGTGCAACACTGTGCCCACACTTGTGGCCTGTGTGTAACAGTATGCACATGTGAAGCTACCTTGTGTTTGCTTGTGGACATGTGGTGTTTGTGGCTCCTGGATACTTTGTTGAATCCTGACCCTATGTGACCTGCTGATACAGAGCGCCTTGGAAGTTAATTAGGCCAACAGACTGTGTCTGTGCACTAAGGAGAAGCCTTCCCCAGGCACCCCCGCCCACCTTCTCCACCTCTCCTGTGGTTCCTGCCTGGCTTGGGTTTGGCCTTTTTAACCCAAAGACAACATGCATCCAAATGAGATTTTCTCTAGTGAATATGTGTCTCTCTCCCACCCTTCTTCTCTGCCTTCCCCGTATCTCAGAAAGAAAAGGCCTAGGAATAAGGAAAAGGGGGAGGAAGAAACATTTGTTTGAGGACATACCATACGGCAGGCCTGTGCTGGACAGTTTACACGCATTACAGGCAATGGTAGACAGGGCTTCCCTTGTGCCAGGCACTGTTCTAAGCGCTTTACCCCTACGGCTGGGTGAATTCATGCATCCACCCTCTGAGGTAGGAGTTGTTCTTTTCCCACTTTCACAGAGAACGAGGCATCACACAGTGAGAAAGTGGCAGAGCTGGGATTCAGGCCTCAGCTTCTCCCACACAAGCCCACAGATGGGAGGATGAATAAGGAGTCAGAGTGGACCTGTGCCTCTCCCCTGAGAGGATACCAGGATTCGAGACTCAGCGCCTGGGGAAGAGTGCACCGCTCAGTTTCCTGAGCCTCATCAGAAGCAGTCTGCGGAGGCTTGGGCCCAGCCAATGGCAGTGCAGGCCCCAACTCCTCCTCCTCCCGGGCTGGGCCGGCACACCCGACAGGCTCTGTCCTGGGAACAGGCTTCAACAGGCTTCCCCGAAAACCTTCCCCGCTTCTGGATATGAAATTCCAGCTGCTTGCTGAGTCCTATTGCCAGCTGCTGGGAGCCAGGAGAGCCCTGAGGAGTAGCCACTCAGGTAAGGGCATCTGTGTCCGCATGTGCCCTGCCCCTTGGCATACGTGGCAGGAGGACACTTCTCTGCTGGGGAGTCGGGGGAGGTGGCCTGGACATATCCGCCGCCGTGGGTCCTGGTGGTGGAGGAATAAGGGGCTTTGGGTTCTTTCAGCTGTCCCCAGCCAGGCAAAGGTGGGAGCAGGGAACTGAGGGGGAGAGGAGCTAAGAAGGGGCCAGGCCGGAAACTCAGCAGGCAGGGTAGCTCTGCCTGGGCCTGCAAAGCCCTGCCCCACTCCTCTCCAAGTAGGGATGGGCTGGGCGACAGCCCCTGGGGGCTAAAGGTGGAGCCTCCCTGGGTGTTCCCTGAGAAGCTGCCAGGAGTCTCGCCTACCTTAGACAGGACTGAGAATGCAAGCTGGTGATTCAGATCAGAGGTTCCCCACCCCCTGACCCCCACCCCCACCCATCCACCATCCAGCCCCCAGCCACCCTCATCCAGGATCCACACACAACGGGGAGGACAGAATCCGTCTGCACACAAACAGGCAGGCAGCTCATTGAAATTTGAGGAAAGGGTCTGAGGCCTAAGGCTGGGCGGTTCCCGGAGGGTGGGCTCTAGAGCCAGCCTGCCTGGGTTCCAATCCTAGCCCTGCCACTTACTAGCTGTGTGACACTGAACAAGTTAATTAATCCCTCTGTGTTCCTCTTTCCTCATCTGTAAATTGGCAGTAAAAATATGCCCTTTCCTAAGGTTGCTGTGAAGGAATAATGTACTGATTCATGCAAAGAACTTAGAGCGGTGCCCGGCACGGCATGAATGCTTCATGGATATTGGCTGTTATCACTCCTCTGCTTTGTCTCTGCGGAGGCTCGAGACTGCCTGGTGGGCTTCAGCCTGGACCAGCACGGGAAGACCGTCATGAGCCCTTTAGTGACTAGGCAGGCAGGTTCCTTGGGGTCCCAGGGTGCACCGTTGGTCGAAACCACAGTGCATGGGTCTTAGTGGACACACCCCCATCCCCAGGAGTCAGGCAGGGGACTCGCAGGTGAGGAAGTGGGGACCCCTTACTTGGCCCAGCAGTCACGGTCCTTACCTGGAGGTGAATCTGATTCTGTGAGTTCATCAGGCCAAATTCACCAGCAGAACTGACAGAAGCAGCATTTCCCACTGGATGTCTTGACAAGGCTGTTCCACAAGATGATAAAAGGAGGAAAAGGGCTTCTGTGGGCAAAGGAGTTTGGGCAATGCCACATATTTCGTACTTCTTTTGGTGAATTTATTAGTGAGCTTATTAGCACGGTTGAGCAAAAGAACCCTATTTAACTTTACTAAACCCAACGTTTGCCAACTTTTCTTGACACAGAATCCTCTTCTCTCACTTCTCCTATTGCCAACCTAAGGGACAGGGTTCCAGGGAACACTGTTTGGGAAAGACTGGAATACCAGGCTACTCTAGGCAGCCGACTGCATGAGGAGAATTTATTGCTGCCTGCTTTAGCTTTCAGCTGGATTGCATTGGCATGCTTCAGATGAGTGGCACTGAGCAGGACTCTGCCTGGCTAATTACAGAGTGTTAGAGCAGATGGGGGCTTGGGGACAAGGTTCCAGCCTCCTTTCCAGTCCCATCTCTGAGCCAAGAAAAGAACAAAGAGCAGGTTTCCCTTAGGAAGGGGCTGTCTGAGAAGAGGTAGCAGTGCTCAGAAAGGAGAGAACCATCTCAAGGCTCAGCCCCCTGAGGAGGAGGGCCAGGGCTGAAACAGAAGGAGCAGGCAGAATGTCCCAACCCCATACGTCTTCACTCTGCAGAACCCCAAGACCAGAGCCTCAGGCCCTGGGAGGAATGAGTGGCTCCCTGGACCTGCCCTCATCCACTTTTATTGGTAAGAGTTGGGTTCTGGACTTAATTACCTATACTCAAATCCCAGCTCTGCACCTAATAGTTATGCAACCTTGTATAATGCCTCTAAACCTCGGCTTCCTCCCTCTATAAAATGGGGACAGTAGTAGAACCTAGCTCCTCTAGTGAGGATGAAATGCGATGACATATTTCTACAAAGTGCTCAGAGCGAGTCTGTGATAAATGTAGGAAATTGTTGTTCTCGTTTCCGTGCAGTAGGAGCCGACGCGTGGGTCCACCATGAACTGGAGTATCTTTAAGGGACTCCTGAATGGGGCCAACAAGTACTCCACAGCCTTTGGGCGCATCTGGCTGTCTCTGGTCTTCATCTTCCGCGTGCTGGTGTACCTGGTGACGGCCGAGCATGTGTGGAGTGACGACCACAAGGACTTCGACTGCAACACTCTCCAGCCCGGCTGCTCCAACGTCTGCTTCGACGAGTTCTTCCCCGTGTCCCATGTGCGCCTCTGGGCCCTGCAGCTTATCCTGGTCACGTGCCCCTCCCTGCTCGTGGTCATGCACGTGGCCTACCGGGAGGTTCAGGAGAAGAGGTACCGAGAAGCCTATGGGGAGAACAATGGGCGCCTCTACCTGAACCCCGGCAAGAAGCGGGGCGGGCTCTGGTGGACATACGTCTGCAGCCTAGTGTTCAAGGCCAGCGTGGACATCGCCTTTCTCTATGTGTTCCACTCACTCTACCCCAAATATATCCTCCCTCCTGTGGTCAAGTGCCACGCAGATCCGTGTCCCAATATAGTGGACTGCTTCATCTCCAAACCGTCGGAGAAGAACATTTTCACCCTCTTCATGGTGGCCACAGCTGCCATCTGCATCCTGCTCAACCTCGTGGAGCTCATCTACCTGGTGAGCAAGAGGTGCCACAAGTGCCTGGCAGCAAGGAAAGCCCGAGCCATGTACACAGGTCATCACCCACATGGCACCACCTCTTCCTGCAAACAAGACGACCTCCTTTCGGGGGACCTCATCTTTCTGGGCTCAGACAGTCATCCTCCTCTCTTACCAGACCGCCCCCGAGACCATGTGAAGAAAACCATCTTGTGAGCGGCTGCCTGGACTGAGCTGGCAGGTTGGGCCTGGATGGGGAGGCTCTAAGCCTCTCTCATAGGTGCAACCTGAGAGTGGGGGAGCTAAGCCGTGAGGTAGGGGCAGGCAAGAGAGAGGATTCAGATGCTCTGGGAGCCAATTCCCAGGCCTCCGCTCCAGCCACCTGCCCCAGCTGGATGGCATTGGGCCAGTCCCCCTCTGCTCTGCAGCTCGGTTTCCTTTTCTAGAATGGAAATAGTGAGGGCCACTGCCCAGGGTTGGAGGGAGGAGGGCATTCATAGAAGAACACACATGCGGGCACCTTCATCGTGTCTGGCCCACTGTCAGGGCTTAATAAAAGTCAACTCGTTTGCTGGTTCCAGGTGCCCTCTGGTTGTGCGGCCTTTGTGACCCTCATATGTTCATGGTGTCAATCTCTCTGCCCCCGCAAAGGGCTGCACTTGGTCCAGTCTGATGAGAGGCATCCTCTCTTCCAGAAAGGGGCCCCCCAGTACTCCAGGGGACGTGCTACTTGCTCATGCTCCCATCTAGCCTTTATCCCCCATGGCAAGTTTAGGCCTGTGGGTTGTCTGCAGAGAGAATGGAGCTTAGTTCACAGGGAGCTGCACGTTGCAGTGGGAAGTTCATGACCTCAGAATGCATGTGTCGAATCCAAGTTCCACTGGGACTCTGGGTAAGTAACTTCAGCTTCTCTCTAAAATTGGTTAATAATACCTAGCCTGTGGGGTTGTGCTGAGGACTGATGAGCTCATGGCTGTGGACAGGGTTAGCCAGCTGTAAAAGGACACATAAATGTTAATCATTGGTATTAGGAAGTGCTCGATAATGCCTGTGGGAAATGAGGCAGAAGGCCCCTCCCTAGCTGCACATTAACCTTCACCATCCCAGCCGGAACACAGGTCCCAGGCCCCCCACCAGCATATGTGGGGTCACACTCCAGCTTCCCTGGAGGCCTTTCCCAGGACCCATAGAGGAAGAACAGCGATGCTGTGTCTGGCCCTGTGCTAACTGGGGCATTTCATGCTGCTGACCTGCATTTCTTGCCTCCACCGGGGCTGTGGGTGCCCTGGTCTAGAAAAGTCATAGTTGGCCGGGCGCGATGGCTCAAGCCTGTAATCCCAGCACTTTGGGAGGCCGAGACGGATGGATCACGAGGTCAGGAGATCGAGACCATCCTGGCTAACACGGTGAAACCCCGTCTCTACTAAAAAAAATACAAAAAACTAACTGGGCGAGGTGGCGGGCGCCTGTAGTCCCAGCTACTCGGGAGGCTGAGGCAGGAGAATGGCGTAAACCCGGGAGGCGGAGCTTGCAGTGAGCTGAGATCCGGCCACTGCACTCCAGCCTGGGCGACAGAGCGAGACTCCGTCTCAAAAAAAAAAAAGAAAAGTCATAGTTGACCCCTCCCATGCCCTACACAATCCAAGAGCTTCCCAGGCTCCAATCCCAGAAATATCCCACCACCAGCATGGGATGCATTCCTGCACTAAATTATGGTTGCCCCTTTCCGTAGATGTCAGCTGCTGAGGACCTCAGAATCAGGCTTCCCAGGAAAAGGGCAGGAGAGAGGGCAAGGAGGCAATGGGAAGGGGACAGGGTCAATTCCACTGGTGCTGTCCTAGGCCTGGGCATAATGATGTCAGGCTCCTGAACCCCACAGAGTAGTCTCACCCACATACCTTCCTGGCTGGGAGCCAGGCCCAGCCATGCCCAGCCAGGCTAGAGAGGAGGCGTGGGCCAGGAGAGAAGAGCCACAGGTGTTTGCTCTGAATATGTGCCCGGGGAAGTCCACCCTCCTGCCTGCCCACCCAATCACTCTCGCTTGGCTCATTGGCCCAGAAAGCCCCGCCCAGCAGGGGAGTGAGGAACAAAAGCTGCCTCCAGGAGGTCCTGAGGCAGATGGACAAGCCCAAGGACAAGGGAGGAGCTACTGGACCCAAGAAGGGTGAGGACTGAATAGGGCAGGAGGCTGGCCAGAAGAAAGCAACCAGCTGAGCTGAGGATATCCAAGGGACCTCAGGCTGTGGGCTGGGCTTCAGGGAGGCAGTCAGAGGCTCAGGGTCCTTAAAGGATCCCCAGGGAAGTGCCAAGGAGGAGAAGGAATGTCCTGGCTGACCTAAGGGAGGACAGAAGATTAGGGAAGAGGGGAGATCAGGAAGTAATGGGTTTCAGTTGAGTTTAACAAACATCTATTGTGTGTCCACTGGGCCAGGCCAGTGCTGGGTGCTAGGGAGACGGAGGTGAAGAGCCTGCTCTCTAGCAGCTGACAGTATGGCAAAAAAATAAGACAGGTGAATAGACCATTTGGGTACAGGCGATACCTCTTGCTTGGAAAATGTCCCAGGCACACGATGTCTGAAGAGGCTGAGAGCAGAGTCAGCGATTGGGGATAGGGAGGAGGAGGGTAGGAGGAGGGGAGGGTTTGGAGATGGGGCCTGATGGGGACTCCAGACAAGGGGGTGTGGAGGTCGGAGTCCACAGGACAGGGGCCTGAGAGGAAATAATGGAAATGCGGCTAAGCAAACAGCCACTAAATGGACAGAGGAGGGGGTGCCCTGAGAGAAAGTAAATGGGGAGTCCAGACCATGACAGAATCTATCCTCAGTCCTTCCTAAAGCTGGAATGGTTGGAATTCCAGAGGAACCCACTGTGGTCAAGAAAATCAGCCTTCAGGCCCCAGCATCAATACATGGGTTGGCAGGGATGATATCAAGTCCCCGTGATTCCAAAGCACCTCTGTTTAGTTTGGGAGGGAATGCCAGGGCTGAGACCTTCCTGGAGCCAGAGGCAGGGAGTAAGGATGAAGATTGTTCTGGGATTTACCAAGGGGCTGATGTGAACGTCCCCAGCACAGGACCAGGCTCCTACTGGTGTTCAGTAAAAGTGGGATGGATCTGACAACTGATAAGGGTACATTCCCACCCTTCCTGCCCCGGCCCAGCCCTGACAGCTGATGGGAGAGCAGCTCGTCCAATTCAAACCTTCCCACAATCTCTTTAGAAGTCATGGGCTGAAACATGGGGTAATAGAGGTTGGCTGGCGTGTCCATGCGGGATGATTGTCTTCACATGTATCTGTTACCTTGTAGAATAAAATAGACCCTGATTTTGGAACCCGAAGGCCAAAGTGCAAGATTCTGCTACTTCCATCCGTGGACCCTTGGGTGGGTATCTCTGGGCCTTCACTTACTCTTTGTGAAATGGGGACAGGGGCAATCCCTACCCTGCCAAGTCATTGGGAGTGAGGACATGATGACACGGTGATTGTGAAAAGATTTCTTCCACCGCACCAGCATTAAGCGTGCCCATCTCCGGGTTCCCCCAGGCCTCAAGGCTCCCAAGGCCTGAGTGGGTGGGTAGCACCCAGGTATAGATCTTCCACGTGCAGTACCCGGGACACAGCCAGCATGAACTGGACATTTCTGAAGGACCTCCTGAGTGGCGTGAACAAGTACTCCACGGCTCTGAGCCGCATCTGGCTGTCTGTGGTGTTCATCTTTCGCCTGCTGGTGTATGTGGTGGCAGCGGAGGAGGTGTGGGACGATGAGCAGAAGGACTTTGTCTGCAACACCAAGCAGCCCGGCTGCCCCAACGTCTGCTATGACCAGTTCTTCCCCGTGTCCCACGTGCGCCTCTGGGCCCTGCAGCTCATCCTGGTCACGTGCCCCTCGCTGCTGGTGGTCATGCACGTGGCCTACCGTGAGGAACAGGAGCGCAAGTACCGCCTGAAACACGGGCCCAATGCCCCGTCCCTGTACGACAACCCGAGCAAGAAGCGGGGCGGGCTGTGGTGGACATACTTGCTGAGTCTCATCTTCAAGGTCGCTGTGGATGCCGGCTTCCTCTATATCTTCCACCGCCTCTACAAGGATTACGACATGCCCCGCGTGGTGGCCTGCTCCGTGGCGCCTTGCCCCCACACTGTGGACTGCTACATCTCCCGGCCCACGGAGAAGAAGGTCTTCACCTACTTCATGGTGACCACAGCTGCCATCTGCATCCTGCTCAACCTCAGTGAGGTCTTCTACCTGGTGGGCAAGAGGTGCACGGAGATCTTCAGCCCCAGGCACCGGCGGTCTCGGTGCCGGGAACGCCTACCCGACACGTGCCCACCATATGTCCTCTCCCAGGGAGGGCACCCTGAGGATGGGAACTCTGTCCTAATGAAGGCTGGGTCAGCCCCAGTGGATGCAGGTCGGTATCCATAATCTTCGAGATCAGCAGATAAGATCACCAGGTCCCCCTAACCTGAGGCCACCCAGGAAAACAGGCAGGGGCAGGGGCATCCTTGCCATAGCAGGGTGGTGAGAAGGGTGGCTGTGGGGGCTCAGGAAGCTCACCCAGGGGCCAGTGTGGGAGGTGGCGGGTAGTTTGGTCCCTGGGTCCTGAGCCTCAGGGGAGGGAGGTTGATGGTTGGTGGGGATTTTGTATATGGCAATAGTGTATGTCAAACCTCTTAATAAATATGATTTTCCCAGTACTTTGCAGACCAGATGGGGAGTGGCGGATAGGAAAATGGGGGTGGCGGGATTAGGTGGACCTCAGAGAGGATGCCAAGACAACTCGGTGAGCACCTGAGCACCAGAACCTCAGATCCAGGCTCACCCATCACCCCCAACACAGAGTGTGCCCCCAGGACGTGGTGGGGAGTGCCTAAAAGCAGAGGGTACTCCAGGGGCCTCCTGGTTCTGCAACCAGCTGGCCAAAGCCGGAGGAGAGGAACCCCAGGAGACTCTGTGCCCAGCAGGAGTCGGTTCTCAGTGAGCGCCCATCACAGGAATGAGCGTGGGTTGGGCCTCCCTAGCCCTGCCCAGCACAGGTCCCGGATAGGTGAGTCCCCTCTGACGGTGGGAGGGGCAGGGCTGAGAGCAAGCCAGGGATGGGGGTCTGTGAAGGTGCCCAAGAGGCACATCCTACAGGCCAGGGCCCATTGAGAGTGTCTGAACTGAAAGGTCCCTTGTGGATCCTGGAGTATATGGAATTTCATGTTCTTTTTCACTGATACAACTTCCCCATTCCGTTCTCCCCCACCCCACCACCACTCAGACTTTGGCAACTCCCAGAACCACACCTCCACCCTAACATGCCTCCAAGCCCCACCAAATGCCCACTAGATAATTTCCTGGGAGGCCCCCAGGCATCTCATGCTTGCCACTCCCAAGCTGACCTCAGCAGCTCCCCACAGACTTGCCCCCTCGAAGATGCCACGCCCCATCTCATGCAGGACACAGCTATTCACCCAGCTGCCCAAGCCAGGGGAAGGGACAAGCCTGACATCCTTGTCCCTCATACCCCACATCCCCACTGGCACCAAATCCCACTGATTCCAGTCCCTAAATGCCACCTGAATCTGCTCTTCCTCTCCTTACGACAACCTAACTACCTACTGGACCTCCCTCATCTGCCTCCGTTACAGGGATGGAGTGATTTACCCCTCTATGCAACTGACCATGTCATTCCTCCTGCTTTAAAACTTCTTCCACCATCACCAGCCCCATGCCCTCAGCGTGGCCTCCGCTGACCTGCCCCTCTCATCCCAGCTTCCTCTTCCTTTCTAGCTGCCAGTAATACCAAAGGGCTCCTGATTCCCCAGGCAGACACGTCACGTGGTGTCATTCTTCGGGCCTTTGTCATGCTATTTCCTCTGGCTAGAATGCCCTTCCCACCTCCTCTGTGACCCTCCCTCAAAACTCTAGGACAGCTTTACCCATCTCTCCAAGTGCCAGCCTCGTTTGTCCCTCTGCCACTCTCCCCAAATTGGAACTGTCACTTCCCCTGAGTGTCTCCCTATCAGTCTGTGAGCCCTTTATGGGCAGGTCACTGAGTCATCCAGGTCCCTGCTGCCTTCAGTAAATCCCTGTTGGATGAGTAAATAGTCTGTGAGCTGCTTGGGGGAAGGAACCAAGTCTTGTTCATCTGAATCTTCCACCACACCTAGCCTGCGGAATTCAGCAAAGCATTTGTTTGCTTGCTTTGCTTTGTTTCTGTTGTTGTTTTAACTAGAGCCAGCATCAAGGTCTCACCTTTAGGTAAGCAAACTTGAGTCTAGAAAGGGGAAGAGGCCCTTCAAGACCACACAGATCTGCTGAGTCTGTCAGGGGCTGTGTCCTCTGTGGTCCACGGGTAGCCTCCACACCCACCCCTGATTATGGCATAAGATCAAAGTCACCCGTCTTTAGGGCAGGCTCCCTGGGAGCAGAGCCAGAGGCAGGGGTTTGCCTGCATGTGAAGGAAGGAGCAAGGGGAGTGGGGGAGGGAGGGGCTGAGCTGAGCAGGGATGTAGACTCAGGGAGATGCAGCCTCCGCCCGATCCCTGTGGGATGAGGGGGCTTCAGATCATACGTCTCGCCACATTTCAGTCAGTCATTACTTCAGGCGCCCCCAGTGGCAGGAGGGTTGGCAGGAAGCGGTAAGTGGCTCTGGCTCAGTCAAAATCAATTCTTCAGGGGTAGCCATAAGCCATCAGCAGCCAATATTCACAGCATTTGGGGAATGGATGTGCCCCAGTAAAGGGGACATGGGCAGGGCACCGATACCATCTACTAGACTCCTTACTCCAGGAAACAAGAGTAGCTCCCACTTCCAATCCAGACCAGAGCTGGACCACCAGCCCAAGAGAACAGGGTAGCACTCCTGACCAGTTCAGAGCCAGATAGTCCCACACTGCTCAGACCACAGTAGCTCCCAAGTCCAGGCCAAGGGACCCCACGATAGCCAACGCCCCCAAGATTCCAGATCCATCCTCCAGGGACAGCTGCTAGGTCCAGCTTATGGTGAGCTCACTCCAGGACCTGACAGCTCCCATGGCGACCTCTCCTTGGATGCTGTTCCCAAAGGTCTCAAGTCCTGAGCCACTGAGCCAAGTGGGGACTTTCAGAGGAGCCTGGGACTAAGGACCACTTCAGCCATCAGGCCATCTTATCCTCAATCCCACCCACAATGTCAAGACTCACACTGCTCTCACCACCACTCACACCTGTCCACCTTCACCTTCTTGAAAAAAAATCCCTCTTTGCTTCCTCTTCTGCCCGCTGTCCTGCCCACATCATTGCAACCTATCTCTCCTCATTCATTGGAGACTGAGCCTATAGCCCAAGGCCTTCTCCTCCTGCTATTCTTCCATGACCCAAGGCCTCAGGGGTCACCTGTGCATCACCCTGTCCTTTCCATCCCATGACTACCTTTGCCACAACATTTAGCTACCCACTAGCAGGACCCCATCCCAGACCTGGTCATCACCCAGAACTGTTCCACCTCTAGAGCCTTCCATTCCTGGAAATATTTGTTCTTTATTATTCACTTTTATGTGAAAGCTCCACATGAGGTGTTAAGGAGTCATCTGGGAAAAATCAGACATGGTCCCTGACCTCATGGAGCTTACATTCTAGAGAAGAGGACAGCTACCTAACTCATGGCACACTGGGGAAGCTGGGAAGAGAGGAAAGGGGATCTAACATTCAGGCATCCAGAAAAAGGCTCCCTGAGATATCTAGAGAAGGAGGATTTTGCCAAGCAAGCGGGTGGAATTCCAGACAGAGGGGACAGCTTATGCAAAGGGAGAGCATGCCTGGTGACAAAGATGGGAAGAACCCAGGAGCGCTCAGGCCAGGTGAGGGGCTCAGGTAGGAGTCAGGCTGGAGTAGACAGAGCCTGGGTCCTTGTAGTGCTTTCTTTGTAAATCTCTGCTAATGACTTTGGACTTTATCCTGAGGACAACGACAAATCCCTAGAGAGATGGCCTGAACTAGGGTGTGCACCTTGGGGATGGAAAGAAGTAGATGGATTTAAGAAATGTTTACAAGATAGAATCCAAAACAAGTGGTGATTTAATTGGGTGTGGGGATAAAAGTGACACCCAAGTTTCTGGCTATGAATGGTGGTACCATTTACTTGAGTGGGGAGGTGTGGATGACTTCAGTTTCAGACATGTTGAATTTGAGATACAAGTAAGATATCCTGGTTTTTCCCTCTCCTTCACGGATGATCTCAGCCCCTCGTCTAGTGTCTTCCATCTGCTACTACATTTATTAGTAGTGACTCCATTTTCAACATCTTGACCTCTCAGTTCCTTGACTTCCTTGATTTCAACAATCTTTTTATCCACCCTTCCAACCCACCCACCTGCATGTTCATACCCTAGGCCTGTCTACACCAAGAGCTGCATCATCTCCCATCTATGTGGCTCACCCAACCTGGTTCCCATTCCAGCAATCCTTCTGCCCCATCCACTGACCCACCACTATGTTCCCCCACCCCTTCCCATTCTCCCTGCCCTCCTTTATCAGCTTAGACTCCACAAACCTCCAGATAGTCACCAGCTCGCAGATGTCCTCCACTCCCTCACCTTCCCATGCCTCTCCAGTTCTCACCTGGCAAGACCCTAACTCCAGTTAAACCAAACTCTCCACATGGTACCTGTTCCTGAGCACCTGGAGGATAATACAACTGGACTGACTGGTCTCCATTTAAACTTCTGACCACAATGTTCAAGTGGACACTCAGCACCTCTAAGAAATTCTATATTTTCCTAAAACTTTATCCCTACTCTCCAAAATGACTCTATCATGCCTTCTCCTCTCTCCTCAAACCTCCAGACGCCATTCTCCTAATCCTCCATTTAAGCTGATAGGCATCACAGAGTGCTGGGAATAGAAGCAACAGGCCAGCTCAGCTCAGCCCACCACCACCACATCTGCCAAACTCACAGCATGAGCGGCTGTTGGCCTTGCCTCCTCCCTTGTAACATGGACAAAGCGTCCCTGCTCCTGGGACACTCCCCTCCACTTGGACAATGGACCCCTTCACCCCTCACCTGCTCTAGACTGTACTCCACAGTTGGTGCCTCTCTCTCCTGCCTTGCCATTTCCCTTTCTACAAATGTGCTATAATACTTTCATCTTTCTCTTTTTTTGAATTGTCTCTTGACACTCCATTCTTCTCCAGCTGCTATCTCATTGCCAAAACAAAAGTCTTCTATACTTGCTGCCTCCACTTCCTTGTTGCTTTAACTTGTTCCAGTCAGGACTGCTCTTGTCAATATCCCCAAGGGCCTCCAAGCTGCCACATCCGGTGGTCCATTCTTTGACCTGGCCTAATTCCCTCAGAATCATTCAGTCATGGAGAGCTCCCACCTCAAACATTGTCTTCTCTTGGCTACCAGGCAGCATCTCTCCTGGCTTTCCTCCCACCTCACTGATGGGTCTTTCTTGATGTCCTTCAATGCCTCTCCTTCCTCTTCCTAAGCTCTAAATGCAAGATGCCCCAGGGCCCAGTTCTCTACCTTCTTTCCTCCTCGCTATACATTTCCCCTTCAGTGACCTGATCCAGTACCACCTATAAAACCATCCATAAACTGATGGCTCCCACATTGATGTGTCCAGACCTAACTTCCTATGAGGGTCAGACTCCTGTATTCAACTTCCTATTGGTCATCTAAAACAGAACTCCTAATTCCCCTAATCGAGAACAGATTTAAGTTTTCTCCAAGCCTTCCCCACCTTGGAAAATGTCATCCCCATCCCTCCAGATGCTTAATTCAAAAATCTGGAGTCTCTTTCATCATAATCATATTGGCACCATTAGCAAGTTGTATTGGCTATAATTCCAAAATGCCATATTCAAAATCCAATCACTTGGTGACTTTATATCCAACACCCTAGTCTTTCCAAGTGCTTCAGTCCCAGGTGAAGGCACCTTATTTCTACACCTGGACACCTGCAGCAACTGGTCTCCCTGCCTCCACTCTTGTTCCCCTAAAATTCTTCTTCCACATAACAGCCTGAAATATCTTTCAAGCATGTCAGTCAGATCAGTGGAGTCACTCCCTGACTTAAAATCCTCCAAGTGGCTTCCCGTCATGGCCAGAAAAATAAATTTAAGTCAAACTCTACCATCACCTGCAAGGTCTTACAGGGTCAGGCACTGGCTACTGCTCCAAACCAACCTCTCTTCACTCTCCGCTCTTGCCATACTCCACCCACACTGGCCTTCTCCCATCTTGGGGTCCTTGCACCTGCCTCGCTGACAGGGCTCTTCCCCTCCAGCTTGATATGTCTGTCTCCCCAGCATTCACATCTCAACTCAGACATCCCCTCTTCCAGGAGGTCCTTTCTGACCCACCCTCCTCACCCACCACACACCATCACTCTCCATTGTGTGACCTCATTTTATCTTCCTTGTAGCACTTACTAGTGCATGAAATTGTTTTACGTATTAATTATTTTTATTGCCTCACTGGGATGAGCTCCTTAAGAAGTGGGACTCTGCTGTCTTCACCCTTCTATCCTCCAGCACCTAGAACAGTGCTTGACACATAGTAGGCACTCAATTAAAATGGGTTGACACTGATGATGGGCACCCAGAAGGAGATGTCTAGTAGGCTGTTGATGTAAGAGGGAAAAGGACTAGTCAGGAGATATCTATTTGGGAGTTGTCAGCATAAATGCCTGAATATAAGACACGATTTTGCTCCAAAATTACCCTTTAGGAAGGAAGCTTTCGTCTCTCATTCAAGTCCTTACAAAGTCCCCTGCATTTGGGAGGCATGCTCTCAATTATTGCATTTTGAAACAACAAAACGCTCTTTGGGGAAAACTCATTAGCCTGAAATAACCTCAATCAATGAAGTTCTGGATATTCTTGGTGGTTGCTTGGCAGAATCAGAAAAAAAAAAAAAAAGTGAAGGCAAAAGCATTTCACATATATTGGATCATTATTCCCAAGGGCAGGACTTTACAATTGCAAGTATTGTCTTTGTAAGCAAACCCATTTTAAAAAGTCACTTTAAAACAATAAAGGAAGTGGTTATGTTATGGAGATGACAAATACCTACTGGAAGATTTTTTTTTTTATTTGTGCAACCTAATATTAAACAGCCAGACTTTTATGGCAAAGAATAAAATCTCCAGCATCATACACAGATTCAAAAAGCACTATGTCTCAAATAACTTAGGCAGAAATAAAGTTTTTGTGTTTTGTAAAATGTTGATAACAACCAAAGCTCTAATGCTATGGACTCAGATGTTAGAGAAAAATGTTAAAAATTTAAATAAAATTACTTCATAAAGCATGAGGAGAGAAAAACTAATACTTCTTACTACATTGTTTTATATAATTTGTGATTTTTGAAATGTATAACAAACTAAGTTAATAAAGTACATTTTATTTCAACCACACTAAGAGTTTATATATCCAAGTCAGCCCACACACATTTTTGAGGCTCTTCTCAATGGGAATATGGGGGGTTACGTTTTATCTGGAGATATATCTGGGCCTCTATGGTAGTTGGGGACTTGAGCCTTGGGAGTGGGTAAAACCATACAGAGACTGGGGGAGAGATGAGAAGATACTCTAGGATGGAGACTTAAAGGTCAAATAACATGGGGGAAGACAGCTCCAGGCAGGGTAAGTAGAGATCATCCAAGCCACGGGCATATGATGTCGTAGAGGAGGAAGATGGTGTTGCAGAAGCCAAGAGAAGTGTTTCTAGGAGGAAGTGATCATCAGAGCCAAACGCTGACACGGGCCAAATCAAATAAGGACTGAAAAGTGTTCGTTCCATTCACAAGATAGTCATGGGTACCTGTGCAGGAGAATGGGATGTAGAAACCAGGTCCCAGGGCAGGGAAGGGACAGTGAGGGCCAGGCACATGGAAACAGGTGTAAACAACTGGCTGGTGAATGTGGCTGTGAGAAGAATAGGAAATGAGAGGGTGTTTGTTGGCAGGAGAATCAGGGGACCAGCGAAGATTTTTTTAATGATGGGAGAGGCTTGAGAATGTTTAAATAGTCATGGGATGAATCCAGTAGAGGAGGGTCAAGGTCCCAAAGAGAGATGGAAGGAATGGGATCCAGAGCCAGAAGGAGGCTCAGACTTGGAGACTTGGACTAGAGAAGGAGGGTCGGCTATTGTATCAGGAGGGAAGAAGGAAATGGTGAGACGGGGGCAAGCCTTCCTATGCTCTGACCACAGCCTCCACCCCAGCCCCTTCACTTAGCTCCTCCCTCAATACCTGTTCATGACCCCATAGGCACTTCCAGACCTGACCCTGTGTCCTTCTCCCAATCTACCAGCCTCCCTGCCCTACATTCCCTTCCTTCTGCAGCCAGCCTAGGCCTGAGCTCCACATTGTCTTTATTATCACCCTCAACTCACATGGTAGCTGCCTTCCCTACTAGACCGCAGGCTCTCTGAGGGCAGGAACAGTATCTGTCTGGTTTGGCAATGTATCCTCAGACCTCACACCATGGCCAATACATAGTAAAAGGGTAATGAATATTTGCTGAGATGGTGACTGGAATGAATTGCTGTCTCACGGCACCCCCACTACCCTCTGCCCCTCCTTCCTTAGCAGAACTCCAGGCCCCGATCAATCCAACAGGGCTTCTCTATCTCTCCATCCTGTGTTGGACTCCACTAGAGTAAACCACGCAACCAAACAGAGTGAGGCCACTGCAAATTCTTGCTCTCCAGCCTAACCTGGGCACTCGATGCCACCTGACGAATTCTGCTTTGGTCTCTCTGCCGTTGTACATGGTGGCAGCTTTCTCAATTTCTCCATTCTCCTCAAACTTTCTAGCACATTCCATCTTATTTACATCCTATTTCTTAAGGAAAGTAGAAGCTATCTGGGAAGAATGCTCTCTTCTCGACTGCCACCAAACCTACAGACCAATGCTCACCCACCACCTCCCTCTCTCCTTTCCTGCAGCACAAAGGGGTGGGCCCACTGTTAACTCTCTAAACTCTCGACCTGTGCATAGGATCCTCTTTCTCCCTCACCTCTTTGCTTTCTTCTGCATCTCTAACACCTACTTCTCTCCTGGATCTCTCAGCATTTAAGCATGCTCAGATCTTTCCCATCCAAAAACAAAAACCAAAACCCTTCCTTGACCCCATGTTCCCTGCAGCTACCTCCTTATCTCTCTCCTGGTTTTCACAACTGTGCCTCCTGAAACTGATGTCTACACTTACTGTCTCCACTTCTTCACCTCCCACTCACTCACCCACCAGCTATGATCTGTCTCTGTCCTCACATGCCACTCAAACTGCCCTGCCTCTGCCAAGTTCACCTACGATTCGTTTGTCACTAAGCCCAGTGGAGGCTTTCCAGCCCTTGTCTGTGTGATAAGGCATTTAGCAGGGTAGATGGTCTTCCTTCTTCAGCCTCTTCCCCAGGCCATTGAGTCCTTACTCGCTCTGCCCACTCAGCACTTCTCCTCTTCCTTTAAACTGGGGTTCTAAAGGCACCTGGCAGGCTGATGCTCAGGTCCCTTGTCCTCAGGGTGTCCTCTAGGTGAGGCCAATCAGCATTCTTCCGCAGATCATTTCAATTGTTTCTAAGAGAAGAGTGTCATGGCAAAACTTGGAAAGGAGGAGCTCAAGCTAAGAGTAACCTTGTGCAAAAGCCCATTAGTGCAAGGAGAGAAGAAAGCCAACAGTTAGAGAGGAGCAGAAGTGAAGTAGGCAGGAGAGCAGCTCCAGATGCACCCCAGACCTAATTCCAGGTACCCCTGGGGCCCCAAGGTCCGTCCCCCTGCCCTTCCCGTGTTTCTGTAAACCAACGAATTGCCCTCTGTGCCTGGAACTAATTCAAGCTGCATTTCTGTCATTTGCAATTAAGAGTGCTGACTAATATACCCAGGCTTCTGGGACACCACTCCTCTGGTTTTCCTGCCACTGCTCCGACCGCTCCCTTTCAATCTCCTTCAGCCCACCTCTTAATTAGGAAAGTCCCTGGGGCTCCATCCCAGGCCACCTTCTCTCCTCAGTCTCCCCGCCCTCCCTGGGCGATTACAATTACATCCTCTCCCATGGCCTTGACTACCATCCCAACACTGTTGACTACAAAATCTGTATTTCCACCCTTCTTTTTTTTATTTTCATATTGTAATAGAATATCCTTAACATAAAAATTACCATTTTAACTGTTTTAAGTGTACAACTCAGTCACATTAATTACATTCACAATGTTGTGCAACCATCACCACTACTTATTTTCAGAGCCTTTTTTGTTGTTGTTGTTGTTGTTTTTGTTTTTGTTTTTGAGATGGATCTTGCTCCGTCACCAGGCTGCAGTGCAGTGGCATGATCTCGGCTCACTACAACCTCCGCCTACCGAGAGCTGGACTACTGGCATGCGCCACCACACCCAGCTAATGTTTTTGTATTTTTAGTAGAGACGAGGTTTCTCCATGTTTGTCAGGCTGGTCTCGAACTCCCAACCTCAGAAGATCTGCCTGCCTCAGCCTCCTAAAGTGTTGGGATTACAGGTGTGAGCCACCGCGCCCAGCCTTTCAGAGGCTTTTTATCACCCTCAATAAGAGCTCTATCCATACCCATTCGACAATAACCTCCACTCACCCAGCAACCTCTGGTACCCCTGGTAACCTCTAACCTACTTCCTGTCTCTATGGATTTACCTATTCTCAACGTTTCAAAAAAGTGGAATCATACCATATTTTTCCTTTGGTGTGTGGCTTATTTCACTTATAATGTTTCCAAGATTCATCCATATTGCAGCATGTATCAGAACTTCATTCACTTTTCTGATTGGATAGCAGTTCACTGTGTGGATAGACCATATTTTATTTATCCATTCATCCACTGATGGACATTTGGGTTCTCTCCACCTTTTGACTGCTGAGAACAGCGCTGCTAAGAACATTCGTGTACAAGTATTTGTTTAAGTTTCTGTTTTCAATCCTTTTGCGTGTACATCCAGGAGTGACTTGCTGGGTCCTACGGTAATTCTGTGTTTAAGTGCTTGAGGAACGGCCACACTGTTTCCCAAAAAGGCTGCACTGTTTTACACTTGCACCAACTCACACAAGGGTTCCAATTCCTCTTCTGGTTCCTGAGGCCCAGTCCCATGCATCCAGCTGCCTCTGGACATCCAAACACACATGTCTCTTGGGAAACTCAGACCCAGCCATAGCAGGGCATCTGGAGGCAAAGGACATTTTGGCTGTGTGAAAACAACCAGTCCTGAGGCTTGGGGATGGGCTAAGTGCTGGGGATTAGGTGAAGCTTGGGGATGCATGTGGGATGGGGTGAAGCTTCTGTTGTGCACTTTTATCATAATAAGAAATAGTTTTTAAAGGCCATGTCAGAATGTTCCAATGGCCTTGTCAAAAATGGCTGCATCCACTATTTACAGTAGCAAAGACTTGGGACCAACCCAAATGCCCATCAATGACAGACTGGATAAAGAAAATGTGGCATGTATACACCATGGAATACTATGCAGCCATAAAAAAAGAATGACTTCATGTCTTTTGCAAGGACATGGATGAAGCTGGAAGCTATCATTCCCAGCAAACTAACACAGGAATAGAAAACCAAACATGGCATGTTCTCACTCATAAGTGGGAGTTGAACAGTGAGAACACATGGATACAGGGAGAGGAGCATCACACAGTGGGGCCTGTTGTGGGGTGGGGGGCAAGGGGAGGGAGAGGATTAGGACAAATACCTAATGCATGCAAGGCTTAAAACCTAGATGACGGGTTGATAGGTGTAGCAAACCACCATGGCACATGCATACCTATGTAACAAACCTGCATGTTCTGCACAGGTATCCCAGAACTTAAAGTAAAATTAAATAAATTTAAAAATAAATAAATAAATAAATAGCTGCACCAGCAACTTGGATTGAGTGGAAGCCATTATTCTAAGTGAAATAACTCAGGAATGGAAAACAGAATAGTGTATGTTCTCACTTATGAGTAGAAGCTAAGCTGTGACGAAGTAAAGGCATAAGAGTGACAGAATGGAGTTTGGGGAATTGGGGGGATGGTAGAAGGGGGTGAGGGGTAAAAGACTACATATTGGCTACAGTGTACACTGCTCAGGTGATGAGTGCACCAACATCTCAGAACTCACCACTAAATAATTTATCCATGTAACCAAAAATCATCTGTTCCCCAAAAACTACTGAAATAAAATTTTAAAAAAGGAAAAAAATGGTTGCACCAGAACACATTTACAAACATACAGATCATTTAGCAAACTCCAGGCACAAGGACCCTGTGGTTTTCTTCTGCCCCTCCCAATATGCTCCTTTCCTAATCCTTAACAGCTCAGGTAATGGCAAACCATCTTATCAGGTGCTTATGTCAGGACGTCTCTAATTTGTAGAGACAGCAAGGCCAGGAACAATATGGTCCTACAGCTCAGATACAATCTAAGCTCTATGCCCTGAAATCTATTGCCGTCACCTCTGCAGCCCAGGATCAAGGCACCAAAAGCTCCCACATGTCAGGCGGCAGACTGATTTCAGGGCCTATTGCACACATCCCACCTTAAGTTGGCTTCCCCAGACATCCTGATGCCCTACACTCTTGCAGCTCGAACCGCAGCCCAAGCAAGGAGCCTCCTCCCATCCAGAAGGAGGGAAGGAGCTGGATGAGGACAGACAGACTACAGCCAGCCACACAACCCACTTGACCCCTGAGCACCGGGGATTCTGACCTGGTGGCAGGAAGGAAAGAGGAAAAATGAGGCTCAGCCAAAAAGGGCTTCCTGGAGGAGGGCAGCTGGTCAGGGAGGAACTTCTGGCAGGTAGGAGGTGGCAATGCTGAGCTAGAAGGAAACTGATGACACGGCTGCCATGCACTGGCCTGGGACAGGAGCTTACCATGCTTTGGGGGTCTTATTCACTCGTGTGACAAGTATTCTTTGTCTACTAAGTGCCAGGCACTGTTTTAGGCACCGGGAATATAGCAGCAAACACAACAGAAAGAAAATGGCTGTCCCCACAGATTTCTAGTGATAGGAGAGACAATAAACAAAAACTGAGAAGGGAATTACAGTTTTAGATGGGGAGGCCAGGGAAGGTCAGTAAGTCTATTTCAGAGAGAAGAAAGAGCAAGTGCAGGAACACTGAGACCCGGAAAGCGCTGGCACATACCCAGGGTACAAGGAAGCCAATGAGGCAGCGCAGCCAGTGAGCCGAAAGACGTGGAAATGAAGCCGGAGCCTACGGGTGAGGCCTGAGAAGGACTCGGTCGTGTAGGGTCTTACAGGCCATCCTGATGCCGTCGGCTGTCAGTCTGAGTGAGTCGGAAGCCAGTGCAACATTTTTAAGCCAACAGGAGCACGATCCCTCTGGCAGCTCTGTTAGCAACAAATGGATAGGGGCAAAGGCTAAAGCAGGAAGACCAGTTACAAGGCTACTGCAATCATCCAGGAAACAAATGGTTCTTGATTTCACGTTACCCCAATAATATTAATGGAGTCAGCGAGAAGTGGCCAGATCCTGTAAATATTTTGAAAGTAGCACCAAAATGATGTGGGATATGGGAAAAGAGGATCAACGAAGACTCTAAGGTTTGGGGCCTGAGCAAGTCAATGAGTAAAACTGCCATTTACTAGAATAAGTGAGAGAAAAGGTCAGAGAGGAAGAAAAAGGGTAGGTTGCCAGATGAGCAAATTTCAGATAAACAATTTTTTTTTTTTTTTTTTTTTTTTGAGACAGAGTCTCACTCTTCACCAGGCTAGACTGCAGTGGCACAATCTCAGCTCACTGCAACCTCCACCTCCCTGGCTCAAGCAATTATCCTGCCTCGGCTTCCCGAGTAGCTGGGACTACAGGTGTACACTACCACACCCAGCTATTTTTTGTATTTTTAGTAGAGATGAGGTTTCATCATGTTGGCCAGGATAGTCTCGATCTCTTGACCTCGTGATCCACCCGCCTCAGCATCCCAAAGTGCTGGGATTACAGGCATGAGCCACCGTGCATAGCCAACAATTTTTTAATGTGCGTACTAGCTGAAATTCAGAATTAACTGGGTGTCATGGTTGTGTTTTTGCGTTGTTCCTAAATCTGGCATCCCTAGTAAGTAAGGAGCTTACCTACTAAACATCCTAGGAGAAAGCTGACTAACAGCTGGACATATGAGTACCAAGTTTAGAGGAACGGTCTGGGCTGGGGATACGTATTTAGGGGTTGTCAGTTGAATTTTCATATTTTAAACCCTGAGAGTGGATGATGTTGCCAAGTGAGTGAGGGAGGACAGAGAAGAGAAAGAGCACAAGCACTGAGCCCAAGGCAGCCCAGTACTTAAAAGTCAGGAAGATCTGGAGGAACCAGCAAAGGAGACTGAGAAAGGAAGTACAGAAAGGAAGGAGAAAAGTCAGGAGAGTGTAATGTCTCCAAAGCCAAATGAAGAGTGTCAAGGCGAGAGGAATCAACTTCATTCAATGCTGCTGAGGGTTCAGGGAAAGATGAGGACTGAAACTTGGCCATGGGGTTTAGCTATAGGGACTTTGACAAGAGCAGTTTTGGTGTCATATAGGAAGCAAAAGCTGATTAAAATAAGCTCAAGAGAAGATGAAAGAGAAAAAATGGAGATAATGAATCGGGACAAGTCTTTTGATAGATCTTACTGTAAAGGAGTGGAAAGAAATGAGGCAGACACTGGAAGGATAAGTGGAGTTCAGGTTAAGGTATTTTTTTGTTTTGTTGTTAAGATGGAGAAATACCCACATGGTTATTATAACAGAAAAGATCCAGTAAAGAGCAAAAGTTTAGTGATGGAGGAGAAAGAGAAGGGGTGGAGGGAGGTGCCTGGTGGGTAAGAAGGGGTGTGTGCACATTAGAATGGTTGGCTCCTGACAGCTGCTCAACAAAGTCACGTATTACCTCCATTCGAGGAGCAAGGTGTGTGGGCAGAAGTTTCGAGCAACTCTAGGTGTCTTGGAAAATAAGCAACACTCCAGCCCAAGCCCTGGAAGACCGTCTCCTCCCTGCCTGCAGCCCCAGACATGCCTGAGCAGGGCTCGAAAGCCCCCATCCCTCTGCCTGACCTGTTTCCCATGGCTTCTGCCTGCCCCACCTCTCCGCTCACGGGAGGAAAGGACCTTATGCCTCTGCTGCAGACACACAAAGACAAGGAAAACTCCAGTCTGAGAGGTAGGGGGGCGGGGGTCTTCCCATCCCAGGAAGCACCTGCCTGAGGCCTGGGCAAGAGCTCTAGGTGGAGAGGGTGGCCTGGGAGCAACACCACCTGGGCAAGGGCCAGGGCCAGGGCCAGAAGAGGTACAGGTTCAGGCCCTGCCACCTCCACAGAGCAGGTGTAGGCCCTGAGGACAGCTGCCAAGCCCTGGTGCAATACAGCTTTGTCCTGAGGCAGGGAGATGGCCTAGATGGCCTCCTACACATTCCCCTACTCAGGGAGCAGAAATTTAGGGTGGGACCACAAGGCATTAAGGTCCTCAGAGCCATTCTCTCTGGAATGGGGAACTCTTCCAGCTCACTCCAGAAAAAGCAAAGGCCAATTGTTGGGGGCACTACCTCATGTCAAGAGTGAAGAGCCGGCATCTGGCAGGGTCAGAATGACAGGAGCTAGGTGATAAAATCACCTGGTCACCAGAGCAGAATATTACCCAACCACACATATAGACACCACTACACACCACCATCTGACACACAACCACACATGCACACAGTCTCCCACAGCAGCCCAGCCATCTCCATCACACACATTCACAACCACGTATGCACACAGCCTCCCACACCACCCCAGCCATCTCCGCCATCACACACATTCACAACCACACATGCACACAGCCTCCCACACCGCCCCAGCCATCTCCACCATCACACACATTCACAACCACAAATGCACATGGCCTCCCACACCACCCCAGCCATCTCTGCTATCACACACATTCACAACCACACATGCACACAGCCTCCCACACCGACCCAGCCATCTCCACCATCACACACATTCACAACCACATGCGTGCACAGCCTCCCACACCACCCCAGCCATCTCCACCATCACACACATTCACAACCACATGCGTGCACAGCCTCCCACACCACCCCAGCCATCTCTACCATCACACACATTCGCAACCACATATGCACACAGCCTCCCACACCACCCCAGCCATCTCCGCCATCACACACATTCACAACCATGCACATCAAAGCCTACACACACGGCCCACATACCACCCTTAACACACAGATCTCCAGGCTCACACACACAGAAACAGTTCTCCCACATAATCTTATGTGCACCCAGTGTTTACGAATAGTGACTGAGAATCTGTACATTCCTGGCCCTGGTAATGTGGCAGGAACATGACCAGCGAGCTCCCTGCTCTCCTGAAGATAATTTCAGAGATGGCTGTGAAGAGTGTCTGCTGAGGAAATGGGGCAAGGAACCTTTGGGGCAGGGGTGGGGGAACCAGGAAACACCTCTATAAGAAGGTGAGACTTGAATAAGGAGGAGGCAGCTTCCATGTAAAGAGCCAGCAGAAGGCAGTCCAGGCAGAGGGAACAGCAAAGGCAAAAACCAGAAGGCTGCCCTGAATGCGGCTTGTTCAAGAACCAGAAAGAAGGCCACTACAGCGCCCAAGGGGATGAGAGAGAGGGGGAGACGCAGGACTAGGTCGCCTGGTGCCTTGGGGTCCAACGTCGAGTGGATATCAGTCTGAAGTTAATGATAAGTCCCTGTAAGGTTTTAGAGGGAAGCGGTATGATCTATTAGGTTGGTACAAAAGTAACTGCCGTTTTTACCATTACTTTCAATGGCAAAAACCGCAATTACTTTTGCACCAACCTAATAGATCATTAAAACACTACTTCGGCCAGAAGCAACCATGGGAAAAGATGTTATTGCAATCCTCAGAATGATGAAGGCATTTCTAGTGACAACAAAACCCAAAGGCCATAAAAGATGATTTTAATACACTGGACTACATAAAACATATTTAATTCTGTATGGCAAAACCGCGCCATCTATAAAGTCAAATTACAGGTGCCAAACATTAGAGGCGGAAGGAATCCTTTCTATTTGTATCACAGACAGAGGAGGGCTTATTTCTTTAGTATGTAAAGAGCTCCTGAGAAAAAAATAATAAAAGTCAACCATCCAATAGAAAAAATGGGCAAAGGCAAAGGACTGTTCACAGGATAACAAACAAGAGCGGCCCTCAAATACATGAAAAGATGCTCAATCTCACTCATACCAAGAGACATGCACAATAAAGTATAATGAGCTATATCACTGACAAAGATCATAAAGTTTGATAACGCTCTCTATTGCTAAGTATATGGGGATGCAGGCACTCCCTTGTCTCTTGGAGTGCAAACAGAAACACCTGTGAAGACGATTAGGAAACATCTATCAAAATATTAAATCCACATACAACTTTAAGGCAAAAATTCCACTTGTAGGAATATACCCTATAAATACAATTTTCAAATGTGTTAAATAATGATTATCCAAGGATATTCACTGCAATTGTGTTTGTAATAGAGTGAAACAAAAGACTAGAAACAGCCTTAATTTTCATCAGAATAAGACTGATTAAATATATTGTAGTATATATACTATTCAGCTGTTTTTAAAATGAGAGAGCAAGGCCGCTCTATATCAACTGATGGGGGAAATGTCTCATATTTTGTTGAATGAGAAAAGCAAAGTGCAGATAGCATAGCATACTTCCATAGGTTAAATGTGAAAAGAATATATAGTTGAATATGAACGGGCGATTTGGAAATGAAAACAAGAAACTAGGGACCCTGGTGTTCAGGTAGGCAGCTCCGGTTACAGTCTGGTGTTCAGGGAGAAGTCACGTCCACTGTTGGAAATGTGTGAATCATCAGTGAATGGGATGGTGTCTAGATCCCCAGGACTGGGTGAGCTCATCTGGAAAGGAAGAGACTGGTCTCCGGGACATGCCCACCTTGGAGGCCAGGATGTGAGGCCTGTGGCATCAAGAAAGCACAGGGAAGAAAGTGTTTCTAGAAGGAAGGAGTGGCACATTGTCCCAGGTGCTTCTGAAGGTCAAGGGGCATGGGGACAGAGGTGTGACTGCTGGATTTAGCATTACAGAGATGCATGGAGACCTTGACAGGCCGTTTTTAGTGACATGGTAGGGACAGGAACATTGTTCAAATGAGTCGAAAAATGACTAGGAGGGGAGGTAGAGGGGAGCAAGTCTTGCTCTGACAGGGAGCAGAGCAGCAGGCGGCAGAGTCTGGGGCCCCACGCCATCATGCTCGCTCCCACACCGCCCATGCACAGAGCACGGCACACGCACCTGGGCCACCTGGCACTCCTCAATCTCAGCATAGATTTTCAAGGGCCACAACCCCAGTGAGTACAAAGGGAGCCTCTGCTCTGTGGCTTTTCTGTATCTGGAAACAACACTGCTGAGGCCTCCCGAGCTGAGTCTACTGGTTATTATCTGTGTGACCCTGAGCAAGTCACCTCACCTGTGTGTGCTTCAGCTTTCTCCTTCATAAAAGCAGGAAGGATTGGACCTTCCTCATCTGGATGCTGCGAGCATGTGGGACAGTGTCAGGTACAAAGATGCCACTGGGCTCCCAACTCAGTGCTCATTCTCTACCAAAATGAGTAGGAGGAGGGTGACCATAATTGATGCTCCTAACTTTGGGGCATTTTTTAAAGTAAAAGGGGGCATTGTTAATGATGCCAGCACTGCAGGCATAAACCAGTACAGTCCTAGGCAAACACCATGTGGAGCCACCATAGTGCCAGCAATATCACCTCTGTGGAGACAGGACTCGGGCCTCACCCTAAGATCCAGGGACTCCCAGGGAGGCTGGCAACCCTGGGGTTTTCCAGAAAAGGCTGAAGCGCTGCAGGCTCTTATTAGTTCCCAGTCATGACACGCTAGTAAATAAGACAATGCATCCTTATCCCCAGGGCACAGCCCAGCCCCACCCCAGCCGCAGATCCACCTGCTTTGGCAGGGGCTATTTATTGCAATGGCATTTGTAATAGAATGAAATAAAAGACTAGAAACAGCCTTAATTTTTATCAGAGTAGGACTGATTAAATACATTACAGTACATATACTATTCAGCTGTTTTTAAAATGAGAGAGCAAGGCCGCTCTATATCGACGGATGGGAGAAATGTCATATTTTGCTAAATGAAAAAAAGCAAAGTGCAGAAGAGGGTTGATAGCATACTTCCATAGGTTAAATGTAAAAAAGAGGACTATATAGTTGAATATGAACAGGCGATTCGTGAATGAAAACAAGAAACTAGGGACCCTGGTGTTCAGGTAGGCACCTCCGGTTGCAGTCTGCCCCTCTGAGTCACTCCAGGCGGTGACCTCCCCCACTCCGCCCTCATTCCTGCACGTCTTTCCTGGCACAGGACTCACTGTGCCCCTTCCCGCTGTGGATACAAGGTCTGCCCCCGACCCCGGCTCTCCAAAGCGCACCGACCTCGCTGGAGGCCGAGGTGGAGGGCCCGTCGCACCGGGAGGGCGGGCCCCCAGGGGTGTCCCACGCACGGTCAAGGTCCCGCGCCACACGGGGACCCGGCTGGGCCGGAAGCGGGCACGGTACCCGCGGCAAACTAGTGTGGGCGAGTCCTGATTGCAGTCGGACCTGCCGCCGCAGCACTTAACAGTTTGCAGAGTGCTTCCCGCCCCTGATCTCATTGGAGCCTTCGGATGGCCCTGCCCACGGTCACTGATGCCCCCATTTTATGCCTGAGGAAGCAGAGGCTCAGACGGGCCACCAGCCCCTCTGGAGGCTGGCCCGGGAGCACCTGGCAGCGTGGGGTCTAGGAGCCGGCTTCCTCCTGCTCCCTCCTCCGCACCGCCCGAGGTGTGCCCGCCGTCCGTGTGCACCACTGCTGAGCCTAGCTCCGGCGCCCTCGCCTCCGCTGTGGGCCCCGGAGACGCGGGGTCAGGCCTCCGCGTTGGCCAAGCCGCTGCAGGTAAGTGCTGGACGGGGCGGGGCGAGGCGGGGCGGGACCCTCAGGGGCGTCGAGCGCTCTGGGCGACCCCCTGAGGCAGGGCTGGGGCTTGAGCCTACCAGTGCGCTGGGATGGGGCGCGAAGAGGGGATGCGGGGACCCCTCTCCCGTGCCTCCCAATCCGTCCTCTCACGTCTCAGTTCTGGGCCCATTAGGGGACCCGGCTGCGGGAAGGTTTCGAGACACCCCCACGCCAAGCCCGCAAGCTCCCAAGCTGCCTGGGATGGAGGGAAACTGGGGAGGAAAGGGTGCTTTATCCTTAGGGGACATTGTGGGGCCGGAGGCAAGGCTGGGCACAGTGCAGCCTGGGGGTCTGGGAAAAAACGGTTGCACTGGGAGCTGACTTTGTAGGGCAGCTGGGGGAACCAGAACTGGCTCCACCAGTCCCCAGCCTAGACTTGGGAAGGAAATTTTTTGCCAGTGAGGCTCCTCCCTGGGGTGTGTCACCAGGGACTGGGCAGACAGCGCCCAAGGGTGGAAGGTGGGGGCCCAGGAGGGAGCTGCACCCCGGTGGGCAGCCATGGGAGGGTGTCAGGTGGAAGCAGCTGTCAGGGTCCCCCTCCTCTCTCTGTCCGGACAGGGGGGCTCCAGCCTCCACTTCAGTTCTTGTGAACTCCCACCACATGAGTGGCAGACCTGGGAGGGAATAGTCTCAGGATTCTCACCACAGCCCGGGAAAGTAGGAATTATTTCCCTTTAGAGATAAGTAAATAGGGTCAATGAGATTAGGAAATTCTTGGAAGTCGCCCAGCTACTAAGTGGCCCAGCCGAGGTTTGAATCCAGGTGGAACTCAGTGTTCAGTGCTATCCCAATGCCTTCCCGCACCACCAGGGCTTGGAAGGAGCAGAATAGGGGAGAAGAGGCGGCTTTCCAGGAATGAGGTCTTCCCAATCGCCCCAACCTGCCCAGACTGTGATTCCCAGAGGAAACGCAGCCAGGAGAGCCAGGTGCTGAGAAGGAACTGTGCTCTCTCCCTCTCCCCAGTGTAGGGGAGTCTTCCCCCAATCCCCCTGACCAGGCTGCCCCCAACCAGGATCCTGCCCACCCTCCTGTCCCCTCCCTCCAAGCTGCCTAGCTGAGAACTCAGCATTCGTTTGTTTACCCATTCAGCATTGAGTGCCTACTATGTGCCAAGCACTGGGCACTAAATACAAAGCAAGACCAAGTTGACATTCTAGAGGGGGAGCCAGATAATAAATGAGACCAAAAAAAAGGACAAAGTATTTAATTTCAGATAGTGATTAAGTGCTATAAAGAAAACAAAGGGGGCTGGAAAAATTAGCCGGGCATGGTGGTGCACACCTGTGGCCCCAGCTACTCAGGGGCTGAGGTAGGAGGATCCCTTGAGCCTGGGAAGCAGAGACTGCAGTGAGCCAAGGTCGCACCACTGCACTCCAGCCTGGGTGACAGAGCAAGACCTTGTCTCAAAAAAAAAGAAAGGGGACAGGAACAGAGCGACAGAAGCAGGGGCTCTTTCAGACCAGGGTAATCTGGAGAGGCCTCTAAAGAGATGAGGTTTGAGCAGAGGCCTGTGTGATGAGAAGGGTCTACCCATGTGAGGTTCTGGAGGAAGAGCATTCCAGGCAGAAGGAATCAATAAAAAGCCCCCAAGGCTCTTATTCCAGTGTGGCAGGGTGAAAATGTCGAATCTGGGGTTTTGCCAAGCCTAGCAAGAAGCTAGTAGAGTCTTAAACAAGGGAGTGGCATGAACTGATTTAATGGACTCTAGGGGCACAGGGGGAAGGTGAAAAGCCAGTAAAGAGGTCATAATACAGGCCAGAGTAATGGTGATTCGGGGCAGGGTGGTGGCCTCGCAGGCATCACACATGCTCAGAGGTGCAAATCCGCTCCAGGGGGAGTCACACGCACACAGGCCCACACACAGGCAGGCGGGTGCTCTCACACCCACAGCAGCGCAGAAACAAGGCACACTCAGGCAGACCCACCCATTCACACCCTCTGAGTCACTCCAGGACTGGGAGGAAGATATGTGAATTGAGGCCTGAACAAAGCTCATCTTTCCACCACAAGGCCCTGGCAACCAGCGTGGCTGGGGGTGGCTGGGCTTCCCCAGGCCCAGCGCAGGGAGCAGGCAGTTGCCTCTAGATATTCCCTGGATCCAGTGTCCTCCCAGGAGTCATATAAGCCTCCATATAAGGAGTCATAAGCCTCCATGCACCCCCAACCTGAACTGGTCTCCCCTCTTCACCACCCAGCAGCTATGAGACCTTGGGCTCGTTATTTCTCCTCTCTGAGCCTCCGTTTCCCCTCTGTAGAATGGGACTCATAACCGCAACTTCACAGTATAGTAGTGAGGCATCCACAAAGTAAGCGTTTCAAGAATCTGGTCTGGGGCAGGAGTCCATCGGAGAAGGGAAGAGGAGGTGGTGCAGAGCACAGGCTCCGGCACCCAACAGCCGGCCTTGAATCCACCTCTCGTTTTAAGTGAGTTACTTGACCTCTCTAAATTTCACAGTAATGAGTAGCCAGCATTTATGGGGCACTTACTATGTACTACTTGTTTTGCAAACGTTCAATGATCAGTTTCATCTGTAAGTGAAGAGCACTGTAATAACCACCTTATGAGGTCATTCTAAGAGATTAAATGAGATTCTGCTCATAAAGTGTTTAGCTTCATGCCTGACTCAGAGTAAACACTCAATAAATGGTGATTGTTATTATCAGCAAAAGCACATTTGCTTCCTTCCAGCATACTAGTTCTGTTGCCTTTGGGTAAGTTATGTAACCTTACTGTGCCTCAGTTTCCTATCTGCAGCTTGGGAGGAATAATAGTTCTGAACTCAGAGGGTCGTGAGGATTGAACAAGTCAGAACTCAGAACACTGCCTGGTACATAGTAAATGCTCAATAAAGTCAACTGTTCATTCACACGATGGTTTTTCCTCTAATTCTCTCAGGTAGGCACAGCCCCCACCAGACGCCATGGACTGGAAGGCACTCCGGGACCTGCTGAACGGCGTGAATAAGTACTCCACAGCGTTGGGGCGCATCTGGCTGTCAGTGGTGTTCGTCTTCCGGGTGCTGGTGTATGTGGTGGCTGCAGAGCGCGTGTGGGGGGACGAGCAGAAGGACTTTGACTGCAACACCAAGCAGCCCGGCTGCACCAACGTCTGCTATGACAACTACTTCCCCATCTCCAACATCCGCCTCTGGGCCCTGCAGCTCATCTTCGTCACGTGCCCCTCGCTGCTGGTCACCCTGCATGTGGCCTACCGTGAGGAGCGGGAGCGTCGGAACCGCCAGAAGAATGGGGACCAGTGCACCAAGCTGTACGACGACGCAGGCAAGAAGCGAGGAGGCCTGTGGTGGACCTACCTGTTCAGCCTCATCTTCAAGCTCATCATCGAGTTCCTCTTCCTCTACCTGCTGCACACTCTCTGGCATGGCTTCAACATGCCGCGCCTGGTGCAGTGCGCCAACGTGGCCCCCTGCCCCAATATCGTGGACTGCTACATCGCCCGACCCACCGAAAAGAAAATCTTCACCTACTTCATGGTGGGCGCCTCCGCCGTCTGCATCGTACTCACCACCTGCGAGCTCTGCTACCTCATCTGCCACAGGGTCCTGGCAGGCCTGCCCAAGGACAAGCCTCGAGGGGGCCGTGGCCCCTCGTCCTCCACCAGCCGAGCTTCCACCTGCCGCTGCCACCACAAGCTGGTGGAGGCTGGGGAGCTGGATCCAGATCCAGGCAATAACAAGCTGCAGGCCTCAGCACCCAACCTGACCCCCATCTGACAACAGGGCTGGGGGTAGGGCAACATGGGGGCTGCCAATGGGACAGGCAGGGCGGTGTGGCAGGGTGGAGAGGTCCTACAGAGCCTGAGTGACCCCACTTTGAGGTCACTAAGCTATGCAACTTTCCTTTTGGCAGATATGTTTTGACACTGGGCACTGGGCTGTCTACCCGGGTATAGGTAACCCAAAGGGCCAGTGCCAGCCCTCAAAGGACACAGACTTTGAAACAAGCGAATTAACTATCTATGCCTGCAAGGGGCCACTTAGGGCGCTCCTGGCAGGGCTTCTAGCTAACCCAGGAAGGGGTCATCAGGAGAGGCGTCCCTGAGAACACAATGTGTAAGAGAGGTGAGAAGAGCTCCCAAGCAGAGACGACAGCAGCACAGAGGTCTGGAGGCCATACAAAAAGAGATGCTGGCCCTGGGCTAGCCTCAGCATCTAAGGCATCTCCACTCCTTCCGGAGGAGCCGCCCAGATTCCTGCAGTGGAGAGGAGGTCTTCTCCCAGCAGCAGCAGGTCTGGAGGCCTGAGAGTGAGTCTGACAAGAGGTTCTGGAGACACCCAGGGGTCCCCCAGGTCATCACTTGGCTCAATGGAAGCCCTCTTCCCCCAAATCCTACTCCCTCAGCCTCAGGCAGTGGTGTTCCCATCTTCCTCCCCACAACTGTGTTCTGCCTGGTGCCAGCCTTTCAGACCCTGGTCCCAGGGACTCGGGTGGATGCGCTGATAGCACATGCTCAAGACAGTTTCCTTGAAATCAATAAAGCCTGTGTTTTATACAGGTTGGCTCTGTCCCTGGTTCTCCCACACTCCCACCCACTCACAGGACCCTGAAGGTAGGGAAGGTAAACCCTCAGAAAGGGAAAGAGTTCCATGGCTGGGGGTGGAGCTAGGGTGGGAGCTGTGGCAGTGGCTGCAGCTGGGGCTGGAGCTAGAGCTGGATTAGGCTGGGGCTGAGGTTGACAGCGGGAAGCTGGGTTTGTATTAGAGGAGGAGGCTGGAGTGGAACCTACTGATATATATGTTGGGATTCTAGTTGTGGCCACAAGAGTGCGCTGTGCTCCCTCTGCAATAGCGCTTCCAGCCTTCGTAATTAGACTTCGCCCTGAGTACACACACAATCACTGCCACTCACTATAAACAAACCACACTCTCTCCTCTGTCATCCAGTCACTGCCATCACAACACACATCCCCACCCTGTGTACACACAATCCTTGTTATTCATACTCTCACTCCTTATGTGCGTTCTCAACAGGGCATGTCGTCTGCACTCAAGCATGCCTTCCCAGCCTCACCCCGCATTTTATTCGGCTCATTCCATTTTCCCTGAGCATTTTCTCTGAACCAGGACCCTGGCAGGATGCTGGGACTGTACAAGGAGGTAGGACCTGTGCCCACAGAGCTAAGAGACAAGAACACAGGCTCATCTCCCGCACTAACCAACCCCTGGGGTGACTCACGGTCCTGCTCCCGCTGCTGTATCGTGACCTGATATTTAGGGAACACTAATACCCAAGGCCAGATGAGAATGGAAAGCAAAAGGGAGTGCAAGCCTATATTAACCCAGAGGAACACTTAGTGACTATCAGAGCCAGGGCCGGGAGCCAGAAATTCAGGAGCCAGTGAGCCAAGTGCCACAGCCAGCAAAGAGAGGTGAGGTCATCACGGAGACAGAACAGCCAGTGGTTCACCTGCGGTCTCACAAGTGTCCATCAGAGGGTGGATAAGCCAGCCAACTTTAAAGGGCCCAGGGTTGGCTGACACTGTCCCTGCACCCCCATGACTGATTCATAGCTTGACCATTCCCTGAGCACAGCTTCACCACACTACATCTTGGGCAGGCCTTCAGTACAATCAGGGCTTGCCATCAGTACAATGGGAATTTTATCAATCAGGGTCCTAGCAAAAGACAGATGGCGCATTCAAACCAAGTAACTTTAAAGGGAGTTTCCTAGAGAGACTGTTTTCAAAGGTATGGCTACTGCAATACCCTGGGGCTAGTACCAGGGTAACAATGGACAGGATACATCCAATCCCAGCAACCAAGTAAATCCCCCAACTTCACTTTCCCATCTGCTTGCCTGCCGGTGGCTCCCACTGACCTAACCCAACCGGAAGTCAGAGAGCAAGTCAGCCTCCCACTGCACAGGGCAGGGTGTAGAGTAGACCTGAGGGACACAGGCAATAGAGTCAGCATGACACCCAGTTGTTCCTACACAGAGGATTGTTGTAGAGGTAGAAGGAGACACTGGAGGTAAAACATTAGCACAGCACTAATGTACCTGATAAATTCCCAGGTATGACTGTGCTCAGGAAAGCCTCTGCCTGATGCACTGGAGGTCAGCCTCTGCTCGGGCTGGAGGGTTGCAAAGGTCTCAGGGAGGGGTGATCTCCACCTACTTGCCGACATGCATTCCAGCATCTTCCTGGGTGGTTCTGGCTGCCTGGCCAAGGGTGGCTTGGAGGTCAGAGTAACCAGAGAACATCACTGGCTATTACTGCAGAGAATTAACACTCAGCAAGGACTGAGCTTCTAGTCCTGGCCCCATTTCTCCAGGCTGTGGGCCAGGACCATGAAGGAGGGGGCGTTCCGGCCCTGCACAGCCTGCCTTTGACCTGGAGCTGTTCTGAGCAGTGCAGTTCACTGATCTCATCCAGTATGTGTTGGGTGATTACTGTTCACCACCAAGTCCCAGGGCACATCATGTCACCACAAGGTGGACCTCACGTCCCCTTGACCTTCTCAGGGTACGTGCCTCTACCTCCTCCTTCCACACCCAGAGGATTCACTGCAAACTCCCTCCAATCATGCATATGAGAGATTAGGATTTCATGTAGTCTTCAAATCTACATCTACTGTGTAAGGTCGCAGACACCCTGCAGCCCAAGATAAACAGGACATTCCTTTGTATTCATTCACCCTAGTCCAAGTTCCCATGTGGACTGAATGTTTGTGTCTTCCAAAAATTCATATGCTGAATTTCTACCCCCCAGTGTGATGGTATTAGGAGGTGGGGCCTTCAGGGGTCATTAGGTCATGGGATGGACCCTCCTGAATGGGATTAGTGCCCTTATAAGAAGAGATAGGAAAGAGATGATCTCTCTCTCTCTCTCTCTTCTCCATGTGAGGATACAAAGAGAAAATGGCCCTCACCAAGAACTTGACCATGCTGGCACCTGAATCTCAGACATCTGTGCTCCCCAGCTGTGAGAAATGAATGTTTGTTGTTTAAACTACTCCAGTCTTATAGCAGCCCAAACTGGCAATACATCATCTCTCCCTGGGATGACTGCTTCCATCTCTTGTTCCTGCCTCTGACTCTGGGAAGTGGACTCTGAGGAAGCATTAAGAGGGTGCACTGGGGAGTGACTCCTATAAGTGGAAAAGGGCAGGAAGAAGGATTGAGCAGCAAGATGTGTCCCAGGGAGCTCAGAAGCAGAGACTGTCCATGCGGGCAGTTCTGCACCGGACAGCAATGGCGAGGCCTTGGCCACTCCCTGCTCAGTCATGGCCTGAGGTCACCCCAAGAAGAACGTGGCCACCTAGACAGCAGCAGCACACCTGGAAGTGCTGATAGGTGGAGGCAGTCAGCTGGCCAGGCTCCACACCGCTAGATAGCAAGTCCTACATTGAAGGGGGATGTCTGTCTGTCATCCACCCCCACAGTCTATTCCCAGCACAGCAGCTGGGGTGATCCTATCAAAACCTAAGTCAGGCCAGAGGTCACTCCTCTGTCCCAAACCTCCAAAGGCATCTTACACAGGCCTTCAAGGGCCCGCAAGATCTTCCCCATCCGCATCTCACCTGTTGCCTTTCTAAACTCACTTCTCTTTGCTCACCTGCTGCAACCACACTGACCTCCTGCTGTCCCCCAAGCCAGGAAACACCAGGCACCCTCCTTCCCCGGGGCCTTTGCATCCTAGGTGCCCTCTGTCTGAAATGCTGTGCCCCCAGATAGCCACGGGACTCCCTCCCTGCCTTCAGGGCTTGCATCAAATGTCAGCTGCTTAGTGAGGTGTTCTCTCCTCTTCTACTAGAAATTGAGGCCACCCGCAGTGACTCACTCTTGTAATCCCAGCACTTTGGGAGGCCGAGGCGGGTGGATTACGAGGTCAAGAGATCAAGACCATCCTGGCCAACGTAGTGAAACCCCATCTCTACTAAAAATACAAAAATGAGCTGGGCGTGGTGGCATGTGCCTATAGTCCCAGCTACTTGGGAGGCTGAGACAGGAGAATCACTTGAACTTGGGAGGCGGAGGTTGCAGTGAGCTAAGATCGCACCACTGCACTCCAGCCTGGGCAACAGAGCAAGACTCCATCTCAAAAAAGAAAAAGAGAGAGAAATTGAAACTTGCCACCCCTGCACTCTCACTCCTCCCTACTTCATTTCCCCCAGAGCATTCATCACCATCTAACATGTTCTACATTTTATTATCTGTCTTCTGGCCAGCTAGAATGTAAAACCTCTGAGGACAAGGATTTTGTTGTTGTTGTTCCCTGGTTATCTTCACTGTCTAGGATAGCACCACAGCACACAGGAGGTGCTCAGTAACTATTAGTTTTAATAGCAAAAACCACAATTACTTTTGCACCAAACTAAATACTTGTTGAGTTAACAAATTTATATATATATGGATCTGGTTCTCTGCTAGGTGGTGGAGATATAAAGACCCAGCTGCCTGCCCTCAAGGGGTTCACAGTCTAATGCAGGAGGTGAATAAACATAAGTAGACCATGCACCCGGGTATAGGGAAAGGGGGGAAGTGAAGTGGTTTACTAGAGACAGAGTTTCAGTTTTGCAAGATGACAAAGTTCTGGAGATCTGTTGCACAACAACGTGAATATACTCAACACTACTGAACTGTACACTTAAAATCCTTAAGATGATACATTTCATGGTAGTTGCTTTTTACCACAATTAAAATTTTTTAAATAACAAAAAAACAAAGCACCATAGGGAGTAGCTGAGCTTCTGAGAGCACAAAGGTACACCTAGCACAGAGGGGGCCAGCAAGGGGACTTCTGGGAGAAGGCAACAACTGAGAAAAGTCCTGATTCACAGCATTCAGCACGTGAGGGTGCTCCATGCAGAGGGAACAGCATGGACAAAGGCAAGAACACACAGAGAACCCCATCAGTGAGATCTGGTTGGGTCACGGCAAGAAGTGGCCACGAACTGGAGGTTGGGGAGCCTAGGGCTTACCCAGAAGGTGATACGGAGCTATAGATGGCTTTTCAGCAGAGCGATGTTGGTCACATTTCTAGGGAAGTGTGGAGGCTGGGTTGTAGGGGTGGGGCTAGAGGCCAGGAGACCAGCTGGGATGGCAGCAGCCTGAACAGGACCAGGGCAATGGGAATGCAGGGAAGTGTGCGGTTCCAGGGACATTTCCAGGTGGAATGGCCAAGTTGTGGTAACTGTTGTCTTGGTGGCTCCCAATTTCTTCTTCACCCTCTGGGGAAGAGCCGAGTTATTCAAACCTCCAAAGCCCTTGAGGAAGGAGTCAGAGCAGGGTGAGGGCAGCCTTGACGTCACTCCCGGCCCTCCACTGGTTCTTCCCTCCTTCCCAGTAGACAGAATCAGAAAGGCTTTGGGAGAGCTGGGTCCACTCCCAAGAGAGGAAAACTTGGGAGTGAGCAGAGGCTGCAGTGGGGGCGTGGTGAGAACCAGCCTCCAGGGGCCTCGGTTCTCATGCCCTCAAGGGTCAGAACTAAGTGGGGCAGTTGTTAGCTTCAGAGATCCAGGAGACTCAGTTCAGCCTGGCCCTGACGGAGAGGCCTAGAGGGGAAGCCAGCTCAGCCGGATCCCCCAGGGCAGCTAGCACTGAAGTTCTCAGGTCTGCGTGTCCCCAAAGATGTCCTCCTGCTGGTCCCGAAGACAGACCAGGAACCCAGCCCTGGGGCCCAGGGAATCCAAGGACTAAATCTTGCTGTGGAGGAAAAGGGACTTCTGTGTCATCAGCCCCAGGCCTCAACAGCCCCCTGCCAACTTCCCTTTCCTCAGCTGTACGCGCCCCTACCAACCTCCAAGAACAACCCACAGACCCTTTTTGTTACAGTATCACAATGTTTTTAGCCACCACTCACTTGAAAACTTTAGGTACCACTATTACACTATGTGCTTTGATCACACTGTATGCCGTCAACCCCATAAAGTAGATACTATCACTATCCTCATTCTGCAGAGGAAGAAATTGAGGCACAGGAATTTGAGTAACTTGCCTAAGGGTGCGGGAGTCAACAGCAAAGTCTCAACTCCTAGGTTCAGCCACCAAGAAAGTGTCAGCACTCCGAGGGCAGTGTCCAGTCTCAGAACCCCACAGCTCCAGGGCCTCAAGCCACACTCATGCCACCCCTCTACCTAGAACGTTCTTCCCCTCCACTTGGTTAATGGAGGGGGAAAAGCATTTCCTCTCCTCCAGGAAATGTTCCTAACCAAGTCCCTTGGGAATCACGGAGTACCTCTCAGGAGAACTTTCCACATTTATTATCTTACGGTTATCCAAGGGCTGACATGCTCAATCCCTGCACCAGCCAGTGAGGGAGGAGGCCAGACATCACGTTTGGCTGGTTCCTCATGGTATCCCAGGTCCCCAAGCAGCATCTGCAGCACAGCAGACACTCATTGATATTCATCCACCTGTGATGCCTGAATGCATGACAGCAGGCTCTGCATAGCCCTTTCACTCCTATGAATGTCCCCCCCACCGCCCAGCCACCATTTAGAGGCATAAGAACGGGTCCAAGCTAAAGGTCAGGTGGTTCCCCTACCCCCAGTCTCAAGGAGTCCATGGGAATTGCTTAATGGCCTCCGATTGTGTAGCCTGCCCAGGCATGGGGATGTTTGAGAATTCTGGAAGAACGTGGGCTGGGTGTGGGTAGAGACCCCAGCTCCACCACGTGTGCCGGAAGTGTGGATTACAACCCCTGTCCCCCATTGGAGCTTCCCCCGCCGTAATTAGCCTTGAACGCCTCATCCTGGCACACTAGGGCCACCTAGCAAATGAGTGGTTCCCACACCCCGTCCCCATCCGCCCACCCCTCACAGCCCCCCAGGCCAGTTGCCTAGATCAACAGCTCTTACTGCAACCCTTTCCAATCCAGCCACCCTAAGAGATCCTGGCCTGGGAGAATTCCCCTTCCCTGGCCAAAGAAACGACAGGGGAGTTTACCATATGGAATACCTGGTGGCGAGAGAGCAGGAGAGGAAGGGTAGGTCAGCCCCTCTTGCCCTCCCCACTGCAAATCACAGGCCCACCTCCCCGGAGTGGGTTTAGGGAGTCTGCAGCTCCCAGTCCCCGCCCCCGCCCTCTCTCCAGCCCCCGCCGCCCTCCCCGTCGCGTTTCCTGCCCCCACCCCGCCCCTCTGCGCTATTTAAGGCGCCCCCGCCGCCCGTGCGGTCCAGCAGGGCTCCCGCGGGCGTCGCTCCGGCCATCGTCCCCACCTCCACCTGGGCCGCCCGGCAGGCAGGCGGTGAGTCAGGGGCTTGGAGGGGACCGGGGGTGCCACCTGCTCGCGGGAGGCCGGGCGGCGTCTTGGGTCCTCCGAGGCCGGGACAGGGGTTGCTGCGGAACGCCCGCCGCGACAGAGCCGCGCTCACCCAGGTGGCCTTGGCCAGGCTCCCACCGTCTTTCCATGGAATCCTTATAACAACCCGAGGCGGTAGGAGTACTATTGTTTCCACTCTACCATGGAGGAGACTGAGGCGCCCAGAGGTTGTTCCTTATCCAAGGGGCCGCAGTTACTAAAAGCCAAGATTTGAACCCAGGGCCGCTTCCAGAGCCTGGCTCTAAACAGCTTTGCACTTGGGAAGAGGCACCTCCCTCTTGGGAACTTTGTGGCCTGTGCCTCGCCTTGCAATAACAATTCCTTTCAAGAGTCTAGAATTTGCCAGCATCAGTTTTGGAGATGGAAGGGGGTGGGAGTGGAGGTGGACGAAGAAGACAGGACCAAGTGTCCCTCCTCAAGTGGCAGGTGGTCATTATTGCTGACCGGTGGAGCTAAAGGATGATGCTGCCTTCAGCTCCTAAAACCCCTCCCGCCTCCCAGCCCCTGCAGGCTCAAAGATTAGAGTGAAACCAGCTGGGTAAGATATGAAGCAGGGAGCAGGGACCTGAGGCTTTGAGCCCCCTAAGAAGCAGAAGATAACACCTCTACCATCAGCACCAGCCCCCACTGTCTGGGGGTAGCCAGCCTTGGGTAAAAGGGAGGAAGGGCTTAGCCCAGCTGCACAACCTTGGATACGTTCCTCAAATTCTGTTCCCACAGGCAAAGGAGCCTCAATTCCACCCAGATTTCCTTGGTCTGTGTCCATCCTAGGGCAGTGGCTCGGGGACAAGAGGGATATCGATGTCTGATTAGGCAGGGACCTTAGCCAAAGCAGAATGAGACCATACAGAGGTTGGCAGCCATCATCCAAAGATCTGCTTTGGGTTCTGCCTGCACTGCTGAGTGGGAGCCTCCAAGCCAGTCCTTCCCCTTCCTGAACCTGTAGGTAGAACGGGCATGGCAGACCTCCCTGCAGGCTTGTTGCTGGGCGAACGAGAAGGATGCCATGCTGACATGCTGACTTGCTCTGTCTCCTTGCAGACGGAGGCCCGGGAGCCATGGGTGACTGGGGCTTCCTGGAGAAGCTGCTGGACCAGGTCCAGGAGCACTCCACCGTGGTGGGCAAGATCTGGCTGACGGTGCTCTTCATCTTCCGCATCCTCATCCTGGGCCTAGCCGGCGAGTCAGTGTGGGGTGACGAGCAGTCAGATTTCGAGTGTAACACGGCCCAGCCAGGCTGCACCAACGTCTGCTATGACCAGGCCTTCCCCATCTCCCACATCCGCTACTGGGTGCTGCAGTTCCTCTTCGTCAGCACGCCCACCCTGGTCTACCTGGGCCATGTCATTTACCTGTCTCGGCGAGAAGAGCGGCTACGGGAGAAGGAGGGGGAGTTGCGGGCACTGCCAGCCAAGGACCCACAGGTGGAGCGGGCACTGGCGGCCGTAGAGCGTCAGATGGCCAAGATCTCGGTGGCAGAAGATGGTCGCCTGCGCATCCGCGGAGCGCTGATGGGCACCTATGTGGCCAGCGTGCTCTGCAAGAGCGTGCTAGAGGCAGGCTTCCTCTATGGCCAGTGGCGCCTGTATGGCTGGACCATGGAGCCCGTGTTTGTGTGCCAGCGAGCACCCTGCCCCTACCTCGTGGACTGCTTTGTCTCTCGCCCCACGGAGAAGACCATCTTCATCATCTTCATGTTGGTGGTTGGACTCATCTCCCTGGTGCTTAACCTGCTGGAGTTGGTGCACCTGCTGTGTCGCTGCCTCAGCCGGGGGATGAGGGCACGGCAGGGCCAAGACGCACCCCCGACCCAGGGCACCTCCTCAGACCCTTACACGGACCAGGTCTTCTTCTACCTCCCCATGGGCCAGGGGCCCTCATCCCCGCCATGCCCCACCTACAATGGGCTCTCATCCAGCGAGCAGAACTGGGCCAACCTGACCACGGAGGAGAGGCTGGCTTCTTCCAGGCCCCCTCTCTTCCTGGACCCACCCCCTCAGAATGGCCGAAAATCCCCCAGTCGCCCCAGCAGCTCTGCTTCTAAGAAGCAGTATGTATAGAGGCCTGGGGCTTATGTCACCCAACAGAGGGGTCCTGAGAAGTCTGGCTGCCTGGGATGCCCCCTGCCCCCTCCTGGAAGGCTCTGCAGAGATGACTCGGCTGGGGAAGCAGATGCTTGCTGGCCATGGAGCCTCATTGCAAGTTGTTCTTGAACACCTGAGGCCTTCCTGGTGCCACCAGGCACTCTGGCTTCCTCTCCAGAATGTGGCTTTGCCTGAGCACAGACAGAGTCAGCATGGGATGCTCTGGCCTTTTGCCGCTGATCCAGAGGGACCCAGAGCCAACTTACCCCAACCTCACCCTATGGAACAGTTACCTGTGTGCAGGTTGTCCTCAAACCCTCCCCTCACAGGAAGAGGCGGACTGAGGCTGCTGGGTCAGCCTGGATCGCACAGACAGAGCTTGTGCCGGATTTGGCCCTGTCTAGGGGACTGGTGCCTTGTTTTCATCACTCCTTCCTAGTTCTGTTCATGCTTCTAAAATAAACAGGACTGGATCACAAGCTAGGTGTGTATTGATGCTATCACGATGTGTTGGGGGTTGGGGGATAGTTATTTTGCCCAGGCTTCCTTTTCTTTTTGGTCCTGTATAATCTCTTTGGTCTCTGTAACCCCCAACTCCAGCCAGCACCTTCACCCCTCAAACTCATACCTTCTGCCTCCAACAGCCCTGATTCCTAAATGTTCTGCCTTTTGAAATGCCTCAGACACTATATTATTCTCATCCCCACCGCTCCAGCCCATTAATGAGTGGCCAAAGCATAAGTGTCCTTGCCCTGCCTCCCCCGTGCCCATCGTCGCCCTGGCCACACTGCCCCCTGCAAAGTGCTTCCTTACTGGATGGTTTGCTCCCCAAGCATGCCTGCCAGCCAAGCCCTTCATAGTCCAGTTCAGACAGGCCCTGCACTCATCCCACCTCATTCTCATCCTTGGTATTTGGGAAGGGAGGTTTAGGTCACTAGTCCTTCCTACCTTGGCCCTTTCTAGTCTGCCCACCAGGAGGAGCAACTTAAGGATCTGCTCTCTACGCACCCAGGCCTCAGTGAGGACAATGGCAATGTACAGAAGTGGAAGAGACTGAATCTTGCCAATGACTCACAAAGGCTGCAGAAACAAAATGTACAGTTGAACTGGGTCTTGACTAGGAGTTCACCGGGGAGGGAAAGAGAACACTGAGCATTCAAGCGGAGAAAACTGCTTGTGCAAAGTCAGAGGAGGGACTGACAGGCTAAGGGGGCACTTAGGTCCCGATGAGCCATTGAGATACAGGAGGCGTGGCTGAGGATGGGCCCACTGCTGGCAGAATTGACCTATGTGGAGGTGACCCAGGTAGGGGAGAGCACTAGGTAGTGACCCTCAGAGGCAAGCTGGTTGTCCTCCCTTCCCAGGGACATCTGGGGCTAGGGTTAAAGAAGGAAAAGGGGTCTATGTGATGTGGCCACACGCTTCTCCTTGAGAGTCACGATGCCTTTACAGCAGGTTGGCAAGTTGGCCCCTCTCCCATCAGGATAGGTGTTGGAAACACCAGCTCTGTACCCCTCAGCCAGAGCTCACTGGCTCACTCGCTGCTTACCCAGCGAGTCTGAACGCTCAGCCTCATAAATGACGACCCTCTTCCTCTTCCAGCTGTGGTTCCCATTGTTCCCTCTGAATCACTGAAATGGATCAGGCCAGCTTCCTCACGGCTCCCAGATTGATCTAGTATGTTCCCACCCTGCCCCGTGTCAGCATGCAGTGTCCCTGCCCCCCACACTTCAAAATTCCACAAATCCTTTAAATACTACTGGACCCTGGAAAAGGCCATAATGCACAAGAGTAAGATGAGCTTTAGCACCAGAGGGCCCTGAATTTAAATGCTGTGGTCTGAAGTCAATCATTTCACTTCTCTGAGTCTCAGTTTTCTAATCTCTAAAATGCAAGTAACATCACCTGCCTCACAACTGACAGGAAACCAAGTAAGTGAAAGTATGTGACTGTACCTGGCTCAGTAGTCATGCAGTAAAATTAAGCTCACACCTTTCAGCCAGCTAACATAGGTTCTTCTTCCAGGAAGCGCTCCCTGACTTCTCCAGCTAGTCTCCAGCAATGACCTCTGCCTCTCAGGGATCGGAACCACTGCTTGATTGAGTGAGGCTGGGCTCAATCCTGAAAGCCTCAAAAAGGAGGCTGTTCACATACTGGAAGTCCATGACCACCGGAAGCTGAGGTCCTCGTCTAAGAGATTCTCTTCCAGCCAGGGTGAGAGGCCAGAGGCTGCAGGTTAGAAGCCAGCGTTAGAGCCAGCATTACCAGAGGGGCCTGAGAGCCCTGGTTTGGTGTTTCTGTTATCCCTAGCCTTTCCTACTTTGGAAAGGTAGGAGAAGAAAGGTTTCAGTGAGCAGAGATGGCACCCTTCCCCTCCCTCAAAGCTCACCCACTCTGAGCTTGGTGTCAGAGCTGGGGTCAGGCTGGGGCTCAGGAACTTGGACCTTTGGCAAGACAAGTTGGGTCCTAGACCGGTGGCCACACAAACACAAGCACATATGGGCTGGGGGTTTAAGAGTGAGGATAGTGTCGTGGGGCTGGGATCACACCGTTTAGGGTTGGGGGTATGGTGAAGACCATGCAGGAAGAGTGGCTGTAAGCCCTGTTCCACCTGTATTCCCTTGCCAGGGCTACTGTACTGTACCACAGACTGCACAGCTTAAGCAACAGAAACTGATTCTCAGTTCTGGAGGCCAGAAGTCTGAGATCAAGATATCCGAAGGGCTGGTTCCTTCCAGGGGCTGTGAGGGAGACTCCAGGCCTCTCTCCTAGTTCTGGTGTTTTGCTGGCAATCTTTGGTGCTCCTTGGCTTTTAGACACATCACTCCCATCTCTGCCTTCATCTTCACCTGGTGTTCTCCCTTGTCTCTCTGTCTAAATTTCCCCTCTTTATAAGGATGTCACTCATATTGGATTAGGACCCACCCTAATGACTTTGATTTAACTTGATTACCTCTGAAAAGACCTTATTTCCACATAAGGTTACATTCTGACGTATTAGGGGTTAAAACTTCTGGCATACAACCACCCTCGTGGCCCCACCTCACCTCCAAGCACTGGTCAGGCAGGGGGCTCCAGAGAATGCTAGGTTTGTTGGATGCAGGCATCTCCTTGGTGATGTCACTAGGATGAAACACAGCAGGTTCACACCTTTCTTTTCCTTTGCTTCCTTCTTCCTCTCACCAGCCTATCCCTTGCTGCCACCAACCAAAATCTAAGTTGATAGCTGGTGACTCTCAGTTAGAGAAAGGGCCACCGTTTGGAGTCAGGAGACTTGGCTCCTACCTCGCAGCTCTCAAACGTGCTTGACTGTGGCTCTTTCCCTTCTCTAGGCCTCAATTTCCCCATTGTGAAATGAAAGAGTTGGATGAGAAACACGTATGTGACAATTAGGTATGAGGAGCGTTGCATGTGGTAACCTGTCACTGATCATTGATCTGAAAACTCATGAGTGATGTGCTATTTTACATGAATCAGAAAAAAGTCAAGGTTGTTTCTACAATAAGATTAATTCCAGTCGCTTAAATTCACATTGCCTTCCTGAGTAGGAAAGACAGGGATGGGGTTATGTGGAGTGCACTGGGAATTTTGCATAACCCAAGGTCATCTTATCTATGACCGATGGGAGCATGAGAACATCACAGGCTGCACATAAACAAGGCTGTCAAGCTGGGTGATGCCAAAACTTCTTCCCAATCTAACATGCCGGCTCACTGGCCACTGGCTTGCCAGCCTCATGGTTCTATCACCTCCAGTTCCTTGACTAGGGATTCTTCCTTTTCACACCAACCTCAGCATGACTGTTGGCGTTTGCAGGAAGAGCTATCCATCACAGGATTGTCAGAACATCTCTCTCCACCTTTAAGAATCTCTTTCCAGTCTTGGCTCTGATCCCAGAGCCACAGGACACTCAGTTCTGTCCTTCCCAAACAGTACTGCAGCCACATACAGACAGCCACCAGGTCCAGCCTAAGCCTGCTCTCCTCCCATTCCTCCAGATAATCCTGATTTCCAGAAGTCTCTGGCCAACCTGCAATTTGTTTAATTTCCTCTATTTTTTTTTGGAGATGAAGTCTCCCTCTGTTGCCCAGGCTGGAGTGCAGTGCCATGATCTCAGCTCACTGTAACCTCTGCCTCCTGGGTTCAAGCAATTCTTGTGCCTCAGCTTCCCCAGTAGCTAGGATTACAGGTGTGCACCACCACACCCGGTTAATTTTTGTATTTTTAGTAAAGATGGGGTTTCACCATGTTGGCCAGGCTGGTCTTGAACTCCTGACCTCAGGTGATCCACCCGCCTTGGCCTCCCAAAGTGCTGGGATTACAGGCGTGAGCTACCGTGCCCAGCCTACTTTCCTCTTAACATGTTCCACCCTCCCTGTATGCTGGACATGATACTCCAGTTGGTCTGAATCCAGATTATTGCCTCTCTTGCCCCAAAACTTCTACCTCTCTTAATGCAACTTAAGATTATAATTTTTTTAATTTTCTCCTCCTTTACATATATTTAACTTCTTTTGAATTATAAAGATAATGCATGATAATTGTAGATAGTGAATGAGAGCCCACCATCCAGAGGTAACAACTGTTAATATTCAGAAGTAATTCCCTCCAGCCTTCTTCCATGCATATTTTAAAATAAAATCTTAGTAAAGATACACCTACAATTTTATATTATGCTTTTTTCATCTTACGATAAATCATAAGTTTTTTCCCATGTCGTTAAGAACATATTTTTGGAAATACCACTTAAAGGCTTTATCAGTGCCTACTTAAACCATAACCCTGATATTGGATTTTTAGGATGTTTGTAACTAATCCTCCTCTATTATAAATTGTACTGTGATGCAGATGTCTGTATCTAAATGTTTTACAAATTTTTATTTCCTTAAAAGAAAAAGATATTCCAAAAGTAAAATTACTGGGTCACAAGGTAGGAAATTTTAAATAAAGAAAAATTAGGGGCTTTTTTCTGATTGTGAAAGTGATTCATTGTGGGTGACTCAGAAACACAGAAAACCACAAATTACAAGAAATGAAAGCACAAACTGCCTCTCAGTGGGAATGTGGCTGGAGCTGAAAACAGGAGAGCTCATTGAAAGCACCTAGGCTGCGGGGATTCCGTACCGGTACTGAGCAGCTAGGTGACCACACCTTCCCAACTCTGTGAAGAGGTGGAGGTTTATTCTTTGGAGAGGATAAAACAGAGAAATGCAACCGGTGCAGTGGCTCATGCCTGTAATCCTAGGAGGGAGGCGGAGGCAGGAGGATCTCTTGAGGTCAGGAGTTCAAGACCAGCCTGGCCAACATGGTGAAACCCCATCACTACTAAAAATACAAAAACTAGCCAGGTGTGGTGGTGTGTGTCTATATTCCCAGCTACTCACACTCCAGCCTGGGTAACAGAGCAAGACCCTGTCTCAAAAAAAAAAAAAAAAAATCGAGAAATGCCAGGCATAATTGTGGGTAGGAGCACCATAAATAAAACAGAGGAATTAAGTGGAAGTTTACTGAACAGTGGGTCCTTCTGCCTTCTCCCTGAAATAGGCTCCCAAAACACTGGTTGATGGATCACACTTAAAAAAAAAAAAGAGAGAGAGAGAGAGAATCTGATCTAGCCTGAGATCATGGAAGCCTGCCTGCAGGAGGTGGGCTTCAGAGCCTGAAAGGTGAGAAGGAATGTTCTAGGAAGAGATGGGAAAGAGCATTCCAGGTAGGTGGAATAGCACTTTCAAGGCTCTGAAGAAGGAGGAAGCGGCTTGATATATTTGTTGCTCAGGTTTGCTTTTGATACAGACTGTCAAGCTGCTTTCCAGAAAAAAATTACTCATTCGTTCAATAGCATTGTATGAAAGTGCTCATTTCAAGGTATACATACAAGCATTATTGTAATTTTTAAATTCTTTTGCTTATTATTAATTATTAAACAGGGAAAAAGTGGTATCACCTTTCAATGCGTGAGGCCTGATTACTAGTGAGTGTAGATTTCTATGTGTGTGTGTGTGGCAGAGTCTCACTCCGTTTCCCAGGCTGGAGTGCAGTGGTACAATCTCAACTCACTACAACCTCCATCTCCCAGGCTTAAGCAATTCTTGTGCCTCAGCATCCCTAGTAGCTGGGATTACAGGTGTGTGCCACCATGCCGGGCTAATTTTTGCATTTTCTTGTAGAGATGGGGTTTCACCATGTAGCCTAGGCTGGTCTCAAACTCCTGGACTCAAGCAATCCACCTGCCCCAGCCTCCCAAAGTGCTGGGATTACAGGCATAAGCCACCATGCCTGGATAGTTAGACTTTTTAACGTATACTTCTTCAGCACTTATGTTTTTTCTATGAATGCTTTTTGCCCATTTTTCTATCAGATTTTACTATTTGCAGATCAATTTGTATAAGCTCTTTATAGATAGAGGATATCAACCCTTTATCTGGCATATGTTATAAAAATTTATTCTGTATTATTTTGTTCCTTTGTCTGCAGATGTTTTCAATTTCTATGTAGTCAAATTTATGGATTTTTTTTCCAGTAACTTTAGGCTTACACTGTTATTCCCTTTTCAATATTATTTTTAATTTTATACTTTAACCTGCCTTGAACATAACAGGGGACAAATAACTACTGAACAAAAGACAAAGCATGAACAAACAACCTAATTTTAGCATATAAGGTGAAGTGCTAATTTTTCCCCCCAAATAATCAATGGTTTTGGCAGCACTTATTGGATAATCCTTCCTGTACTAATTTGTGATAACAGCTTCACTATACTACGTGTAATAGGCTATGTTTTATAGACTACCTATAATTCTGTTCCATTAATCTGTCAATTTATGTGATACTACCACTCTTTTCATTAGTGCAGTTTTCTAACACAATCTTTTCAGTGTTTGGTTTGCTTTGGTTTGGTTTAGTTTGGTTTGGTTTTGAGATAGGATCTAGCTCTGTCGCCCAGGCTGGAGTGCAGTAGTGTGATCTTGGCTCACTGCAGTCTCCATCTCCTGTACTCAAGCCATCCTCCCACCTCAACCTCCCCAGGAGCTGGAACCACAGGCACACACCACCATGCCTGGCTAATTTTTGTATTTCTGTGTGGAGACGGGGGTCTCACTATGCTGCCCAGGCTGGTCTCGAACACCTGAGCTCAAGCAATTCACCCATCTCGGCCTCCCAAAGTGCTGGGATTACAGGCATGAGCCACCACACCCTGCATGTAAAACAGTCTCAGTATCTGGTAGAATCCGTTTTCCTTTTGTTACTTTTACTTTTCTTGAGAATCCTGGAAGCCAGGCATATATTTTCTATGCAAGTGTTTGGAAGAGTCTTGTCAGTGGATCTGACAGATCCAAAAGAAAACACCTAAAGATATGGGCACCAGGGGCTCTCCAAGGAAATAGACAGCTAGATGGCCACACAATGAAAATCACAGTCAGGAAGTTCTAACCATGCCCACAGATCGTCCAAACAGCTTTTTTCCCCCATCAAGTTGGGTTTTTATTTGCCTACTACAATGGTTAGAGTGTCCAAAACAAATGTTTTGTTTTTGTTTGTTGAACAGACTTTTTCTTCTAAATATTCAAAAATGCTCTTCTGGAATATTTTTAGGTTCACAGCAAAACTGAGCAGAAGATAAAGAGATTTTCCTTATATCCTCTGCCCACTTCCCACATGCTCAATCTCCTCACTGTCAACATCCCCCATCAGAGAGGTACATTTGTTACACTTGATGAACCTACATTGATACATCATTATCACCCAAAGTCCATAGTCTGCAGTAGGATTCTCTTTTGGTCAGACAGCGTTTTAGTGACCCTCTTTTAAATACGAGCACATGGGTAAGGATCCCACGCATTTGAGAAGATCATCTTATATGAAAGAGTCTAAAATAATCAGAATAAAGCTTTCCAGAGAAAAGAGAGATTATGCATGGAGAATAAAAACATTTTTTAAACTATTATTACTTTATTCAGAAAGATTTTATCATATCTTTTTGATATGATAAAGACTGTATTGCAGCCATGAAATAAGATAATACTCTAAGGAACAGCTATGTAGAGAACAACAATGACAAAACCAAGATATTGGAAAGTAAAAGTATGATAGCAGAATTGAAAACTTCAATAAAAAGGCTGGAAGACAGTGAATCAATTCCCCAGAAACTAGAATAAAAGACAAAGATACAAACACTAGAAAATATAAAAAATGATTTGAGGACAAGTCCAGAAGGTCTAACAAAAGCTTCAGAAAAGAAGAGTAGAAAAAATAGGAATGTAAGTAATCAAAGAAAATTCAATAATCTCTAGATTGAGAGAGCCACTGAGTGCCCAGCCCAATGGATGAGTATAGGTCCACTCTACTGAAAATTTTCAGAACGCTAGAGACAAAGAGATGAGCCTACAAGTTTCCAGAGAACACAGTTTCACACATAGGCTCAAGAATCAGAGTGACATCAGACTTTGCAGTAACAATACTGGAAGCTACTAGACAGTGGAACTCTGCCTTCAAAATCCTGAGGAACACAATTTTCAACCTGAAATCCTATACTCAGGTCTGCAATAATTTTAATAGCATAATTCCTTGAAAGTTTGGATAAGTTACTTGCCTGTAAAGCCAACTGGATTCAGTGCCTTTTTTATATGTCATTCTTCAAAAATTTTTTCACTGTCTTCAGCAACTAGTTGTCTATTCAAATTCTCTTTGTCATAAATCTCTCTTAGTGATTTCTATTTCTTCACCAAAAAAATGCCTATGTGAATTAAGTATTCAGGCATCCTTATCTCATCACACCACATAGTCTCATTTGATTTAAATTTTTACCAAAAGCCCTAAGTAAAATTATTCCTTGACATCTGTGTGTGCCATGTGAAGATGTTTTATAACTAGGGTTATGCTAGTTTTATAGTAAATTGGAAATATTTCCAACTAAAACCCCCGAGCCTTTTATAAGTGGGATGCCACTAAGCTATTACTAAATACGAGTTTATGTAATTGGGAATTTGGGCAATGAAAGTGACAAATATGACATCTGTACCAATTAAATGTCATCATACCCACTTTAGCTCATTGATCCAACTAACAAGAACTATCCTCTTAAATCTGGATTTTGTCAACCAGAATATCAGCCACTCCTGGTTTTGATATAAATCCGGTTTATCCTTCATCTGATAAATGTAAGAAGCTTAACGCAATTAAGTGGCATTCCCTGGTGGAGATTATGCTTATTCCTGGGTTTGAGGTCTTTGTTAAGTGAAAAATACTATTTCTAAAAGACCATATCCCTTGCTCCACCCAACCCCATAGAATGGGAAATAGAAAAGCAAAGTATCACAGAAGGCTGAGGTTAGGAGCCTGATTATCTAGGCCATTTGCCGATTTCAAGGAACCTCCATCAATTTAGCTCAGCGATGACCCAGAGCAATCTCTAAAACCAAAAATAGGAACTCGTGTGTAAAGGGAGGGTGAATTCCCATGAAAGGCAGACAAAGGAAGTCAAGTCCAGCACAGGGTCCATAATGCTTTCCAAGAGGTGATGTCCAGGCATTAGGTTAGGATAATAGGTGGAAAAGCAAAGCTTTAACCATGGGAAGAACAAGCCTTATCCTATGGTGGTCAGTCCTGCCAAGGACAGAACCAGGGATAGGGAGCCAGATGGTTTGCCATCTCTAGAGAGGCCTCCAGAAGGACTGAGCAGATGACAGCAAGGTGTATCAGAGCCAGGCACACCTAGAATAGAGATAACAAGGGACAGGCCAAGACCAAGAACTTTACCAACCCAACAGCAACATCAATGGTATTTTTGACATTATTTACAAATAAGGTTATACATACAATGGTGTTTTAGCATGTCTGTTTACAAAACAACGTTCACATATTTGAAACATTCCACAATGTTTGTAACTCTGTCTATACAATCCTTTAATATTTACTATGGTGGCCGGGTGCGGCGGCTCACACCTGTAATCCCAGCATCTTGGCAGGCCGAGGCGAGTGCATCATTTGAGGTCAGAAGAGACCAGCCTGGCCAACAAGGTGAAACTCCGTCTCTACTAAAAATACAAAAATTAATTGGGCATGGCAGCTCACACCTGTAATCCTAGTGACTCGGAAGCTGAGGCAGGAGAATCACTTGAACCCAGGAGGCAGAGGTTGCAGTGAACTGAGATCACAGCACTGCACTCCAGCTTGGGCAACAGAGACAGACTCTGTCTTAAAAATACATAACAATAATAATAATATTTACTATGCCAAAAAGTGAAAATGCCCCAAGCTTCTCAACATCTGAAAGGCTTTAAAAAGAGTTAAAAAAAACTGGACACAGGAATTTTATATTATGGGTTTCTAGGTCTTTTAGGGTCTGAACTATGCATCCCCAGTGCTCAGAATCAGGGAATTCCTACAAAGAGCAACTATTTTCTGAATCAGGGAAATGGGTTCATTAAAGTTTATAGAATTTAATCAAACTGAATTCAGAGATTCTGACAGGACTCAGCCGGAAGCTCTTTCAAGACAGTAAAGTCTATGAGATTTTTGTTTTTGTTTTTGTTTTTCAAAGAATATGAAGAAGTAAAGAACATAGGAGACCTACCCTATCCACAGCCACATTAGAAATGAATTCTAACAGACTGCATGAGAGGCAGGCAAGGAACGCAAAAAGGAAAGGAAAGCAGGCTACATCCCTGGACCTGGAGTGGGGACAGGCTGGCAGCAGCGGGGGAAGTGTTGGGTGTTATAATAAAATGGGGCAAATGGGGATCCAGCTCAATAAGAGATTTGTCTTCCTTGGGGTTAGCAGCTGTCTCTGAACAGACATATGAATCCCTTCCCATTGAGGAAAGCATCTTAAGATCAATTGAAGGCAGATTCTGTCTTCCATTATGGCAGCCAAAGTGAAGAGACAGTACCTTTGTACCAAAACCTAACAAGCAGGGCAAGCCCATGACTTAAGTTCAGCCAACCAGATGCTTCCACCCAGGACCCTCCAGAAAGTGCTGCAAAGACACGAGGAAGGTAAAGATAAGCCCAGTAGTATGATAGTGAGTGAGCAGGGACTACAGAATCCGAGAACAGAGCAGGACATGTCCAGTGACAGCATCATCAGATAAGGAATTCTAAGCAAACTATGTCCATGATAGTATGAATCTTGGCTGGTGTCTTAGCCAGTTCGTGCTGCTATAATAAAATACCTGCAAGTGGGTAATTTATTTTTAAAAAAACAAAAACAAAAATTTATTTATCATAGTCTGGGAGGCTGGGAAGGCAAGATCAAGGCACCGACAGGTTGAATGTCTGGTGAGGGCCTGGTCTCTGCTTCCAAGATGATTCCTTGCTGCTGTATCCTCCAGAGAGAATGAATGCTGTATCATCTCATGGTGGGAGGGACAGAATGGCAAAAAGGAGGGCCTAGCTAGTCCATCCAGCCTTTTATAAGGTCACTAATCCCATATATGAGGGCTCTGCTCTCATGACTGAATTACCTCCAAAAGGCCCTACCCCACATCTTAATACAACATTGGCAATTAAGTTCTGGCATGAATTTTAGAGGGGACACAAACATTCAAACCACAGCATTCTGCCCCTGACTCCCAAAATTCATGTCCTTCTCACATGTAAAATATTTGCCATTAAAAGTAATAGCAAAAACTGTAATTACGTTGGCACCAACCTAATACATTCCTTCCATTCCAGTAGCCCCAAAAGTCTTAACTCATTTCAGCATCAAGTCAAGAGTCTAAAGTCTAAATCAGATATAGGTGAGACTCAAAGAAATGATTCATCCTGAGGCAAATTCTCCTCTAGCTGTGAGCCTGTGAAATCGAACAAGTTATGTGCTTCCAAAATACAAAGGTATAACGGGCATAGGACAGACATTCCCATTCCAAAAGGGAGCAACAGAAAAGAAGAAAAGAGTAACAGTTCCCAGATAAGTCCAAAACCCAGCAAGGCAAATGGCATTAAATCTTAGGGCTTAAGAATAATCTTCTTAGCCAGGCACAGTGGCTCACGTCTGTAATCCCAGTACTTTGGGAGGCTGAGGCAGGTGGATCACGAGGTCAGGAGTTTGAGACCAGCCTGACCAACATGATGAAATCCCGTCTCTACTAAATGTACAAAAATTAGCCAGGCATGGTGGTGCGCATCTATAATCCAAAAAGGAACACAAAAGGAAAGAAAAGTAGGCTACATCCCTGGAACTGGAGTGGGGACAGGCAGGCAGCTGCGGGGGAGGTGTTGGGTGTTACAATAAAATGGGGCAAATGGGGATCCAGCTCAATAACAGAATCATCTTCCTCAGGAGGCTGAGGCAGGAGAATCGCTTGAAACCGGGAGGCAAAGATTGCAGTGAGCCAAGATTGTGCCACTGCACTCCAGCCTGGGTGACAGAGAGAGACTCCGTCTCAAAAGAAAAAAGAAAAAGAATAATCTTTGACTCCATGCCTGTGCCACCTTCTGGACACAGTAAGATGAAGGTGGAACCCCCAAGGCTCCAGGCAGCTCCACCCCCATGGCTTCTCTGAGCACAGCCCACACAGCAGCTCCGAAGGGTTGGAGTTAGTTGTCTGTGGCTCTCCCTGGCTGACACTGCATGCTGGTGGCTGGTGGCTGGTGGCTGGTGGCTCTATAGGTCTGGGATCTTCGGGGACAGCCCTGCCTCCAAAGCTCTACTAAGCATTGCCCAAGTTGGGGCTGTCTGCAGTATCTCTGACCTCACAGCTCTGCTGGGTATTACCCTAGTGGGGACTCTGGGGTGGCCCCACTCCCATGGTCGCTAGGCATTGGCAAGGCTCTTTGAAGCACCCTTTGAAATGTAGGTGGAAGTAGCCATGTCTCCACAGCTTGCGCACTCTGTGCACCTGCAGAGTTAGCACCACAGGAATATTGCCAAGTTTTGCCATTTGTGCCCTCCAGAGCAGTAGCTCAAGCCATACCCGGGCCCACTTGAGCCACAGCTCGGGTGGTTAAGGAGCACTGTACCAGAATTTGGGGAGCAGAAACTGAAGGCAGAACTGGGCAGTGAGTCCTGAGGTACCGTGGGTGCCCTGGGCCCTTCCCTTGAAACCATTCAGTTCTGAAGGCCCTGGCACTCTGGAACTATAATGGGAGTGGCAGCCTCAAAAATCTCCAAAATGCCTTTGGGGTCATTCTTTCTTTATCCTGATGAATAGCATCTGGCTCCCTTTCATCTGTGATAATCTCCTTATCAAACATTCGCTTGACTACCCCCTTGGTATTCTCTCCTGAACATGCTTTTTTATTCTGTACATAGCAAGGCTGAAAATTTTCCAAAGGCTTAAATTCTGCTTCCCTTTTGATTATAAATTCCATCTTTAATTCATTTCTCTCTTCTTACATTTTACTATAAGCATTCAAGATAAATCATCCAGCACCCTGAACACTTAGATTTCTTCTGCCAAATATCCTAGGTCATGGCTCCTAAGTTCTGCCTTCTACAAAGCAGTGGGGCATGAATACAGTTCAGCTAAATTCTTTGCCACTTTGTAACAAGAATGGTCTTTCCTCCAGTTTCCAATGACACGTTTCCTCATTCCCATCTGAGACCTCATCAGGATTGCCTTCACCACTCATATTTTACTTTATTTTTTATATACAGAGTCCTGCTCTATTACACAGGCTGGAGTGCAGTGGTGCAATCCTGGCTCACGGCAGCCTTGACCTCCCGGGCCAAAGTGATCCTCCCACCTCAGCCTCCCAAGTAGCTAGGACCACAGGCATGCGCCGTCAAGCTTGGCACATTTTTTTTATTTTTGCAGAGATAGGGTCTCCCTATGTTGCTTAGGCTGGTCTCAAACTCCTGAGCTCAAGTGAGCCTCCTCCCAAAGTGCTGAGATTATAGGCATGAGCCACAGCACCCAGCATACTACCCATATTTTTACCAACATTCTGCTTACAACAACTCAGTCTCTAAGAAGATTTAGGCTTTTTCTACAGCTCTCTTCTTCTGAGCCCTCACCAGAATCACTATTCATGGTGATTAATGCTCTGTTCAGGATCATCTAGGCTTTTTCTGGCACACACCTCCAATCTTTTCCTTCCAGCCTCTACCCATTTCTAAATTCCAAAGCTGCTTCCACACTTTTAGGTATTTGTTATCATAATGCCCCACTTCTCATACCAACTTCTGTCTTAGTGCATTTGTGTTACCATAACAAAATACTTGAGAGTAGGTAATTTACAAGGAACAGAAATTTATTGCTCATCGTTCTGGAGGATGAGAAGTCTAACATCAAAATCCTGGCAGGTTTGGTGTCTGGCAAGGCCCTGTCTCTGCTTTGAAGGTGGTACCTTGCTGTTGCACCCTTCAGAGAGGACAAACACTGTGTCTTCACATGGCAGAAGGGATAGAAGGGCAAAAGTTGGGGGGGCACTATTTCCCTCCAGCCCTGTATAAGGTTGCTAATCCCATTCATGAGGGCTCTGCTTTCATGACTTAATTACCTTAATTACCACCTCTTAATATTAGCACATTGACAATTAAGTTTCAACACAAACTTTAGAGGGGACACAAACATTCAAACTATAGCAACTGGGCTTTTCCTTTCTTGGATCCTGTTCAAACCTAATTCCGGCCAGGCGCGGTGGCTCACGCCCGTAATCCCAGCACTTTGGAAGGCTGAGGTAGGCAGATCACAAGGTCTGGAGATGAGACCATCCTGGCTACCACGGTGAAACCCCGTCTCTACCAAAAATACAAAAAAATTAGCTGGGCTTGGCGGCGGGCGCCTGTAGTCCCAGCTACTCAGGAGGCTGAGGCAGGAGAATGGTGTGAACCCGGAAGGCAGAGCTTGCAGTGAGCTGAGATCGGGCCATGGCACTCACAGAGTGAGACTCCATCTCAAAAAAAAAATAAATTAAAAAAAAAACCTAATTCCATCTTCCCATCAGTTGTACAAGTTAAATAATACCTTTTCAATTAAATTCATTTTCTTTTTAAATTAATCAGAGTCCATTTCTACTGCTTTCAACCAAGAGTGTTGACTGGTAAAAAGCTTGTATAGTTCTCTGACACAGTCCATAAATGTCATTATCCAATCATTCATTAAAAAGTTGACCAGAACAGACCAGAACAGTCTGAACGCAGGCAACCAGCAAGCTTTTGGAAACCACACTTGAAAGTACTTTGACTGACTAATATCACATACACGACTGTAATGACACGTGGTAAATATCATGACTGTTCATTCAACAAATACTTACAGAGGGCCTGCTGTGTTCTAAGCATTGTACTAAGCTCTGGGAATTAGTAGAAAACAAAAAGATCTGGTCTCTGTTTATGAGGAGCTGAGAGTCTAACGGGAAAAGCAGAAGTTAAATAAGCATGTAAGATCACAAAATATAAAAATACTATGAAGGAAAATAATTTCCCCATGAGAAAGAATAAGAAGAATATCTAATTTACCAGAGGATTCAGAAGAAATGGAGTCTAAAGTATAAGTGGATATTGGGAGTAATCCAGGAAAAGAGAAGAGCGTAAATAGCAAAATAGCTAACGAGAGAACCTGAGAAACCTCACTATACAAAACAGATAGAGATACTGGGTAAACAGCAATCCTATTACTGGGTATATACCCAAAGGAATATACATCGTTCTATTATAAAGATACGTGTATGCTCACTGCAGCACTATTCAAAATAGCAAAGACATGGAATCAACCTAAACGCCACTCAATGATAGACTGAATAAAGAAAATGTGGTACATATACACCATGGAATACTATGCAGCCATAAAAAGAAATGAGATCATGTCCTTTGCAGGGACATGGACGGAATTGGAAGCCATTATCTTCAGCAAACTAACACAGGAACAGAAAACCAAACACCGTATGTTCTCGCCTATAAGTGGGAGGTGAATGATGAGAACACACGGACACCCGAGGAAGGACCGACACACACTGCGGCCTGTGAGGGGTGCTGGGGAGGGAGAGCATCAGGAAGAATAGCCAATGAATGCTGGGCTTAATACCTAGGTGACGGGATGATCTGTGCAGCAAACCACCATGGCACGTGTTCACCTATGTGACAAACCACACACTGTGCAGGTACCGCTGAACTTACAATAAAAGCTGAAGAAAAAAATAAAGAAATGCTGGGTAAATTTTTACAAGCAACTTTTCAAGTGTAGCACTGAGCTAAAAATAAAGACAACAAAACTAAAGAGGAAATTAAAACTAAAATGAATACGTGGGTACCAGTGCTTTTTTGTTGTTGTTGTTGTTGTTGTATTTGTTTTTGTTTGAGACAGTCTCACTCTGTCGCCCAGGCTGGTGTGCAGTGCTGCAATCTTAGCTCACAGCAACCTCCACCTCCCGAGTTCAAGCAATTCTCGTGCCTCAGCCTCCGGAGTAGCTAGGATTACAGGTATGCACCACACTCGGCTAATTTTTTGTATTTTTAGTAGAGATGGGGTTTCACCATGTGGGCCAGGCTGGTCTCAAATTCCTGGCCTCAAGTGATCTACCCGCCTCAGCCTCCCACAGTGCTGGGATTACAGGCGTGAACCACCGTGCCTGGTCTACCAATGCTTTTTGTTGTCCTGCTTTTGGTAACAAGGGGTTGGCTTCTAATGATGATGTAGGAATAAGGCACAAGGCTTTGGGCCCATGTGAGGAGGTTAAACTGAGACTCCTGCATAAAGCCAGTACACTGTCTGTCTCTCTCAGCCCTGGTTCTAGTAGGAGGAAAAATGCCTCACCTGAGATTTGGTAACCACTGCTCTACATGATATAGAGTTCAATTTTCTTTTTCTTTTTCTTCTTTTTTTTTTTTTTTTTTTTTTTTTTTTTTGAGACAGAGTCTTGCTCTGTTGCTCAGCCTGGAGTGCAATGGCGTGTTCTCGGCTCACTGCAACCTCTTCCTCCTGGGTTCAAGCTATTCTCCCACCTCAGTCTCCCAAATAGCTGGGATTACAGGCACCCGCCATCATGCCCAGCTAATTTTTGTATTTTTGTAGAGATGGGATTTCACTATGTTGTCCAGGCTGGTGTTAAACTGTTAAACTCCTGACCTCAGGTGATCCACCCGCCTCGGCCTCCCAAAGTGCTGGGATTACAGGTGTGAACCACTGCTCCCAGTCTAGGGTTCAATTTTCTACTCCTTGCAAAGTCCACATACCTCCAACCTGAGAAATTAACATAATAAAGAGTCCTTGTCTAATGTGAATCTTAGGGTACCTAGAAGAAACTGACAGAAAATTATTCTTGAGAGATGTTTCCTCAAGCCAGGCCACACGGAAGTTCCATTTCTAAAAGCCCTACCATATCTGAACACCAATCCAAAATGACAAAATACACCAGAAAATAATGCACCATGAATGGGAGTACGCAAAAACAATATACAGAAGAATTTCACTTCCAAACACTTCAAATCATTGAACCATTGGTCAGGATTTTAAATTCATGTAATAAGCCAGGTGCGGTGGCTCACACCTGTGATCCCAGCACTTTGGGAGGCTGAGGTGGTCAGATCATTTAAGGTCAGGAGTTTGAGACCAGCTTGGCCAATATGGTGAAACCCTGTCTCTCCTGAAAATACAAAAATTAGCAGGCATGGTGGTGCACACCTGTAATCCCAGCTACTTGGGAGGCTGAAACATGAGAATCGCTTGAACCTGGGAGGCAGAGGTTGCAGTGAGCCAAGATTGTGCCATTGTACTCTAGCCTGGGCGACAGAAAGAGACTCTGTCTCTAAATAAATAGATAAATAAATAAATAAATAAATAAATAAATAAATAAATAAATATAAAATTTATGTAATAGTTTGAATTACTGGCTTCAATACTTTATCCTTCCCTGCATCCACATCCTTGCCCTGGCCCCACTGTAGGCAGAGTATACTTTTACACCTTTCAGCTTAGAGCTTGGCTAGGTGCCTTGTTTTGGCAAATGACTTGAGGAGGAAGTAGTCATGGACGATTCCCAGACTCAGCTTTAAGAAGCCTGAAAGCTTGCTTCTGTTTGTTCTTTTGTGCCTCTGTGATCATCACAAGAACTTCCTCGGGGTAGCTGATGCCTTTCAGCCAGGGCCCTGAATGAACGCTAGAAGCAGAACTGCCCCAACTGACCACAGATCTACAGTGAAAAGTGGAGCCACATCGGCTGCCCCAGTTTTAAGCAGAGGCCCCCACCTGAGCCCAGCCTAGCTCCAGCCAGTCAACAGACTCATAAAAATATGTGATTTTTGTTTTAGGCCAGTGAGTTTTTGGGTGATGTGTTATATCATATTATTATGAAAATATTCATGTGATATGAATAAGTATGCTTTATATTATTGAGAAAAAAACAAAAAGGTATCAAAAGTGAGGAAAAAAAGGTGTTTTTCTAAGTCCATGGAGAAAGAAATCTAAATCAAACACAGAAATAATTTTAGAAGTTATTGAATTTAAAAGCTACGGGAGAATTCTGCTTCTACTCACAAATGACACTTACATGCAAACTTTCTTCCAACCATAAACAACTAGAAAACCAGGCAAAATATATGAAGCAACTCCTTTTGGACATTGAACAATAGGCAGTGAAGAACTCTGAGAAAAGGGAAATAAAGTGAGCCATACCATTGCCCCAGTTACTTGTGAAAACAGTTTCCAGGCTGCAGAGCAGGGAGAGAAACCCAAAAGAGACCCACAGTCTGAAAGAGCTCAGAATTCAGGGAGACAAAAATGTCCAGACTTTCTGGGGCAGAATACCACAGAAGATGGAGCTGCACAGAGAAAGAGAGTTCCAGAGATCTTCAGAAGGGTACCCTTGAGTGTTTTCCTAAGTAACAATCACTACATGTATAAGGTGAAACTCCTAAGGCAATCATCAATAAAAAACTATAAGCTGAACAAATCCTGGAGCTCCACAAGGCTAAGAATAGTTCATGTTTGCATCTTCCAGAGTGGAAAAACCACAGAATACACGGGGCATTGGATAAAGTCCTGACATTAGCATCACATAGGAGCAGGCTAAATTAGCCCCACACGAAATGATCCTCTTGACTCACCCTAACAAAACTGAAAAGCAAACCTCAAGAAGATCTAATATCCCAAGTGTCTCAACTGCATGGCAGAGCAATTCCAATATTTTATAAAGGAATACAACAAAACCCAGCATCCAAAAATTACAACTTACAATGTCCAACACTCAATAAAAAATTACCAGGCATGCAAAGAAGCAGGAAAAAGTGACCCAAAACCAAGAAACTATTTAATAAATAGAAACAGGCCCCTAAATAACAGAAATGACGGAATTAGCAGAAAATGAATTAAAAGAGTTACTTTATAAATACAAAAATATACTCTCAATGATATAAAGGAAAACATGAACATGCTGAAGAAAAAAAGGAAAATAAATTTTAAAGACCTAAATGGGATTTGTAGAGAGAATAAAATACAATATTAGAAGAAAAAAAGTACATTGGATGAGATTTACATTAGAATAGACACTACAGTAAAGATGAAGACACACCAGCAGAAACTACTAGAAATGAAGTGCAGAGAGAAAGTCATTCAAAAAGATTGAGCAGAGCATCAGTGACCTATGAGACAGTATCAAGTAGTCTAACAAAGAGGAAGTCTGAGAAGTAAAACAAGAAAAGAGGGATTAGGAACAGCACTTAAAGAAAAAAATGACCAAAAAATTCAAATTTGATGAAAATAATAAACTCACAGAATCTCAACTAAGAAGCTCAATGGAAACCAAGCAAAATAAATATAAAGAAAACCACACCATGGCACATCATAATCAAAACTTGAAAATCAGAAATCTCAAAAGCATCCAAAGAAAAAAATATTACACACAGAGGAACAAAAATAAGAATGAAAGAAAACTTCTCATCAGAAAGTAAGCAAGCCAAAATCAAGTGCAACGTTTTTAAAGCTAAAAATAAAAAGAAAAACAAACAACTATCAGGCTAGAACTCTAAACCCAGAGAAAATATATTCCAAAAATAAAGGTGACTGATATATGCTACAACATGTATAAAAACATTATGCTAAATGAAGGAAGCCAGTCACAAGGACAACAGATTGTGTAATTTTATTTATATTAAATGTCCAGATAGACAAATCTATAGAGACAGAAAGTAGGTTAGTGATTGCCTAGTGCTGGGAGCTTGGGGGGCAATGGGAAGTGACCGCTAATGGGTACAAAGTTTCTTTCTAGTATTAAAAAAATGTTTTAAAGTTGACCATGCTGATTGGTTACACAGCTCTGTGACTATACTACGGACCACTGAATTTGCATACCTTAAATTAGTGAATTGTATGTTATGTGAATTATATCTCATCAAAGCTGTTGTTTTTTTAAATGAAAGCTAAACAAAGACAGTTTCAAACAAGAAAAAACTAAGGGAATCCATGCCAGCAGATATGCACTACAAGACATGTTAAATGAAGTTCTTCAGGAGGAAGCAAAATAATACAGATGGAAATTTGGATCTACATAAATGAATGAAGGAGAAAATATTGTAAATGTGTAGGTAAACATAAAAGACACTTTTTAAAATCTCATTAAAAGATAACTGTGGCTGGGCATTGTGGCTCATGCCTGTAATCCCAGCACTTTGGGAGGACAAGGCAAGAGGATTCCTGAGTTCCAGACTAGCATTGGCAACATAGGAAGACCGCATCTCTACAAAAAAAAAAAAAAAAAAAATTAGTCCAGCGTGGTGGCATACACCTGTAGTCGCGGCTACTCAGGAGGCTGAGGCAGTAAGATCGCACAAGCCCAGGCCTTTGTGGCTGCAGAAAGCCATATACGCACCACTGCACTCCAGTCTGGGTGACAGAGTGAGACCCTGTCTCAAAAAAACAATAAAAATAAAAAAGATAATTGACTGTTTGAAGTAAAAAATAACGTTATATTGTGATGTTTATAGTACATGTAGGAATAAAACATGACGGTAATAGCTCATAGGCCAGGAAAAGAAAAAAAATAGAAATATACTATTATATGGTTCTTGTATGGGAAGCAGTATAATATTGCTTGAAGGTAGAATGTGATAATAAGTTAAAGATTAATATTGTAAGCCCTATGGGAAGCACATTTAAAATATTTTTTAAAAGAGGTGTAACTCATAAGCTAGTAGTAGAGGTAAAACATAATCATGTAGCTTCCACTTCCATAAAGATGACCTAGGGACCTTAGGACCAGAGAAATGACATAAGATGACAAAGTTCACTGGATTTTCTTTTGGCCTCAAAAATTCCAAATTTGGAGGTGAAGAAGCTGGCAACCTTTAAATGCCAACAGACACAGACCAAAAATAAAGCTCCAACAAAAGCCTACTCTCTTTAGCCAAAGGACAAGAAAACGGCAGCACAGAAAGAAAGAAACCTTTAGACAATAACCACTCTACTCCAGGAAAACACCAAGAAAAAACCATATAACTCACAATGTTGTATATGTGTACATTTGTACATAACATTGTACGGTGTAGCCACACTCCTATCTATACCAGCAAAGATCGAGTGAGGAGCCTAGACATTCACCTTCATTAGGCTATAACAAGGTGCTTCCAACACCCCTGCCAGTGTGAGGTAGAGAAAGCCAAGTAGGGAGCCAGGAAATAGAAGATATACATATTTGAAAGGAAAAAATAAAATGTCCCTATCTGCAGATGACATAATTGTCTATGTAGACAACCATCTGTATTTCTAGATGATAGCACTGAACTTAACATTAAAGTTAAAAATATAATACCACTTACAATCACCCAAAAAAATTGAGGTGTAAATCTGACACAACAGGTGCAGGACTTGTTTCCTTAAAACTACACAATGCTGCCGGGTGCAGTGGCTCGCGCCTATAATCCCAGCACTTTGGGAGACCGATACAGGCAGGTGAACTGAGGTCAGGAGTTCGAGACCAGCCTGTCCAAAATGGTAAAACCCTGTCTGTACTAAAAATACAAAAATTAGCCGGGCATTGTTGCGCACACCTGTAATCCCAGCTACTTGAGAAGCTGAGACAGGAGAATTGCTTGAACCCGGGAGGCAGAGGTTGCAGTGAGCCAAGATCATGCCACTGCACTCCAGCCTGGGTGACACAGTGAGACTCCATCTCAAAAAGAAAAAAGAAAAAGAAAATACACAATGCTTATGAAAACAATTTTAAAAAGAGCTAAATAAGTGGAGAGACATGCTATACTCATGGATTGGAAGATTCAATGGAGTAAAGATGATAATTTTCCCCAAATTACAGAATTAAAGCAATTCCTTTCAAAATCCCAGCAAGTCTTTTTATACATAGAGACAAAGTCATCTTAAATTATATGGAAAGGCAAAGGAACTAGAATAGCTAATAAAAACATTGGGGAAAAAAGAATATAATGGGAGAAACCAGTCAACCCAATTTCAAGATTTATCACATAGCTACATAATCCTAGCCACATGGTGCCATGCAGGGACAGACACATCAGTGGAGCAGAATAGACACTTCAGAAATAAACACACACAAATATTCCCAACTAATTTTTGAGAAAAGCAATTCAATGAGGAAAGATAGTCTTTTCAACAAGCAGTGCTATATAGCAATTGATCATTCATAGGCAAATAATAATAACAGTAATAATGCACTTCAACCTAAGTCTCATACCTTATACACATGGATCATGGACTTAAATGTAAAATCATTAAAATTTTAGAAATGAAATCTAGGGCTAGGCAAAAAACATTCTTAGGCTTGACACTAAAAGCATGATCTGCAAAGGGAAAAACTGATGAATCAGACCATCAAAATTAAAAAACATGTGCTTTGTGAAAGACCCTGTTAAGAGGATAAAAAGACAAGCTGTGGAGAGAACAAAATATTTGCAAGCCATATATCCAACAAAGGACTAGTATCTAGAATATATAAAGAACCCTCAAAACTCAACAGTAGGCCAGGTGCAGTGGCTCATGCCTGTAATCACTGCACTTGGGAGGCTGAGGTAGGAGGATCACTCAAGCCCAGGAGTTCGAGGCTGCAGTAAGCCATGATCACCCCACTGCACTCCAGCCTAGGCAACAGAGATCCTGTCTCGAAAAAGAAAAAAACTCAACAGTAAAAATAAAAATCCAAACAATCCAATTAAAACGTGGGCAAAAGATGTGAAGAGACATTTTACTGAAGAAGATACACAGATGGCAAATAAGAACTTGAGAATGTACCCAACATCATAAGCCATTAGGAAAACGCAAAGTAAAATCACAATGAGGCCAGGCACAGTGGATCACGCCTGTAATCCCAACACTTTGGGAGGCTGAGGCGGGTGGATCACCTGAAGTCAGGAGTTCAAGACCAGCCTGGCCAATATGGTGAAACCCCGTCTCTACTAAAAATACAAAAATAAATTAGCTGGACTTGGTGGCATCTGCCTATAATCCCAGTTACTCGGGAGGCTGAGGCAGGAGAATTACTTACACCCAGGAGGTGGAGGTTGCAGTGAGCTGAGATTGTGTCACTGTCCTCTAGCCTGGGCAACCTAGCAAGTCTCCATCTCTAAGTAAGTAAGTAAGTAAGTAAATAAATAAATAAATAAATAAATAAATATAAATAAATAAATAAAATCACAATGAAATATCACTATACACCTATGAGAGTGGCTAAAATAAAAAATAGTGTCAACACCAAATGCTGGTAATGATGCAGAGAAACTGGATTCCTCATACACTGCTGGTTGGAATGTAAAATGGTACAATGTTTCTAGAAAATAGTTTGTCAGTTTATTTAAAAAGTAAACACACAACTATTACATGACCCAGAAATTACACTCCTGACATTTTCCCAGAGGAATGAAAACTTTTGTTTACCAAAAAAAAAAATTTGTAGACAAAAGTTTGTAACAGCTTTACTCATAATAGGCAACAACTGGAAACAACTTTAATTAGGGAATGGTTAAACAAACAACAGTATATCCATACTGTGGAATACTACTCAATAACAGAAAAGGAACAAACCATTGATACATACAACAACCTGGATAAATTTCCAGAGAATTATGCTGAGTGAAGTAAGCCATTCCCAAAAGATTAAATACTATATAATTTCATTCATATAACATCTTCAAATTAAGAAAATTATAGAAATGGGAAAAAAGTAGTAGTTGCCAGGGGTTATGGAGAAGGTATAAGTAGAAGGTAGGCAGGTATGGCTATAAAACGGCAACATGAGGGTGCTTGTGGTAGTAGAAATATTCTATATCTTGACTATATCAAAGTCAATAACTTGGTTGCAATATTATGCCATAGTTTTGCAAGATGTTACCACTGGGAGAAATTAGATAAGGATTCATGAAATCTCTCTGTATTATTTCTTACAACTGCATGTGAATCCACAGTTATCTCAAAACAAAAGTTTAATTTAAAAATGTAATCATACAAAATAATTAATTCAAAAGGAGGCCAAAAAAAGGAAAAAATAAAGGACATATAGGACAAAGAGAAAAAAAATAACAAAATGATAGATTTAAATCCAACTATATCAGTGCTTACATTAAATGCAAATGATCTAAGCATTCCAATTAAAAGAAAGAAATTACAAAATTGGATAAGAAAGCAAGAGCCCACTATATGCTGCCTACAAGATACTCACTTCAAACATAAAGACATAAATAAATTAAAAATAAAAAGAATGGAGAAAAATATATCACGCAAATACTAATAGATAACTATATTAGTGGCTATATTAATACTGGACCAGCTAGACTTTAGAACAAGGAATATGACTAGGGATAAGAGGGGCATCTCATAATATAAAGGGATAAGTTCAAGAAGATGTAGCAATCCTAAATCAGTATGCACCTAATTACAGAGTCTCAAAAATACATGAAGCAAAAACTCATAAAATTGAAAGGAGAAACAGATCTACAATTACAGCTGGAGATTTTAGCCCTCGCTTTTCAGTGATTGATACAAGTAGACCAAAAAAAAAAAATTAGTGAGGATTTAAAAGCCTCAAAGAATACTATGAAACAACTCAACCCAACTGACATTTTTATAATTCTCCACTTATTAAGCACAGGGTATACTTTTTTTTAATTCACATGAAACATCACCAAGATAGACCAAATATTAGACCATAAAACCAGTCTCAACAAATTATAAAGATTTGGATCATGCAAATTATGTTCTCTGACCACAATTAAATTGAATTTAAAACTAAGAAAGGTACCTGGGAAAAACAAAACATTTGGAACATAACACAGAGAAATAAATCAAGGGTCAAAGAAGTTACAAGAAAAATTAGGAAATATTTTAAACTAAATGAAAATGAAAACACACACAAAATTTGTAGAATGCAGCTCAAGCAGTGTTTAGAGGAAAATTTGTAGCTTTAAATGCTTATATTAGAAAAAAAGAAAATACCAAAATCAATAATCTAAGTTTCTACTTTTAGAAGCAAGAAAAAAAAAAAAACTGATCCCAAAATAAGAGAAAAAAATAATAAAGATAAGAACAGATGGCTTATGCCTGTAACCCCCGCAATTTGGGAGACCAAGGCAAGTGGATTGCCTGAGTCCAGGAGTTTGAGACCAGCCTAGGCAACATAGTAAGACTCTGTATCTATGAAAAATTTAAAAATTAGGTGGGCATGACGGTGTGTGCCTGTAGTCCCAGCTAATCAAGAGGCTGAGGTAGGAGGATCTCTTGAGTCAGGGAGGTCAAGGCTACATTAAGCTGTGATCATACTATTGCACTCCAGCCTGGGTGACAAAGAAAGACCCTGTCTCAAAAAAAAAACAAAAAAAGAACAGAAGTCCTTATGAACAATAGAGAAAATCAAACCAAGCTGACTTTTTAAAAATAAATATAAAGATAAATAAAGTGGATAATCCACCACCCAGATTGATCAAGACAAATAGAAAAAGACACAAATTATCAATATCAAGTATAAAAGAGTACAGATCCTATAGGTATTAAAAGAATAATAAGGATATATCATGAATAACTTCATGCCAACAAATTCAACAATATAGATAAAATGGGCACATTATTTGAAAATACAAACAATCAAAGCTCGCTCAAGAAGACATAGATAACCTGGACAGTCTTAAATAAAGTTCATAGTTTAAAACCTTCCCACAAAGAGAACTCCAGGCCTACACGACATCACTGATGAATGCTATCAATCATAAAGAAAAAGCGTTAACACTTCTACACAAACTTTTCTAGAAAACAGAAAAAGAAGGAATGTATCCCAACTTAATTTGCAAGCAAGCATCTGCCTGAGTAAAATAACAGATACTCACAAAAAAGAAAGAAATTACAGACTATAGCCGGGCATGGTGGCACAAGCCTGCAATCCCAGCTACTTGGGAGGCTGCGGCAGAGAACTGCTTAAACCCAGGAGGCAGAGGTTCCAGTGAGCCAAGATCGTACCACTGCACTCCAGCCTGGGTGACACAGCGAGATTCCATCACCGCCCCGCCCACACCAAAAAAAAAAAGAAATTACAGACTAATACCCTTTGTGAACAGAGACACATAAAATTCTTATAAAAGTGTAGTGATACATAGAAAAGATAATACATTATGAATAAGTGGGCTGATTCTTGGAATGCAGGATTGGTGTAACATTAGAATATCTGAAACACATGATCATCTCAAAGGATGCAAGAAAAGCATTTGACAGAATTCAACACTTGATGATTATAAACTCAGTTTTCTAAGAATAGACTTCCTCAATCTGGTAAAGAGTGTCTATAAAAAACCTACAACTAACATCATACTTAGTGGTAAATTAGGCAAGGATGTCTGACTACACCACTTCTGTTTAATATTTTACTGTCCAGTGCAGTGAGACAAGGAAAAGAAAATAAAGTGATATATCTTGTAAAGGAAAAAGTCAAATTATTTTTATTCTCAGATGACATCATTATTTAGAAAATCCTAAGGAATCTACAAGAAGATACTAGAAATAATAAGTGAATTTAGCAGGATCTCAATTTATAAGGCCAATATACAAAAATTAACTATATTTTTATATACCACAAAGGATCATTGGAATTGGAATTTTTAAAAACACTACTTGCAATAGCATTGAAATCATTTTTTTAAAAAACTAGGCATCAATTTAACAAAATGTACAGGACCTCTACTCGGAAAACTATGACACATGGTGAAGAAAATTAAAGATCTAAATAAGTAAGATAGATACCATGTTCATGGATAACAAGACTCCATGTTTTAAGATGCTGGTTCCTCTGAAATTGATTTACAAATTAAATACAACCTGAAAGAAAACCTTAGCATGCTTTTGGATAAAAACTGGCCTAGAAAAAGAACAAGATTGGTGTATATACTTTACCTATTTTCAAGATTTACTGTAAAACTACTATGATCAAAAGGGTGTGGTATCAATATAAGGATAAACATATAGAGAAATAAAACAGAATAGAATCCAGAAATAGACATATACATATATAGTCAGCTGATTTTTGACAAATATTCCAAAGTAAATCAGCGAGGTCAGGATTTCTTTTTTTTTCATTAAATGGTGCTGGAACAATTGGATATGGAGGAAAAAAATTAATGTCAGCCTATACTTCACACCATACATAAAAATTAACTTAAAATAGATTTAAAAGCCTAAACATAAGAGCTAATAATATAAAACTTCCAGAGAAATTCTTGATTTAGGTAAAGATTTGTGACACTGAATTCTTAACAACACAACAAGCACAAACCATAAAAGAAAAGAATGATAAATGGAACTCCATAAAAAGTATTAACTAAAAGACATGAAATGATGCTCAATACTAGTCGTTAAGGAAATGCAAGTTAAAACCACAATAAAATGCCACTACAAAACCCTGTAGACAACCTAAAATGAAAAAAACTGATCACGCCAATAACATGGGTGAATCTCAAGAGTATGCTAAGTGAAAAAAGTCAAACACAAAAGATACAATGTAATTACATTTATATGAAATTCTACAAAAACAAAACTTTAGTGAGAGAAAGCAGATGAATAGTTACCAGTTTCCTGATCTATAAAGTGGAGGAATCATCTCTGTAAGTACCTACCTTCTTCACAGGGTTGTTGCAAGTATTAAATGAGAATTAAATGAAATAACCTCTACAGAGCACAGTATCATACACATAAGAGTTCAATAATTGTTAGCTGTATTTTAAAATGATTATTATCGTGGTAGAGCCTGCTAGGATTCACTCATATCATGTTGCCCTCTTCTTCCTGACAATGCTGCTGGACCTCATTTCTAGACTCCTTGAATCTAGGAGAACTACACAACTAGTTCTCACCCCAATAGAATTAGAGTAAAAATGATGTGTGTTACCTCTTAATAAGGTAGTTAAGGCTGCAGTGCCTTCTCTATGCTCTGTTTGCTGGAGGATAGAGAGGATCCAATGGAGGACTCAGACCCTAGAAGACAATGAAACCACAGCATGACCGGGGCCTGAGTTCCTGAATGACTGCCTGGAGCAGAGCTGTCCCCATTGCACTGGACTCTGAAATAAGCAAAAACCAAACCTTTATCGTGTTAAGCAATAGAGAGCTGGGTTTTTGTTTTTGTTGTTGTTACAGTATTAGTCTAACTAATCCAATATACCCAGATATATGTATAACCATATACAATACTGCTCTATCCTTATCCTTCCTACTTTGAACACAACTCCTCAAAAGCCGTAGTTCATACTGAGCTCAGCCTCTCACTCTTCAGTTTCCATTCCTGGCCCTATACTTGAACCTACATTTTTACTTCCTGTTACAACCCGGAGTCTACAATCATTGATGAGCCAAATCTCCACCAACAGTCCAGGATGTTAAGTAGCACATCTTTATCACTAGGCAAGGAGGCACAACCAAATGAACATGGCTTGGTGTTTCAAAGACCTAGACTGAAATCTCTGCCCTACAAATTACCAGTCACATGGCCTTAGCCATGTGATATCATCTCTCTGAGCCTCAGTGTCACCATCTATAAGATTGGGATACTAATGTCTTCTTCACAGAGTTGTTGTGAAGATTAAACTAGGTAATGGATGTGTAAGGACCCAGCACAGCCTCTGCCACACATGAGTCTCTTGGTAGACCCAGAACTACTTTCCCAATTCCCAAAGACTACTAGAGCTGACCAGGCTCCCAGGGGCCAGCATACCATACAGAAGCCTGTGGATTAGTAGAGAGATGCACTCTCAGCCCCAGTAGAAGTGGCATCTGCTCAGCTCTCTTTCCTGTACCCATGGAAACAAAAGTAAGTACAGACCTCTTACTGGAAATACTGTAACAACCTCCTTTAAATCACACACTGACAATACTACCACCAACATCAACAGTCTGATGATAGCTAAAATCTATTGGGTTTATTGTGTTGTACACTCCCCATGAGAAAGTTGAGATGCTAGAAGCACATTTAATTTTCACAATAATTCTATAAGGTACATGTTCTACAGATGAGGAAAATAGGGCCCAGAGAGGTTATGTAACCTGCTGGAAGTCACACAGCCACCAGGGAGCAGAGCTAGAAATTAAATGTATTCATATGTTCAATCTTTCATTGATTGGGTCAAGAAATTGTTTCTGCCATGTGCCCTGTGCCAGGTCATATACCGGGCCTGAAGACACAAAGATGCAGAGACACAAAATCCTCAAAGTGTCCCAGGGGAAACAGATCATGACTCATTAGCGACAGTCCCATGCAGAATGCAGCCTGTGCCATGGCAATCCCACTCTGGCCCCTTCCCCCAGCTCTGCTGCCTCCAAAAGCTGTGGAACCCCAGCAGCAGCCCAGAGATGTTTCCTGAGGCTGCTGTTTTCCTTGGCCCTGAGGTGGGAGACGGTGTGCCCAACAAGGTGGAAAACAAGACAAAGGGTGGGGGAAGCAAGAGGACAGCAAATCTCCCCACCCCATCAACCTGTCTCTGTCACTGGTGGAAGCAGGGATCAGAGGGGGCTGCCTTTCCACCCACCCACCCACCAGCCCGTCCAAGCCATTGTTCCCTTGTTGTGACAGGGGGTTCAACTGGGGCCCACGGACTGGGGGCTTCCTCCCCAGCTCGCCGTGCTTGGACAGCTGGAGGAAACAGGCGGCTGGCCGGCCAGCTCTCCACTCCAACAACAACAGGCTGCCCGCCCACTGGCAGCCTCGCTGGGGGCCCAGGCTGGAGCCAGAGAGGCCACCCCACTCCACCCCATCACTGGCAAAACATGTTTTCTTGTTTTCCAGAGGGGAGGAGGAGGAGTGTACCCATGCTGAGCAAACACAGACACTGATAAGCATGGACAGGCCTGGCTGCCAGGTGGGGCTGCAGAGGCAGGGCCAGGACCAGGCTGGCCCTGGAGGTCATTCTGGCCAGCCTGCCAGGTTCGGAGTCAGGTCGGGGGACAGAAAGCGCCTGCCACTCCAGGAATAAAGCACCCAACCACTAGCCTTTCAGAGAAAGAGAAGAGACTGCCAGGCCACAGATATAATCACTGACCTCAGAAGCACAGCAGGCTAGCCTTCAAGAGCTGGAATGCTCTATCAGGTGCCTGCTCCTCGGCCAGTCTCTATGCCAGTCCCTTTGCCAGCAATATGCTTTTCAGTGCTTGTAGAGACCATGAGAAGTAGGGATTGCCGCCCATGGCCTTCTTCAGATAAGGAAATAGAGGTTTAAAGAGGCTGAGTGACTTGTTCAAAGTCACGCAGCAATTGGTACCCAATTGGGATATTAATTTTTACCTGTCTGACCACAGAGTTCATGTGCTTTTCACCATGCCCTGACCAGTCCCAGAGCCCTTTATATTTGTAGGAGTCTTTAGTTTACAAAGCACTTACCAGGTTATTGTATTAGTTTCCCAGAGCGCTGCTGCAGAAACCATCGTCAACCTGCCAGAGCTGTATCTCTTATCAGAAAGCTCACAACAGACCTGTTAGGTTAATGTCTTAGTTTGGGATCACCCCCTCCTTCACCCAAAGCAGGAGGTAAGGATTTGAGTGCAAAATGGTTTCTTTGGGGGTTGATCCCAGAAAGCTACCATAAGAGAAAAGAGATAAAGAAAGGAGGAAGCCAATATAGGGTGAACAGGGACTGCTGTGGACAACTGGGGCTCAGTCCCATTAGGGACATCTTGGAGACAGCACAGAACAAAATTGTCCCCCAGAGATGCCGTCCAAGCCATCTTGGGGAACCAAGATGTTCCCCTTTTGTGACAGGGGGTTCAATATTCCAGCTTTCCGTGCAGGAAGCTGGAATATTTATCCACCACTCCTACACATCATTGGTTGAGAGCTGTCCCCCACATCTAAACTCTCTAAGCTTCCAGACTGCTCCATGATTAAGCTGAGTATGCTCCTGTATCCAGAGAATGTCCTCAGGCAGAGAAATGCAAGTTGACAGCTGTGCAATGATGGTCAGTACCGACAGGATATGGGTAGGACACTGACAGCCCTGCCACTGTTGGTAAAGCAGGGAGCATCACCCCAATTTGTAGATGTAACCCTTGCTCCCCCAGGCCGCACCATCTCCATACCTTGTACACACAGAGATTCTGGCTGCATTGATCCCTCTTTAGCTCTAAGGAAAAGAATGACCTCTCTCCAAGGGTCATAGCTCCTGCAGCCAACCTCACAGCTCTGAACACCACCAAGGGATTACGTCTTGCTGTCCTTGCCAATTCTGACCCTGCCCAGAGAGAGTCCATGTCCTTTAACTCCACTTCACCTCTGTCTTCCATGCCTATCCATGACCTTCCCCTTCAAAAGGCTGAGGCAGTATTTATTTTCCCTCTATTTGGGGGAGGGTCTTAATAGTACTGTCCAGGAAGCAAATAATCAACTCTCAAATACCTTTCAATCATTTCTCCAACTAGGCCCAAGGGCTCTTGTACAAACAAAACCCCTGGTGTCCACTAGCTCAGGGCCAGAGTGTTCCATGTATACCAAAGTGCTAGAATGAGGCCACACCAAGTGTTTCACTGCACAGATGAAGAAAAGCTCTAAAAGCCAAGTGATTTGACCAACGCAACACAGAAAGCTATCCTTCGAGTCCAGGTCTTCGGAAAAAAGGCAGGGTGCGTCCTGCCCCTGGAGGTTTATAACAGATGCTAGAAAGGGGTGCTTTGCTTTTGCTCTACCATCTGCATGGGTACAGGGACGTGCCAAAGTGGGGGATGGGAGTGGTCAACCCGAGGTATGGGCAATAAGGGGGTGCACTGTCTCTAGCACATTTAAAAAGAACAATAAAGCTGCCTAAAACTCAGCCAGCTTTTTATTTTCACCATGCACTGGCAATTCTAGAGGATATTAGTGATAAAATATCCCCCAAAGGTGGGCTGCTCCCACCAATCTCCCAGTGCACTGCTGTACTGTGCTCCTCCTCTCCCTTACATTACCAATCAATAAGGTCTTTCTCTCCCACTGAAGTGGGAGGCTGCCTCAAAATCCATCTTCCATGCATTACTTTAAGCAACTGCATTCTGAGCTGGCATTGGAACTGATCTCTGGTACCTAAGATCCCTGGAAGCTAAGGGTCGCCCAGGCCCTGTTCCACAGGCTGTTCTCTAACTAGACCCCATCCTGTCAAACTTAACCCAACTCCCCATCCCCACCTCTCTGATTTCACAGTCCTCCCTCATCTTTCCTTACTATCCTCAGCTCTATTTTCGCTCTGTCCTTATCCAACTCCACACCTGCTTCCTGCCCCAGGACACCTAAGGCCCTGGCCTGAGAATTCAATCCAAAAAGGCTTGGCGTCCTGCCAGTCTACCTCTGGGCTGCGCTCTTCCTCTGGCCAGACAGCACAACCCCACAGGGACCATTGGAAGGTGACTCCTCGCCTGTGTATTCTGTCATCAATCCAACCTTGAACCCACCGGGGAATCCCCTTCAGGGAGACCAGGCCTTCAGTTCTTATGACTGTCTGAAGCTATATTATGGATTTACCTATAGGTTTACTGTCTGTCTCCCTCCATTGGGAAGTAAATTTCAAAAGGGCAGTAACCTGGTGTGTCTTATTCCCCAGTACCTACAGCAGTGCCTGGAACGTGGTAGGTACTCGATAGTCCTCGGTTGAATGAGGAAGTAAATGAGTTTTTGGCCCAGATTCACCTGGGGGAGCCCCCACACTCAGGATGGCTCTGCCTCAGGATGTAACCCCTGTAACAGGCACACCTGCCCTTCACCCCATATAAAACCTCAATCCCTTCTGCCACCCCATCCTCTGCCCATCAGCCACTCCTGTGCTCTCCTGCCTTCCCTCTGTGCTCTCACCTGTCCTCTGGTTCCCTGCAGTCTGGGTCTCTCCCCAGTACCTGTCAAACCAATCGGCAGCCCCAAGAATGGAAAGACAGGAGGTGGAAGAGCAGAGTATTTGAGGGCTAGGACGCTCAGATCAGACAGGCCAAACCAGTCATGTGACTCTAGGCTGGTTACTCAACCAGAGTTGAGTTTTTAAGGTTCAGTGTATCTTCATCAACAAAATGACAAAAGTAGTAATACCCATTTCAAGAGTTCTTAAGGGATTAAAGAGGGAGCTAAAATATACCAGACGTGTAGTGAGTACTCAGTAATGTGTACCATTATTCACACTAAGTTAAAAGGCTTTTACAACAGTCTGGAGGAAAACTTCCAACCCACTCAGCTGCCCCCACGGCTTATAGGGATCCCTGAGGAAAATGTGTACAACTTAGGCTTGCATAGAACACAGGTTGAAAAACACTGGTCTAACTGCCACTTATTTTGCATTGCATTAATGTCCCTAATTCTTCGTCCCTCCCTCTACCCACAGGCTATGTCCTAATGCTTTGCAGTTTATTTCACTGAAGAGGTAGAGTTTACCTCTTTTCTCACCTTTGAATGTGGCCTGGCCTGTGGCCTACTCTGACCAACAAAATGCAGTAGAAGTGACGATACCAGTCCTGAGTCTGGGCCTTTAGAGGCCTTGCATATTTGTTTCTGCTCTCTTGTGCCACCACCACAGCCAAGAGAACAAGCCTGGGTGAGCCTGAGAGAGAATGAGGGACATGTGAAGCACAGCAAAGCCATCCTGGTCATGCCAGCCACGGCAGTGTAGACCAGCCAACACCAACTAACCCCCAGACATGTGAATGAGCCCATCCAAGATCAGCAAACCTGCCTGCCCTGTGAGCCATAAGCCCTTACTGTTGTATAGCACTGAGGTTTTATGGTTCTTACACAGAAAAAGCTGACTGATACATCATCCAGCCAGGTATTGGACCCCACTGTGATCTAGCCTCTCTACCAAAAGCTGACCAGCTTCTGCTCATGCAACCACCAACAGGAATCAGATTACCTTCAGAGGCAGCCTACTCCAAAACTCTGTCTATATTTTGACCTAAAATCTCTCTATTTGTACTTGAAGCCTTGAAACAAACTCCTAGATCCACACAAAAGAAGCCCAGTCTCTCTCCTAGGCCCATCTGTGTGTTCATTTAGAATCCATGCAGAATGCTACTGTAGGTGCCCATTCCTGCCTGTGGGGACGGCCTCTCTGAGTCCTCCACTGTCCCTTTATCTCTAGGCCATCGTCTCTGGATTCTAAGTCTGGAGCCAAGATCACATACCCCTACCCAGCAGCCAGAAACAGGGAGGAGGAAATATCTTGCTCCGTGTGACCTCCATAGTGAGAGATGGAGCTCTGCTTCCCTCCAGGAATCATGAGATTCCTTTAAATCAAGGAGGAGGCTTAGGGTGCTGGGCAGGCAAAGTCAGGGGACAAATGTCAACAACAGTCCCTAGCCTCAAAGACCTTACATTTTGGAGTAGAGGAGAGGAGGGCCCTTAGAGATCATCTATTCAACATTTTCCAAAGTGTTATTGTAACCACAGCAGACAATTCCTGTTCAACTTTTCCTTTTTTTTTTTTTTTTTTTTTTTTTTTTTGAGACAGAGTTTTGCTCTGTCCCCCAGGCTGGAGTGCAGTGGCACGATCTCGGCTCACTGCAACCTCTACCTCCTGGGTTCAAGCGATTCTCCTGCCTCAGCCTCCAGAGTAGCTGGGATTACAGGCCTAATTTTTACACTTTTAGTAGAGCGTAAAAGTGCCACCACACCTAATTTTTACACTTTTAGTAGAGACTGTTGGCCAGGCTGGTCTCGAACTCCAGACTTCAAGTGATCCGCCTACCTTGGCCTCCCAAAGTGCTGGGATTACAGGTGTGAGCCACCAAGCCAGGTCTGGTTCAACTTGCATGTAAGAAAGTTGGAGTTGGTTTTGAGTCTGCCAGGGACCCTCAGGTCACATAACCAGAGCAGGCCCAGATGAACCAAGCGTGCAACCACAGGGGGATCCTAAGGGCTCAGTCCGAGGAGTGGGGATTGAATTCAGAAGCTGATGCTGGCTGGGCGCGATGGCTCACGCCTGTAATTCCAGCACTTTGGGAGGCTGAGGTGGGCAGATCACGAGGTCAGGAGATGGAGAACAGCCTGGCTAACACAGTGAAACCCCACCTCTACTAAAAATACAAAAAAATTAGCCGGGCGGGGTGGCGGGCGCCTATAGTCCCAGCTACTTGGGAGGCTGAGGCAGGAGAATGGTGTGAACCCGGGAAGTGGAGGTTGTAGTGACCCGAGATGGCACTACTGCACTCCAGCCTGGGTGACAGAGCACGACTCTGTCTCAAAAAAAAAAGAAAAAGAGGAAAAAAAAGAAGAAGCTGATACTACATGGCAGAGTCCAGTCAGATCGTGTGTCCCGACATCACCTCATTGCAAGATCCAATAAGATCACGCCTCATTATCCTAGGCTTATAAAACCTGACTCAGTCCCAGCTCAGGGAGACACTGCTTTGGAAGCTACCCCTGGCGTTCTCCTTATTTGTTACATGTAACAAAATCCCCTTGCTAAATCTTTCTTGGTTGTGGTCACTGGGTTGATACCCACCAAGAGACCAAACCCATCCGTGATGTGATGAACGTTATCAACAGAACACTGTAAGGAGCATGAGAAAGGTTCTGTAGTCAAATAAGTCGCTTGAGAAACACTGTTGAGCTTGGGTTCCTTCATTTCCGGACAGCTCAGAGTCTTTACTATGCCAATGTGCACTGGGAACATCTAGAAGAAATCAACAGCTTTTCCCTGGTTTATTTGACCATGCAACTCGATTCTTGTGGAGTATTTTGTAGGACTCATGTTCAGCAGACTACACTTACACAAACTGATCTAACCTAACCCCCTCATTTTCAGACAGGGAAACTGAGGGACTTTCCTGGCCTCACCAGGTCCCTGGCCTCATAAGAGTCAGCTCAGGACTCAAGGAAGGGACCAGTTCCCAGAAAGAGGAAGCAAAGATGGAGGTAAGGACCTGGGCCAAGGAAACTGCTCAGGCGGTGTCCAATTCCTGGTCTGGTGCTGCCTTCCCTGTTCTGTCTGCTGACATGAGCTCACCACCAGGTGCAGCTGAACAATGCACACTCTCTATGCCTTCAGGTCTCACTTCCACCTTCAGGAAACTCCTTCCGGGAAAGAGGGGGAAACATCATGGGCTGCACCAGGCGACTCAGCCCTGCTCCCCAGCTGCCTCCACAGCCAGAGGGAAGGGGCAGGACACTCCGTAAGCAGCAGGTGCCAGGGCCTGGTTGTGAAGCACGGATGCCGGAGTCCAGGCCCGGATCTGCCACATGGCTGCGTGACCTTCAGAAACAATAGTTAATTCTCTGAGCCTCAGTTTCTACAGCTGAAAAAGAAAACACTGATCAGTTGAGACATTTCAAATGAAAGTATCCAGCAAAGTGTAAAGGATTCTGCAAATGTGGAGAGTTATTGTTACATTGGACATCAGATATGAAATAAACTTTCCTCTTTTGCCTAATGAGAGATCCTGAAAAAAGATTTATCAGATGGGTCACAGTAACCCCGGGGGCTTCCCTAAAAGGAGGTGTCTCCTATTTGGTTTAGTTTGGCAGGGCTGTGATCTGCCAAGAAACAGAGATAAGACAGCATAACACTGAAGTGTTTATTCTAGAAATATTCACTGAGTGCTGCTATTGTGCCAGAACTTTGCTTATAGTCTCTCTCTCTCTCTCTCTCTCTCTCACACACACACACACACACACACACAATGTACACACGCACACACAATGTCAGCTTGCACCTTCATCTCCACACCCTTTCTCTGATGGTCCAGGCTGCCTAGAATGTGCTCCCTCGCTTCACCTGGTGAATTTCTATTCATCCTTCTCAATTCAGCTGAGGCATCACTTCCTCAGGGAAGTCTGCCCAGCCTCTCCTCCCTCCAGGCTAAGTTGGGTGCCTCCTTTGTGCTGCAACCATGGAGATTGCCATCACTCATCCTCCTATCCCAGAGTGACTCTTACCTGTTTGTACACCTGGCCCCTCTAACAGATTGTGAATGATTTGAAGGCAATGACCGTTGAGCCCAGCCTGGCTCATACAGATTGACTGAATGAATATGTGACCCAGTTTTCAGTTCTTCTGTTGAGGGAAGCCTCAGATTTTGCCTCCTGCCAATCCTTGAGCCAAGATTCCACATGTCTTCATATGTCCCCCCAAGAAAATGCAAACCCCAAAGCACCTGAGCACTGAAGGTTTTGTAAGGAAGTCAGAGGTGATGCACACACCACAGCAAAGCCCCCCAGTACTCAGCAGACCTGTGTATCCCCCAGTCTCCTTCCTATCAGCAGTAGTCCTTGGTGGAAGACAAAATGAGGCCCTCACCCCCAAGATATCCATGTCTTAATCCCAGAACCTGTGAATATGTTAGGTTACATGGCAAAATGGAATTAAGGCTGCAGATGGAATTAAGGTTGTTAATCAGCCGACCGTAAGACAGGGAGTTTATCCTGGTTTATCAAGGGAGTCAGTAAAAGTATAAGAGGAGGCTGGGTGTGGTGGTTCACGCCTGTAATCTCAGCACTTTGGGAGGCCAAGGAGGGCGGATCGCTTGAACCCAGGAGTTCGAGACCAGCCTGGGCAACATGATGAAACCCCGTCCCTATAAAAAATACAAAAATTAGCCAGGCATGGTGACACATGCCTGTAGTTCCAGCTACTTAGGAGGCTGAGGAGAAAGGATCACTTGAGCCCAGGGGGTGGAGGTTGCAGTGAGCTGAGATGGCACCACTGCACACCAGCCTGGGCAGCAGAGTGAGTGTCTCAAGACAAAAAAAAAAAAAAGTGCAAGAGGAAGGCAGAAGTGGAGGTCAGAGTAATGTGATGTCACTTGAGCTGGCTTAAAGATGGTGGAAGGGAGCCACGTGCCAAGGAATGTGCGTGGCCTCTAGAAGCTAGAAAGGATAAGAAAACAGGTTCTCCCTTAGAGCCTAAAGAAAGGATGCAGCCTGCTGACACCTGGATTTTAGCCCAGTAAGATCCACTCCAGAATTCTGGCCTCTAGAACTGTCGGATAATAAATTTCTGTTGCCTGAGGCCACCACATTTGTGGTAATTTGTTTCAGCAACAATAGGAAACTAATACATCCTCTTTTTTGCCCTTGCCCCATACCATGTCCAGACTCTCCTGTCTCAAACAATTCAGTTCTGGCCCAAAACCTGCAGCACATCTCATTCAGTTAAACAAAAGCCCTGCAGTTGCCCAATCTATCATTTTTTTTTCTTTTTTTTTAGACACAGAGTCTCACTTTGTTGCCCAGGCTGCAGTGCAGTGGCACAATCATAGCTCGCTGCAGCCTCGAACTCCTGTGCTCAAGGGATCCTCACACCTCAGCCTCTCAAAGTGCTGAGATTATAGACATGTGACATGGCACCTGGCTTACCCTCTTTATTTTATTTATTTATTTATTTATTTATTTATTTATTTATTTATTTAGAGATGGAGTCTCACTCTCTCGCCCAGGCTAGAGTGGGCGCGATCTTGGCCTCTGCCTCCCAGATTCGACTGACTCCCCTGCCTCAGCCTCCCGAGCAGCTGGGATTACAGGCATGTGTCACCATGCTCAGCTAATTTGTGTATATTTAGTGGAAGGAGGTTTCACCATGTTGGCCAGGCTGGTCTCGAACTCCTGACCTCAAGTGATTCGCCCACCTCGGCCTCCCAAAGTGCTGGCATAACAGGCGTGAACCACCGCACTCAGCCTACCCCCTAGCACTAGTCAAAGCATCCTTCCCAAGCAGACAGTGTGCTCCCTGAGGGAAGTACTGGCAAATGCAATTTTCTCCATCTTATCACTTGTGAAATAAGAACACAGCTAACATGTGGGAGTACCTGCAGTGGGCCAGGGACTATTGTTAGTGTTTCACATGTATTAATTTGCTTCACCCTCCCAACAACTCAGTGCAGCAGGTACTGGTATCATCCCCACTATATAGTAGAGGAAACTGAGACACAAGGAGTTCAAACAACTTGCCCAAGGTCACACAGCTGAGATGATAATTCAGGCAGTCTGACTCCAGAGTCTGGGCTTTTAATCATCACAGTAGAGTCTTCCAGTATACAAGTAAATGAATAGATGAAGTGAACGTGGATGCAGGTGTGGACGTATACCTATGTGTGCAGATGCTGACAAAGAGTCATTACGACAGGTCACCTGTGCTTATAATCCCAGCACTCTGAGAGACTGAGGCAGGAAGATGTGCTTAAGCTCAGGAGTTTTAGACCAGCCTAGGCAACATAGCAAGACCCTATCTCTAAAAAAATTTTAAAAATTAACTGGCCATGGTGGCATGTGTCTGTGGTCCCAACTACTTGGGAAGCTGAGGTGGGAGAATGGCTCGAACCCAGGAGATCAAGGATGCAGTGAGCCATGATCACACCACAGAACTCTAGCACGGACAACAGAGCAAGACCCTGTCTCAAAAAACAACGAAGAAAAAGACAGGGCACCTCCCCTCAAGTTTCTCACAGTCCACCTGGGGAAGCAGGGGCAAACTGCATCCGCAACCACACAGAGCTCAGAGAGTTTTTCTGCGCAGAGCTCTGGGAGCAAAGGGAAAGGACATCTAAATTGGACTGGAGTGAGGGGTCAGAGAAAGCTTTCTGGAAGATGTGGCATTGAATTGAGTTTTGTAGGGTACATAGATGATCACTGAGTGAAATGCAGCAAAGGCACTGGATCAAAAGACCCTGAGGCCTGAAGGAAAAATACAGGGACAGGACAGGGACACAGAGAGACAGAGAAACACTGACTGCAAATGGTAGAGGCAGAGAAAAAGCTACAGAGAAAGAGGCAGAAAATAGCTGATTGTGTCGTGACTGGCTGCTCCTGGCCCAACCTCCCTCCAGTCCTGGGACAGAAAATAGCCTGGCTGACCCGTAGTGTGCAAAGCATTTCCTGTGCAGCCCTGGGGACCCCTGAGCTGTACTTTCTCAGGGGTGGGGTTGGCTGGAGCCTGGGTGTGAGGGCAGAGGAGGAGGGGTCAAGCAGTCCTGGGCCTGGATGAATTCTCCAGAGTGAGAGTGGCTGAAGATGGGAAGGCGCTGGTGTGCATATGTCAGGGTCCGTTTCTGCATACGGGTGTGCGTGTGCCCTTGTCCGTGCCCATGTGGGCAACTGCACCTCGACTCATCCATGTGGCTAATCCTGGGTTTCCATGTGTCTCTACACGGGCATTGAAGGCCCGACAGGCACAGCAGGGCACAGTGGCCACCTCCCTATCTTAGGTACTCAGGCAAAGGGCAGGTTGAGCCTTCTTGAGGTTACAAGCCACCTCCTCTGAGAAGCTACCAGCTTCAGTGTTCCTGGAGCAGCTTCCGCTTGACTCCTGCCTGGTCCCCAAGGACACCACCTCCATGTGTCCCTTTATGGGTCAATGAACTAGTCCCAACTTTTACTGGGGACTGAGTGATCCAGAAAGAACTTTCTCTGGAGGCCTTTCCTAAGGAACAGGGGGAGGGGTTGGAGGACAGTTAGGCCTGGTTCCCAGAACCCAGAACATCTCACTGAGGAGGACACCTCCTTTCAGGAAGCTCTCACACTTCCCAAGTGACTGCTCAATGACTTCAGCCTAGTCCTTTTCCCCTGCCCCCTTGTGGAGTCCCTGTCCCCACCCCTGAGCCTCCGCCAAGGTTGCTTTTTTTTTTTTTTTTTTTTTTTTTTTTTTTTTTTTTTTTTTTGAGACAGAGTCTCACTTTGTCACCCAGGCTGGAATCCAGTGGTGCAATCTTGGCTCACTGCAACCTCTGCTTCCCGGGTTCAAGCATTTCTCCTGCCTCAGCCTCCTGAGTAGCTGGGATTACAGGCACACACCACCAACCCAAGCTAATTTTTGTATTTTTAGTAGAAATGGGGTTTCACCATGTTGGCCAGGCTGGTCTTCAACTCCTGACCTCAAGTGATCCACCCACCTGGGCCTCCCAAAGTGCTGGGATTACAGGGCTCACAAAGTGCCAGCCCCTAAGGTTGCTTTTTAGATTAACTATCTTTAAACCAGCTCTCCCCATCCTGTCTTTATGCAGTTTGTTATTTTACTCTCTACCCGTTAGACTTTTCTCATTCCAACACATGGAGATGGCTTTGAATCTAGAGCACAGGTCATTCCTATTCGATGGACCTGATTTCAGAAGCATCCTAGCAGTAGCTGAGTGACCACCAACGGGGCTGCCGCAGAAGGACTCCTGCCCGGGAGGGAAGCTGGGCTTTCATCTGCAGCAGGGCAGATGCACCTGCTGCAGGGGCAGTACAGGTGAAACACGGGTTTTCAGGATACCCAAAATGTACATTCTTGGGCTGGGCACAGTGGCTCACACCTGTAATTCCAACACTTTGGGAGGCCAAGGTGGTGGATCACTTGAAGTCAGGAGTTCGAGACCAGCCTGGCAAACATGGTGAAACCCCATTTCTTCTAAAAATACAAAAATTAGCCAGGCATGGTGGCAGGCACTATAATCCCACCTACTCAGGAGGCTGAGGCAGGAGAATCGCTTGAACACGGGAGGCAGAGGTTGCAGTGGGCCAAGATCACGCCACTACACTCCAGCCTGGGCAACAGAGCAAGACTCCATCTCAGAAAAAAAAAAAAAAAAAGATGTACATTCTCTTGCTCCCCTCCTATGTTGGAGGTCTCCAGCCCACATCTCAGCCAGGATTACCTCTCCATAACCTTTGGTCTCACACCCTGGCCCATCTAACCACCAGTTAGGATCTTGGATTCCACCACATTTGGACCCATGGAGCTCCCCTGAAAAGTTCATAGAAGAGTTGCTGGGCTGGATGAATGCCAGCTTCATTGGCCAAGCCATGCCAGGCCTTCCTGGCCTTCAGGGTCTGCTCCCCTACTCTCCTGGTTTCCGAGCAGCTGCACAAATAAGGGGTGCTAGCATCCCCGCCTTCCCAATAGGAGAGCAATGAGTTTGTGAACTGAGGAAATGGAACTAACATTTGTTGAGCACATATCCTGTGTCTCCCTTAATCCACACAACAGTCCTTCTAAAAGGACGCTGTAATTCTGATGAAGAAGGGCTTTCCAGATACGGCAAGTCAGGATTCAGAGCCGGGTATATCTGATATGTGGAAAGGCCAGCGTCCGCTCCTCCCAGCATATATTTACAAGAGGAGAGTCTGATATGGAAGGAGTGTGCAGGGGGCAGGCCTCTGGAGGAGGTCAGGGCCAGATGACCCTTCTCTGGCCCAGCTCCTAGGACTAGGGCAGAACCTCAGGAAGAGACAGGGGATCTTCTGGCAGAGGCCAAAGAACTTTCTTTCCTGGAGAATTTTGTGAGAGAATGCTCACCAGCTGCCCTGCTTTGGGGGCCAGTGACAAGGTATGATCTGGATGTGGTAAAAGGAACCTTCTTCCGCCTTCTTCATGAAGCTTCAAATGGCTCCAGTTCAATAAAGACCAACGGAAATATGGTGCCACCTGGAACCCGGGCTGTCTGCAAGTTTGAGGGCACCAGGACAGCACTGGACATAGATGGAGTAACGATTCCTCCAGCGGCCCTGCAGCCCTTCTGTGGCTTGCAAGCCAGAGCCAGTCATGAACTAGCAGCCTGTGAGCACATGAGAGATAGCCCAGGGTCTCTCTGAGTAGGTAGAAGTCTGGGGTTCTAGAGATGGGGAGGAATATGAGGCAGAAAAAGTAGAACATTAAAGCCAGTGTGATTTCATCTGAATCCACAGGTTGATGAGGTCAGGGAAACTCACATCTCGTGCACTTTTAGAGATGGGATCAGAAAGGCCAAGTCACTTGCGGGGGTGGAGCTAATGCCGAGCCTTAGTCTCTTGAGCCTGGCTCTACAGCCACGTACTTTCTAAGACACCAGGCTACCTGGGCCACTCTTAACACCTGTTTCCAGACCTCACCTCAGTTCCATTTTTAAGGCTAGTGCACTTCTAAGAAATGACCAGCCGGGTGCGGTGGCTCACAGCTGTAATCCCAGCACTTTGGGAGGCTGAGGCAGGTGGATCACGAGGTCAGGAGTTTGAGACCAACCTGACCAACATGATGAAACCCCGTCTCTACTAAAAATACAAAAATTAGCCAGGCGTGGTGGCACGTGCCTGTAATCTCAGCTACTCAGGAGGCTAAGGCAGGAGAATTGCTTGAACCCAGGAGGCGGAGGTTGCAGTGAGCCGAGATCACACCACATGTTCTCCAGCCTGGGCAACAGAGCAAGACTCCATCTCAAAAAAAAAAAAAAGGAAAAAGAAAAAAAAGAAAAGAAAGAAATCACCAAAGCAGAGAAGGCTGAGTCCATCCCTGCAAACCCCTGCCCTGCCCAAGAGCAACTGTCACACCTGTTCCTTCTTGTAACATCATTTGAGGAACCATGCGCCTTCTCTGGGAACTGTGACCCCAACCACAGGCCATTGCAGAAGCTGCCTCGTCTTACCTAACACGTCTTCTTCCCAGACACTATTTAGTAGTCAAGGGACACAAGTACCTGGGCTAGTGTGTCCCTTCTTTAGGATTTTTGGATCTAGAAACCAAATTTGATAGTGAGCCCTCTCCTGTGACTGACAGAACCTGGAACACAGAAGACCTGGGGGCTATCAGTGGCCCTGTTTTCCTCCACCTGGAAGAAATAGGTCTGCTGGGAGAGGTTGGGGCCACCCCAGAGAGAGATGCGGAGGTGAGGGGCAGGGAGACAGTACTGGGGAATCTCGTGTCTGTCGCCAAAGCTGCCCTGGGAACTAGTAAGGTCTTTTTGCCTGAACAAGTTGGATTTTGGTCACTTGCCTAAAGCCCTATCCAGCCCCCATATGCCCTTTCCCATCCATCCCAAGATAGGAAGGACAAAGGGCAGCAGCACCAGGGAAAAGAAAAGCCCTGGGGGGTGGGGAGGTAGAGGGAGGCCCCCGTTAGACTGTCCCTTGGGTTTCTCCCAACAATGGCATGGGCAGTGACATTGTTTGTTTCTGGGATCGAGATCCCTCCCCGGATACCACCACCCCTTGGCTGGCAGTCAGGTGGGGTGGAGGTAAGAAGTGGTGGTGAGGCAGTTGCCAGTGTCTTTGGAAACCTGGTGCCCGTGGATCACCTTTCTCACACAACTTCACACGGGCAGGGAGGGAAAGAGGAAGAGATCAGATGGGGACAAGAGAACAGCTTGTTCTATGCTACAGAGCAAGAGAGTGACCCCAGGCTTGAATGAAAAGGGCTAGGAGACTTCAGAAACAACCTGCCTGGATGCTTGATCACTACTCAGACACCCCAGGGTGGCCTTGCGCGGCCAGTTCTCTTTCCTTTGCCTCAAGATCTACAACTATGCAATGAGCAATGGGAGCAGAACATACTCTGGGCTAGAGACCCTGATCCCTCCCAAGTTTGGGGAAAACTTGGCTTCACATGTGATCCCAGATAGGCTCCTAACCTTGTCACCTGCCAAGCTCCTATGAATTCTAACTGCTGTGACTGTCTGGGAACCTACCATGGTAGAACAGCCCACGGGGCCTTCCTAGACCTGTCCAACACCCATGGCCTCAGGTGCCAGGCTTGCTGAGCCTCCACTGTTGGTACAGCTGATGGGAAAGGACAGGAAGGTGGGACGGGGCAGGGAGGGTGAGTTATTCCAAAGGCAAGATCCAGCCCAATGCTGATATCTTGAGGCCATTTTGATGTTCACAGCAGACAGATTTCAGAATTAGGGTTTCAGGAAACCCTAAGAAAGAGAGTGGCCTCTTCCTGGCAGTGATGGGTCTCAGAGTTGAGCAGGTCAAATTCATGGGCTGCTAGACAGTTCTCTAACTCACCTCCTCCAGAGCAGGTCTGCCCTGTTACAACTGCATTGATCCTGCGTGTTCAGAGCAGGATCCCAGTCCAGAGCTTAGGAGTACAGACACCCGAGCCCGCTCCTCCAAGGGGAGCAGAGAGGGACGCTGACAAGGCTAATCAGAGTGTCAGGAAGCAAAGCAGGGCCGATAAACTGTATAAACTGGGAATGTGCAGCTGAGGTTAGACGGCTTTGGTCCGGGGGTGCCCAGGACTTACGCACACCAGGATGTTGGCAACAAAGCTAATAATTCCAGAGCCCGCAGCCCATGGAGGCTCAGGGAGCAGCCTGGCTAAGAGTGGTATGATCGGTGCCTGCAGCAGAGGAGGGAGAGACTTCGAGCCACATGCTGGAACTACAATCGATGCTTGGGGGATGAGTCTGTCATTGACATTAGGGAAAGCCATGTGATTGTCTGTCTGTGCCAAGGATGGGAGACAAAGGGAAGACTCTAGAGTGGCAGGTGTTGGGATAAAGAGTCCTAGGGCAGTTGTGGCTTCCCTGGGCCTAAGCAGTCACAATTTACACCTGTATGGGGGCCATAGAACACAAGGCAAACTCTGTCAGTCAGTAAGGCCTGGCCGTGACCCATCCGTGGAGCACAGGGCCTGCTTGGGCAGCTTTCTCAGTCCAGCCCCAGAAGTTCCTGGCATTTGAGTGTTAGACCAAGTGTGCACTGGATTAACTCCACCAATGGAAGAAGAGAACCAATATCAAGAATCCAAACCCCATAGACACTCCAAATAGTAGAGGGATACTATTTTGCTCAGTTCTCAGTCACCCAAATCCTTTTTCCTCATTAATTTATTTCCTTCCACTTATCAGGTTCCATGGTTATATCACACCCTCTCGCTCAGCACCATTCAATAGGACATTCTGCAGTGATAGAAATGTCGGTCCCCACCGTCCAATACACTAGCCACTAGCCACGTGTGGCTAGTTAGGAGCTAATTTTTCATTTGTGTTCATATTAGTTTAAATAGTCACATATGGCTAATAGCTACCACATTGAACAGAGGCCTGGTTCTCCTATGCTGTAGGGCAAGAGGATCCTCAAGTCCAAACACTTAACTATATCTGTACACCAGCAATGATTAGAAAGGGATCTCTGCTCAGGGTAGGGTTGAGTGACAGAGACAAGAGGAGAAAGGAAAGAAATTGAAGGAAAACATGACTAGGTGAGGAGCATGTGCATTACCTTATTTTATCTTCACAGAGACCTGCAAAGTAAATATGATGAAGCTCAAATTATAAGTAAAGACACAGAGACTCAAAGAAGTCAAATAACTTTCCTTGTCACACCATTAGTTAGGGCCAGAGTCAAGATCTGAACCCAAGTGTCTGCCTCCGAAGTCCATGGTTTTCCACCTATCAGACAGCTGAGAAAGAGAGTGGCCTCTTCCTGGCAGTGATGGGTCTCAGAGTTGAGCAGGTCAAATTCATGGGCTGCTAGACAGTTCTCTAACTCACCTCCTCCAGAGCAGGTCTGCCCTGTTACAACTGCATTGATGTGAACTTCCAGAAATCAGACACACCCAGACTCACACACAAGGCCAAAGGCACATGGCCAGAAAAAATTATCTGTGACTGTGCCATCCATTAGTGCAGATAATTAATGGTCTATTTTATATTCTTGGCATAAAAAAGGCAGAAATAATGCTTTGTTTGGGCTGATATTAAATATCTCTTCATAGCCCTGCTCTCACTAATTCACTTGCTCACTGGCAGACCAGGCAGTAGGGTCAGAAGTGAGCTACAAGGGAAGGAGATGAGGGTGGAGAAGGAACTCACATTTCTTAGACATCTAATAAGTGCCAGGTACCAAGCGAAAGACTTCAACAGATTATTTCAAGCAATGATCATCCCTATGCGTCAGCTCTTACTATCCTCATCTCACAGGAGCAGGACTAAAGCTCAGAGGGGTAGGGTGGTACATGCGCAAAGTTGCACTGCTGATAGCAGTGAGGGACGACTTCAAAATCTAGGTCTGCCTGACTCCAAACCCATGCTATGTCACGCTGACCATTGGCAGAGATCTAGAAAGCCCATCACTGCTAATAAAGTGATGGACCTCCTTTCCAGCGCACTCTGGTATCATGCCTAAAGCCAGGCTTCTGTGTAGCCATCTCATCTCCCAGAAGTTCAGGCTCCCATGAGCAGGAGAGGACCCAACCCCCAACCCCATTGTGCAACCAATGACAATGAGAGCCAGGCGTCCCCTTTCTTACCCACCACTTTCCTCCCCACCCCATGGGGTGCTGCCAGTTCAGCACAATAGTGTATTCTGTGTCCAAAAGCCTCTGCTGGCGGCCCCTAGTCTTTTGCAGTCCCTCCAGACAATGGCAGAGCCCAAAAGCCCTGATAGCCAGTGACAAATATATGTGAATGACCAGCTCACAGGAAGTGGCCTTCAATAGTCCGATAGTTTCCTGTATCCTGACATTGTGAAGGCCCACTTCCTGTGCTGTCTCTGAAAATATAGCAAGGCAAAGCTGGGGGTGGGTGCAGAGGCAGGGTTTCCCTGTCTACCCCCTAGCCCAGGCTCCCCTATAATATGCAACTCTGCTTGCCTAAGGATGCCACCAGCCAGTTTCACCTGACTTCTGATTCAAGGGTGAATTCCTGGCTGGTCTCTGACCTGTCCCTTCACCTCTTAACCAAACCCCACCCAAGCCCAGTCAGAACAAAATGACCTATTTTTAAAGATTTTACAGGCTTCCTCAGTCTCACCCCCAACCCCCCTTCCAAGTTCCCAGGCCTTCTCCTGCTGGGAAAGGCTTTCTCATGTCTACTCACATAGCTTTGCTGCATACTAAACCCATTTCCGCGTGTCCGCTGGTCACTCAGCCCCGAATGATAACCTTGATAGGTTTACAAATGCTCATTAAGTCACCCTTCAAGTTTATCTTCCTGGAGCCGATAATCACAATGCCTTCAGCTTCCTCCGTGTTACAAAAAGCAAAGCGAAGCAAGAGAGCTGGGGAAGCAGGGAGGCCTCCTTTATCTCTGGCTCCAGCTGGACTCAGGAAAGGCTCTCCCAGGTTGTGCCTCCCCGCAGCACCTTGCCTCCCAGCAGAAGCTGGCCCAAAAGATCAAGCGCACCTGCCAGTTACCAGGAAAGCGGGGGCAAGAGGGAGAACGGATGTCTTCTATGGAATGAGGCACTATGCTAAGAGCTTTCCCCTCAGTTACTTGGTGAAGGAGGTAGTAAATCCCTATATTAAAGACCAGGACACAGAGAAGCTAAGTGGCTTTGCCCAGGGTCCCACAGCTGGTGAGAGGGGGAGCCATGTGACCCACAGCCTAGACCCACAGCCTAGTAAGCCGACAGTACCCACAGCCTTGCTTGGCACTGGGAAATGGTTTGGATATGGTTTGGATATTTGGATATGGGGGAATGGGCAGGTTACTGTTTGCTCCCTCCTCTCACACCTGCTCTCAGGACCCTCATATCTCACACATGGAAAGTCAGCTCCCAACTTCCTAGCACGGGAGAAACAAAGAGGGGCAGGTGGCTGCACCCAGTCCCGCCAGCAGCCTGTCTCTGAGCATTGTTCTCCAGGGTCAACGACGGCGGCACTGAATTAGCCTCGGCCCATTGTGGTCACTGGGGTAGGAGACGTAGTGGGGGTGGGGGTACAGGTCAAGAGGTGACAACTCATTCATTCCGTCCTAGTCATTAGAGATCTGAGAGCTGCAGCCCAGTCAGTCAGGAGCCCCGAGCCCAGTGTGTCCAGGAATCAGGGAAAACAAAGAGGTCTCTGGAGATGAAAGGAAAGAGGAGGGGAGGAAGCCCCCACTGACTTTCCCACCCTCCACCCTCCACTGTCCAAGGGGAAGAAAGGCCAAGGGCACAGTGAAGCTGGGAGGAACAGCCAGCTTCACTGGAGGTAGAACAGAGCTCCAAAGCCCGCAGACCTAGGCTTCGCTTCCAGCACAACCACTCGCTCAACATGTGATTCAGTTACTTGGCCCCTGAGTCTCAGTCTCCCCATCTATAAAATGGAGAAAACAACCCTTACTTTGCAGGGCTCCTGAGAGGACTAAATGAGATACCAAAAGCATCCAGCCCAACACTTAGCCTAAAGGAGCTCAGTGAGCAGAGCTTTCCTTCTCCTTCTTTTCTGGGATTCGTCTGCCTTGGGTTCCCAAGACTAATGAAGTCCATAGGAAAAGCAGGGTGGCTGCCTTCTAGCCCTTTTCCAAGAAGCCAGGGAACCTCTGCAATCCTAGGAGTCTGTGGACCTGGCTGGGCAGAAGGCAGCAGGCGGCTGGACCTAAAGCATCCATCCTTCTTGCGCCTCCAATGCTGGCTTCTGGGCCTGGGGGGACAAGAGGGCATGAGAGACCCAGAACTGCTGACCCCAGAGGAAGATGCAGGATGCTGGGGGAGGGCAGTGCACCATCAGAGGACCCTGAGATGATCTCAAGACCACCTAATAGGGCTCCATGAAAGACTGATGGGGAGGTGGGCTCCAGGGCCAGGCAAAGCGCTTACTTGTCATCTATGGCCAATTCTGATTCCCAGAAAGTTTCTGAGCCACTTCCCAACCCGCCCTCAGCTTTTATCAGAAAACACACGCACTCAGAGAGGAAAGTCTTTACTAGAATATCAGCCTAAACCAACTCAGTCAGACAAGAAAATCTCCTGGAAAAAATAATAGAAGTGATGTTTGAACTCTCAGTGCTTTTTCTAAACCACTCCCTGCCAGGTGGGGTATGTGGAGAGCTGCAGAGCTCAGCTAAAACAAAGGTGGTGGTGTTACCCCCTTCAAAGTCACTGCTCATGAGGACAGCCTGGGTCACAGCCTAGAGGCGGAAGGGAGTCGAGGCTCTGATAAGGCAGGGGAAGGATGGGACAATGCCTGGGGCCTGCTGACTGTTCCTTCACCCCAGAGACCACAGGGATAATCAGCTCACAGAGCCTTCCGGCCTCAGGCGTTCAGTTCTGACTCTAAGGCCTCTTGTGGGAGAGAGGGAGGAGGACCCAACACCAGCCTCTCCCCAGGGTGGGCTGAGCGCCTCCCCATTAAAGGCTCTGGCTGCAGCCACTCCCCTGTGCAGAGGGTTCCCCAGCGGCAGCAGCCCGCTTCATGCTGCTGCCGTCTGTCTTTCTGTTACTGCTGAAATGTGTCCCCACAAGATTCATATGTTGAAGTTCTAAACTTCGTATTTCTTTATAATATGACTGTATTTGGAGATAGGCTTTTAAAGACAAGATTAAGTTAAATGTGGCCATTAGGGTGGGCCTTAATCTAACCTGATGGTGCCTTTTTAAGAGGAAATTTGGACATACCAGGAGTGCACAGAGAGAGATGCCCATGTAAACAGGCAGCAAAAGGGTGCCCACCTGCAAGCCCAAGAGAGAGGCCTCAGAAAAACCCCATCAAGTTGGCCCCTTGATCTTAGACTTCCAGCCTCCAGAACTGTGAGAAAATAAGTCTCTGTGGTTGGTGAGCCACTCTGCGGTGTTTCATTACGGCAGCCCTGACAAACTAACACACTTCCCCTGTCTGGGGGTCATGAGCAACAATCTGGGGGACCCCCTCTGCAAATACTCCCAAGAGCCACAGTAGCCCGAGCAGGGTCCCCTCAGCTCAGTGCCACCCTCAGCCAACCCTCAGCTTCTCCAGCCTCCTCCAGAAATCTCTATCTGCCTGAAGGCCAATCAGTGAGCCAGCCAAGGCTGTGTGCAGGTTGGGATTGCTGCAAGACACCAAGGCAGTCCAGGAAGGGCCTGGTGACTCGGAGGGGGACAGTGAAACAGGGGCAGAGGAGCAACAAACAGCACAGCCAACAGGCCTCAGGGCTGAGGATCAGGGTACCCTCATGGTTCCCCAGCTGTTGGCCACAGGGTTACTGTAGGCCTGTTTCCCCACTACACTCCAGCACTCCGTCTTAGAGCCCAGAGAGAAATCAGGGTCCTAAAGTGTGGCTAAATGTATGAAATGGAAAAAACACTCCTAATCACAATAACCAACTTTTCCTAGTGCTAACTATATGTGAGCCACTGTTCCAGATGCTTTGGTGTGTTTTCCTTGAATCCTCACGATAACCCTGTAAGTCATACATTAGCCCCATTTGACACAGGTGACACTGAGAAGCTTGCAAAGGACTGTAGCTGTGAGAGGCAGTGCTGGGCTTTGAATGGGAGCAGTCTAGCTCCAGAGCTGAGCTTCTTGAGGAGAGTGGATTGCAGGGTGCGAGGTGAGGTGGAGTGGGGTCTGAGCGCATCAAGGCCCCAGCATATATCAGCGAGGTGAGAGCCAGCCGAGGACAGGGCTTTAGGGACAACAGCAGCTGAACAATCCACCTTGTCATCAATCAACCAAATTATAAACACACAGGACTCGCATCTGTGGGAAAGACTGTGACCTCCTACCCTCCCGCACGTGGAGAAAACAGCTTGGAGAGGATCAAAGGGGCAGAGGTACCCTAAGAGTTGATCTTTGGTCTGTGTGCTGGGAAAACAAAACTGGGAGGGGGTCAGGAAAAGCACGCTGCAGCCTTCATCAGAGGTAAGTCACATGAGCCACCAGAGGGGCTGTGGCTATGCCCTACGGCCGGCAGGCACCCAAGAGGGTTTCCCCTCATCGTCAAGTCAAGCAAACTGCAGGCCAGAAGCTGACCTTGGTTTGGCATGATGACAAGGTGCAAGCTGGAAAAGGGAGGGGGCATGGGGCGGCCACAGGGCCAGCTCTGCTAAGAATCCCGTTATCTTGGGGGAGCCACTTTCCACTCCAGGGGTAGGAGGAGAATCGGTGATTTTCTCTCTTTTAATTGAATCCTTAAGAATAACAGACAAGTGGAAAGAGGGTTTCATATAAATACAAGATTTATAGTCTGCTTCTTGAGGAGGTGGGGAAACCAGAGCCTTCCCCATCTCTATTTTCAATGCTTACAGGCTTCACCTGCCGGCCCACCCCACCCTCTTAGGCACGTGGCTAGAGGGAAGGCATGAAGAGGAAAATGGAGATAAAACAGAGACACTCCAGAAGCAGTGGCTCCCACAGGATCTCCAGGAAGTCATTCTCACCCCTTCCCAGGATTCCTCAAACCAAAGGGTTGGTCCAAGGGTCCACCGAGAGGCTGGAGAGTGTCACCTGGTAAGTGCATTAAGAGGATCCCTGGGCTCAGACCCAGGGCCTCGCTGGATTCCTTGGAGTTTTCCCATCCACCCTGCTGAGCTGCTGCAGAGCTTTGATCACTACTACACGAAGGGTTTCCTGAATGCTTTCCTGAGGACATTGTTCCCCACTATAGAGTCATCAGGGTCAAATTCATCATGGGCTATCCTGGTCCAGGTCCTACCCAGGAGGGAAATGCAGTCTTCTGCCCAAGTCCCAGTCCCCTAGAAAATTAAACCAGCAGTTTCTATAGGTTCATCCCATTACTAGCCTTGGGGAAGGTAACGCTGTAGCAAAACACAGCTGCCATTAGCTCTAAGCTGCCAGGCACCTCAAAGCACACACCTGGTGGCCCTGCTCCCTATCCTTCTGAGACCTGTCCCCACACCCAGCCCCAGTACCTGCTCCATCCCAGAATCACACTTCAGGGCCTCTTAATTCATTCAACATTTATTGACAATGATCATTTGTGAGGTACTCTGCAAGGAGCAGAGGAGTAAGAATTGGTCCCTGCCCTCAAGGAACTCACAGTCTAGGGGGGATACAGACACACACCAATCCCAGTGCCTGTAACAACATTCTTACAGTAGAACGAACACAGGGCTAGAGAAGCAGAGCAGGAATGACAATCTGTGCTTAGGAAAACTGCATGTGGCCCCGCATGTTAAATCCGGTAGTGTAACTAGGAGTTTACCAGTTACCAGGCAGCCAGTGAGGGAAGTACCAGGGAGGCACAATGTGTAGGGCACATGGAGGTCTCAAAGTTTAAATGGGCATAACATATTCAAGATGTGGCAAAAACTAGGTCCCATCATGGGGAACAATGGGAGACGAAGCTAAGGAGGTGGGCGGGGGCACGATGATGAAAGAGCTTGCATGACATGCAAGGGCCTTTCATTTGTTTCCTGTAGGCGAGGAGCCAGGAAGGTCTTTAGAAAGAAAATGCTGGCAGAAATGGGGAGAATTTTCAGGAAGGGACCAAAACCTCAGGCAAGAAATGAAGAGGACCAAAAGCAGGGGAGTAAGGGGGAAAACAAAGGATGGATTTCAGATGCAGAAGTGGCCACCACGGCGGGTAATGGAATCCATGGGAAGGAGGAGGGGCAAGATCAAAAACAACCTGAACAACAGGACAGAGGGAAGAGACTCTGCCAGACACTGCACTATGTGTCTTATAAACATAAACATTGTCACCACAATGTCACCACTCTGTGAAGTGGGCAGAATTCACCCCATTTTGCAGATGATGTTCATAAAATTTAAATAACTTCTCGAGTCACACAGCTAGATTACAGTTAGGCTTCAAACCCAGGTCAACATTTCAACCATTATACTATATGGTAAATCTAGACAGAGATGGGTGGTATGCTGTTTTGGATAATGATCTAGAATTTAGGGGGAAATTCAGAACTAGAGATATACATTTGAGAGTCATCGCCACTGGGGTGGGTGAAGCCACAGATGAGGCTAAGACTGTCCAGCAAGAAAACAGAGGCAAGAACGAAGCTGGAAGAACACTCACATTAGAACAGGAGGGAGCAGGGGCAGGAGAGCTGAAAAAGGAAACTGAGATGTGGTGATGTCAAGGGAGAATCCTATGAAGAGAATGTTGTGTACTGCAAAAAGCTAGAATATGACCAGTATAACAAGATTTGCAATTACAAAGGCTTTGAACCAAAATGCCCTCACCGCTGTATTGGTGGAGACAGATAGCAAGCAGTAAAGAGCAACAAAGGGCACAGGGATGGGGTTGGGATCCTCGAGGAGCTTGGATTTAAAAAAGATTACCTTGGCCGGGCACAGTGGCTCAAGCCTGTAATCCCAGCACTTTGGGAGGAGGAGGCGGGCGGATCGTGAGGTCAGGAGATCAAGACCATCCTGGCTAACAGGGTGAAACTCCGTCTCTACTAAAAATACAAAAAATTAGCCAGGCTTGGTGGCGGGCGCCTGTAGTTCCAGCTACTTGGGAGGCTGAGGCAGGAGAATGGCATGAACCCGGGAGGGTGGAGCTTGCAGTGAGCTGAGATCGCGCCACTGCACTCCAGCCTGGGTAACAAAGTGAGACGCCGTCTCAAAAAAAAAAAAAAAAAAAGATTACCTTGAAGTGTTGCAGACTCTGTTGCCACCCACAACCCATGAAGGAAGAGGGCCAGGCGAGATGGTTATACAAATTCCTCCAGCTGCACTTAGCAGCTTAGGCTCAGAGAAGGAGAAATGGACATTGGAGCGGGGGTTGGAAGTGAAGAAACTGGGCACTGAGAGAGGGAATAAGGGCCCTAAGGACTTTGGATTCTTCTAGATGGAAAAGCTGCCCTTGCTGGGGTGCTAGTAAAGATTTTTTTAAATCTCAATAATTAGAAGGGCCCATTCGGCATTTTTAACAAAAAACAAAGCCAGGGTTTACTTTTGTATTATGTAAAAAGGATCTGATTAACAGATAATTGATGTTAACAAGTTTAATTCAAAAAGAATAAACTGTTTTTCAAGTACCAGAGGCACTGCTGGAACAGGATGAAAACGGATACACCAGTTACTAAATTACTCCTCACTCTTCAAATTGATTCCCGTAAAGACTTCTACTTAGCAAATACTTTAAAATAGGCTGTGTACAGGAAAGAAATAATAGCACATGTATTTGTATTTTATTATTCAGACTGGCTGCCATCCCAACTAGATAAAGGAGGTTTTCCTGGGCTGTAATATCTAGCACTTGCATGTTTTCAGAGCACTCTAAACTGGTTTTCTCACTCTTCACAGGATCAGCAGGGAACACGTTCCCCATTTTGCAGGGAAACCAAGGCCAGGAGAGGTGAAGCGGCATACCCCAGGTCACCACTCAGACCTCTTGCCTCCAAGTCCAAGGCTCTTTCCTCTCCCAATTCTCCTGATCTGTGACCTCCTGGGCATTCTGGCCAATCTGCTTCCCTCTGACTTTGTAGACTGCACTGATGGAACTACCACGAAGGCAGGTGTGAAGCCTGCAATCTCCTGACCAGCCTGTGCTTCTTGGTTCTTATGCAAGCCAGTTCTTTCTGTGAAATATTTATAAGCAGCTCTCAACCACCAGGTCTATGAGGGTCCCTATTGTCCCTCAGCCAAGGCTGCTCTCTCCCCGAGATCCCCACCTCACCAGGAGCACAAGGATACACGCAACTATTGCAGGAAACGTAGGTTCTTCCTGCAATACAATTCAAGCTGCTAACATTTACTGAGTACCCACTGGTTGTTGTGAGGATGAGGTAATGTATGTAAAGTTTTAGCATAGTCTGTGACAATGTATGTAAAGTTCTTAGCATAGTCACTATGCTAAGAGGTAATTATGTAAAGTTCTTAGTCACTATGCTAAGAACTTTACATAATTACCTCATCCTCACAACAACCCAACAAAAATTCTTACCCCTATTTTACAGGTGAGGATATTGAGGTTCAGAAGGGCTACGTGACTTGCCCAAGGTCATCCAGTTAATTGTTGAGGCAGTATTCATAATTTAAGTCTGTCAGACTGAGAATCCACTTTTAATTTTTCCTCTGCTACGCTGCCCTGGCTCCCTACTTTACAAGTACTTAGAGATCTAAAGCAAAGTGGAAAAGAAAAAGTGAGGCAAGACGGAGGGGCTTTTACATTCTCACTGCCTGGCTCCCAACCCAGACTCTGGCAAGGCTAATTCCATGATGTTTCACTCAGCGACAGTCCCACCACCCTGGAGCCCTGGGGAGCTGACCAGAGTCAAAAGGCTCCCTGGCAGGCTTGTTCTGGCAGCTGCCCAGTCGACTTGTGCTAACACAGCAACAGGCACAGGAAAGGGTCTAGAAAGAGTGGAAAAGCACCAGACACTGAACCACTGCAGGGAGAGAAGTGATTCCTGCCACGCTCGGACAGGATAACCCTATACTAAAGCCACCACCATCACAGGGCTGGGAAGAGACGAGGGGAAGTGGTGGGAGCAAAAAGTCCCAAGCACGTCCACTCACTCATGTGTTTCAGTGAACTGTGACTGGAAGGCCAGTCAAAAAGAGGGTCACTGCCTCCAAGGTGAATCAGCAAGCATGGAAGAAAACCGGTCTGCACCTTGGTTCATTCCAGCAACCCTGACCTGTCTGTACCCACATCCACATAAACCTTGCTATCTAATGTCACCTGAGCAGAGGCAAGAGCACATATACTATCTTACAGCCACTGCAATGACTGATTTTCCCAGCCTGTGGGAAAGAAAGATCTAGCTGAGAATACTAATAGACTTGCTAGAGGAAGAAATTCAGTGACGACGTGCCCTTGGAAAGGAAAGTATTTAAAAGGGGCACAATCAAAGTGAGACTGGAAGAAGGGAGCCACCTGGATTCCGAAAGATAGGGCTCTCTCGACCAGACACCGAGTGCAGGACAATGAGCGGTGACAGGGATATTTTAAAAGATCTGAAAATCCAAAAATGTCCATGGGAAAATGTGTTTGCTGTTATTTCTATAGGCTTTCCATCCTCACGTTTTTTAAGGATGCCCAAAAGGGTTTTGAGGGAAACCAATTCTGGGATCTAATATTTGTCACAAGCTGATAGACTGGAAAAAAGAAAAAGAAAAAAGAAAGCATATTTCTTAGGTGTCATCAGAAGGAGGGGGCAGTTTGAGAGGTCACAAATTGGCAGCCACTGGGTCAAATTAACCCCACGGGTAGGTTAGCATGCTTAGAATTTTGTAAAATGAACTATCAACACTTAAAAATCAGAAGGTTACACACACCACAAAACCCTGAATTTCTAGCATCTTTTCTTTCTTTCTTTTTTAATACTCTCTGGAGCTCTTAGAACATCTTTTAGAAAAATTCAAAAATCTGGTACCACTGGATGAGCCGCAGATTGGAAGGTGAGTCACCGCTGCCCCCTTTCGGCAGGTCTGGACTTTCTGCCAGCGCGGTGGCTCATTTGTCACCTGACCTCTGCCGGCACCAGTGTTTGTTTAGCCCAGGGAAGTGATTGCAGGTTTGGTAATGCCCAGGACTGCCATAGGGTGGCAGCACTGGTGTGCCGATGAGGCCTGCTCATTTCAGCCAGAACCAGAAATCTCCTTACATGGTAGCTGACAGCCTCTCCCCAAGCTCCATCGCAGGATTTGTTCCCTGCGAAGCAACAGCAGCTCATTTCCACATTCCCACTAGACCTCAGTGACCTAGAAGAAGCCAACGACTCAACCTGCTCCCTCCTCTCAGGCCACCACTAGGTCCTGGAAGGCACCTCCAGCTGGCACCTCTTCACAGCTGGCACCTCTAACTGTTGAGGAACTCCACCATCACCGACCTGTGAACACCATCAGGCCTCAGGAGAGACCATCCAAGAAGCAGGGCCAATACCCACTCCCCTTTAGAGGCAGATTAATTCACGAAATGCTCAGTACTGCCCTTGGCTGACTTAAACATCAGACGGCCTCAAGAGGCAACAGCTTCTATGCTTCTTCATGCCGTCTGCTTTTACTCCCCTCACAGCCTTACCAGCAACACCTTAAGTGGTAACATTTAGTAGAAACTCCTAGAGCCCTTTAGGAAAGACATTTGGTGTTATGCATGAGATCCTCAAAACTGCTCATTTATCTCATTTCATCCAAAGTGACATTTACTATTTTTACTGTTTATTCCAAAATGCAGGAAAAGCTTCATATAAGATATTCATTGCAGTATCTAAACAAGTGAACAACCAGAAACAATTCAAATGTCCGGCAATATGGAAACTGTCCAGAATAAACTTATGCCATACTCCCACTTGATAAGACAATTATGTTGCTATTAAAAACAACTACAGCCGGGTGCGGTGGCTCATGTCTGTAATCCCAGCACTTTAGGAGGCCAAGGCAGGCAGATCACAAGGTCAGGAGTTCGAGACCAGCCTGATCAACATGGTGAAACCCTGTCTCTACTGAAAATACAAAGACCAGCCAGGTGTGGTGGTGCGCACCTGTAATCCCAGCTACTCAGGAGGTTGAGACAGGAGAATCGCTTGAACCCAGGAGGCAGAGGTTGCAGTGAGCCGAGATCGCGCCACTGCACTCCAGACTGGGCAATACAGCGAGACTCCATATTAAAAAAAAAAGAAAAAAAAAAAAAGAAAACTACAGGCCACCAGGCATGGTGCCTCACACCTGTAATCCCAGCACTTTGGGGAAGCTGAGGCAGACGGGATCACCTGAGGTCAGGAGTTCGAGACCAGCCTGGCCAACATGGTGAAACCCCCATCTTTACTAAAAACACAAAAACTAGCCATGCGTGATGGTGCACGCCTGTAATCCCAGCTACTTAGGGAGCTGAGGTGGGAGAATCACTTGAACCCAGGAGGCAGAGGTTGCCTTGAGCCAAGATCACACCACTGGACTCCAGCCTGGGTAACAGAATGAGACTCCATCTCCAAAAAAAAAAACTACAGGCCAAGGCCGGAGGATCATTTGAGACCAGCCTGGGAAACATAGTGAGACCTGGTTCTACAAAAAATAAAAAAATTAGTTGGGCATGGTGGCATACTCCTGTAGTCCCAGCTATTTGGGGGGCTTAAGTGGGAGGATCACTTGAGCCCAGGAAGTCAAGGTTGCACTGAGCCGTGAATGATGACCATACAAAATGGGAAAAATGATAATAGTGAGAAAAGTATATAAAAGTAAATGTACAGTAATGATAACTATCTTTAAAACCTATGCAGAGAATTAGTAAAAGACAACAAAATGTTAATGGTTGTTATTAACGAGCTGGGAACATGTGTGCCCTTTTTAAAATCCCTACCAAATTTTCTTGAACGTGCGTATATACTTTTATAGGGAAGGGGGTGTGTGTGTGGGGGTGTGTGTGTGTGTGTGTGTGTGTGTGTGTGGTCTACTTCCATTTAGACTTGAAGCTGCTACGGCCAATTGTAATGATGGTAAAAAGGTTCCTGGGAATCTGTGCCTCCAGGATTCAGTGCAACCGCACTAGTAAAGCAGTTTCCAGGGCTCCTTGGCACCCTTTAATACCAATGTTATCCTGCTCTAAAACGCCTGTACTTGCCTAACTCCTAAGAAGACTCCCAAATACCATCTAGATGATAAGATTCAATCATTATGGTTCTCAGATACCACTTTAATCAAGTTTTGCACTCTACAGTGATGGGGGTAGCTGATGGGGACTGTTTTCAAGCAAATTCACGAGGCACATGTTCGTCCCTGCCCCAAAGTGAACAGTCTGGGCTTCCCAGAACAGAAAAATGCTTTCCTTCCCGGGGGAATCCCATTCCTGAGCTGACAAGATAGATTTCAGTAGGAATGAGCACAAAAGATAGGGCAAAACAGTGAAGGGAGCCAGGTGCATATTTGAATTCTTCCCAGTGCAGACTGGAACTAGACATGCAGGTATCCCTCCTAAAGGCAACACCCAAATCCCAGCCATTCCCACTCAAGGCCAAACCGCCTGCCCACAGAGATTGACAGCCAACGTTCATCTCATAACACTCCTCCCAGCAGTGCACCAGTAAACTCAGATGCCTGAGTGCTTCTGGCCACCACACAACAGATGCGGCCTTCCTCTTCACTGGCCCTTTGGCTGCCGCTGGGTCTGCCTGGACATCAAGGAGCAGCCAGTATTTGTGTGGCTGTGTGGTGTGGGAGGGGCCAGAATAAGCAACAAAGCCAATTAGATGTGGGTTCTGGGGCTCTGTCAACATGGTAGCAGGACAAGTCACCGCCCACAGTAGGACCGTAGGGCCCTGTGTCCTCCATCAATTCTTCTCTGGGCGGTTTCTGTTCAGCACAGCTTTCGGGGCAAATTCTAGCTTGTCCTTAAGGCTCACCACCTGCGTGTGGTCCTTGCCTAGAAGCTCATCCAGCTTGCGATCCTCCCGGCGCTCTGAGATGCTCTTTTCCTCCTCCACGGGCTGGGGGTCCTTTCCCCTGATGAACCATTCCAGGTGGTAGCCCACAGCCCCGACCACGAAGGCAACAGGGAATGTGACATAAGGAGCATAGGTACGAACCACGGTCCAAAACACAGGCCACATGACATCTGTGGAAGAGCACAAGGCAGCATTAGAGAGAACCCAGCATCACCTCCCACCAAATAAGAGCAACCCACTAGGGCTCTCCACTTACCAGGCTACCAGGCAGCCTGGCACAATGTTTTTTTACTTTTTGTTTTTGTTTTTGTTTTTTTTTTTTTTTTGAGACGTAGTCTTGCTCTGTCACCCAGGCTGGAGTGCAGTGATGCGATCTCGGCTCACTGCAACCTCCACCTCCCAGGTTCAAGCAATTATCTGCCTTAGCGTCTCAAGTAGCTGGGATTACAGCTAATTTTTGTATTTGTTTAGTAGAGACAGGGTTTCACCGTGTTGGTCAGGCTGGTCTTGAACTCCTGACCTCGTGATTCGCCCACCTCGGCCTCCCAAAGTGCTGGGATTACAGGCGTGAGTCACCGTGCCTGGCCAGCCTGGCACAACTTACTGAGCACCCACCCCCATGCAGAGCGAGAGGTGGGTCCCTAAAATAATCTAGGAAATTTCAAAAGATTCCATTGTTAGGGAAGAAGGAGGGATCTCCAGTTTACAGACTGTAATCTTTGACAAGTGTGCACCAATATATGACAATGTTCCCCACAAGGGGACCTCTGAGCCTTACTTAATAGAGCTTCAAACCCATTGACCCCAGGCCCTACTTTGCCAACATTTCAAGAAGGGAAAAAGATGCCTTTCACTGCTCTATGAAATTTCTCCATGAGCGCAGCCAGCCACCTTTCCCCATGACACACAATTCTACAATTCTCCACCATATGAAAAGTTGTTCCTTTTCCTCATGCAAAGCATAAGGAGTATATTTAAACAGTCAAATACATAATGTGTTACCTAATTATTCTGGATTTTAGGTAAATAGATAATGGTTTTATCCTATTCTGAACCTGGCTTTTCTAACAAGAGGACAAACCTATACTTCACAAATCTGCTGACTAACCCACTTTCAAAGTATCCTATCTTGGCTAAAGACGGTGGCTCACACCTGTAATCCCTATTACTCAGGAGGCTGAGGCAGGAGAAATCACTTGAACCTGAGAGGCGGAGGTTGCAGCGAGCTGAGATTACACCACTGCATTCCAGCCTGGGCAGCAGAACGAAACTCCGTCTCAAGAAGAAAAAAAAAATTCCTGTCTTCAATGAAACCCATACCGCCGTATTTACATAAAAAGCTCCTGAAAATACCACAAATCATTATACATACTCTGGATACCGTAGAACTTGAAGATTTACTGTGAAAAACCACTGTACAAGCCCTGGCCGGGAGCTGGGGCAGGGGCGGGGGCGGGGGGCGGGGGGCAGGGAGAGGAGTGGAATTGTCTCAGGGCCTCCTGAAATGAAGTAGGGCAATGCCAAAGTAATGTAAAAACACACAAATTGGGTCACTCTAATGGCCATTCCGTCTCAAATGATTATTACATTATCAATTACCAAAGATCATTCACAGTTTTAATAACACAGCTACCATGTATTGAGCACTTATTACATGCTAGGCCTCGGGCTAGGCACATCGTATGCACTCTCTCTCTTAATCCTCATGTCCACCACGTGAGGTGGATACATAACCCACTATCAGAGGGTTAAGAGACTTGCCCAAAAGTATCCACTAAAAGATCTTTCTGTTTATGCCCCCGTAGGTACTTCTCCAACACTGCTATCTCTGATCTAAAGTGAACAATCGAAACCTCACCAAGGATAAGATGATTCTCCCCCTCTCTCTTTGGTTCCCAATTCTCTTTGAAGGAATCCCATTGTTCTCTGGACGTAACACTATAAGGCAGCGGTCCACAACCTACATTTGGCACCACGGACCAGTTTCGTGGAAGACAATTTTTCCACAGATGGGGGTTGGAGAGGGATGGTTTCGGGATCAAACTGTTCCAGCTCAGATCATCAGGCATTAGATCCTCATAAGGAGCACACAACCCGGATCCCTCGCATGTGCAGTTCACAATAGGGTTTGCACTCCTGTAAGAATCTAATGCCGCTGCTGATCTAGCAGAAGGTGGAGCTCAGGTGGTTATGCTTCCCAGCTCGCCCACCACTCACCTCCTGCTGTGCAGCCCAGTAACTAATGGGCCGAAAACCACCACCGGTCTGTGGCCCAGGGGGTTGAGGATCCCCACAGTAAGGGAGCATCATGAAATTAAAAATAATAAATAAAATAAATAAATAAATAAATAAATAGAACTGCAGCATCTCCAAAACTCCCCTCCTTATTGTCTTAGCACCAGGCACTATGATGACAATTTACACACTAACCATCATCTGATCCTCATAACACCTCTATGATGTAGGAATTATTAGCCCAGGCTCTTGTTAAGGCCACAAAGGCTCACAGACATTATGTTAACTTACCCAAAATCACCAGAAGTGATACAGCCGCTGATTTTGAACCCAGGCCTCTCCAACTTCAAAGTTTACACTCTTTCTAGTGGGAAGAACACACTGCAAAGGTATACGGTTTCTGTCCAAATCCTGGATTTGGAGAGAGCTTCCTACAGTTTTTTTCCCATCAGCCTGGCATTTCATTACCTAGAAGAGCTTCCCTTTTCCCAAACTCTGAGATTATACTTAGGGATTTGTGAAATTCAGAGATATAACAACAGTTAAAAGAGGCACCTCTGAAGAATCCCAAACCTAATACTTCTTCATTTTACTTCCACCTTTAAAACAAGTCCTCTGTAGAAGTAAATGCTTCCCTAAATAGCAACTGTCCAGACTTTCAAATCTGTCTTAAAACATATCGAGCATGAGTTCACAACGATCTCTCACATGCAGCATAAAGTCTCTCTCTACCGTCCTGCTCACATTCTAATCATTCCCAAATAAGTCAATTCATTCCTTTATTCAACACTTATAACCACTTGCTCTGTGTCAGGCACGGTGCTGGCCTACCATGTCTGTCTGGCCCCATTGTGCCCTATCCATCCAGGCATCTCTCCCACCCTGCCTGGCAGAGTGCCCAAAAAAGGTCTGCTGAACCAATGAATGACAGCCAAAACAACTCCCTAGTGTAAAATCACAACATTCTCCACCCACTCTCCCCCAGAAGGTGGCAGGAGCATAACAGACGCCTTTGCTGATTACAAAAACCTAAAGACTCCATCATAGTCATCCCCAGACAAGGTATCACAATGAAGGAGGCAAAAGTGTCTGAAAAACACTGTGACGCATATTTCCAGCCCGGCATGGAGGACGTCTGCCAAAAGCATCCGGTAAAAGTCAACTGAGTTGCTGGGAAACCTGCCCCAGTGCGGGGGCCCGGAGGCCCAACGAGGCCAGAAGCCGTAGTCCTAAATTCAAGAACTGCTAACAAGGACAGAGGAGGCCTGAGAAGGTGAAAGAATTAACCCTGACAGTCACTCAAGCGCAGTCCAGGAATGGGGAGCGCACGTGAGGTCAGAGTCCATCCAAATGGCTACCCTTCTCCCTTCTGTGGGGCTCCCGGTTCACTGCCCCTAGCCCACCTCATTCGTGGCCTCATCAACGTCCGTCCTCACTGAGGTGCCGATAAGCCCTGTCTGCGGAGGGCTACCCGGGCTCCCAGACTGGGCACCAGAGCACCCGCCAGAGAGGGGGGCTGGCAGGTCTGGCCCGGACAGGGGTGGACCCTAGCGATCACTCCTTCCGTAACTCAGAGGTTACGGGCCTGGGCTGACCGGACCTGCTCGCCGGGACCGCGCGCTCACCTGCGGCCCAGCCCACACTCCTCAGTGCGGCCCCCGCTCTCCGCCCGCTCGCCGGGAGCACGGAAGTCGCCGCTCCCAGCGGCCCGCGGGACCTTGCCCTGTGACCCTGCCCACTGGCCGCCGGCTCTCGGAGCGCAGTGATTGGCTGAACTTTAGCCAAAGGACGGAAGGAAGCTAGGCATCCGCAACCGGGCCCCACTGCACTGAAATGGATGTCGCGCCCCCTGGTGGCCTGGAGGTTTCTCAGTGCTGTCGCCACGTGCTTTCTGCGTGGAAAAAGTGAAAGATCATCCAGTCATTTTTTTCAACTGATGTTTATTAGGTGTCTTCTAAGACCGAGGTCTTGGCACGCAAAAACAAAAGACATGATCCCTGACCTCAAGAAGCTCTTCTTAGGAAAGTATAATTTAGTGCTTTAAGACCTCTTGGGATCCGGGCTAGCTTTCTAGTGACCTTGGGAACATCATTAACCTGTCTGAGCCTCCTTCCCCTTCTGTGTAGAGGTAATAACACCCATTTCGCAGGGATGGTGTGAGGGTTGGATGAGACAATATTTGTAAAGTACTGTGGCAGGCACACAGCCAACAGGGAAATAAACGTGGCTAGTGTTAGTGTAAAAATAATTGAAATATAGTAAAACCTAAGTCTTACATGACCTCTTGGGTACAAGTATTCACTTCCTCCTCTGTGTCCCCACTGTACCCTATACAGACATCAATTTTATCATATACAGAGTAGTCCCAAAGCTCAAACTTCTTAACGCTCCCACAAGGCCCTTCCCACCTTCATCCCACTAATCTCAGCCTGCATATTTATTTTGCTCCCACATACAAAACCTGGCAGACCACGCTGTTTCACACCCAGTGAATTACTGATGCTTTTTCATCTACCTAGAGTGTCCTTCCCACCTTTTTTTTTTTTTTCTTTTTAGTTTCACTCTTGTTGCTCAGGCTGGAGTGCAATGCCGCAATCTCGGCTCACCGCAACCTCCACCTCCCAGGTTCAAGCGATTCTCTCCTGCCTCAGCCTCCTGAGTAGCTGGGGTCACAGGCATGCATCACCACTCCCGGCTAATTTTGTATTTTTAATAGAGAAGGGGTTTTTCCATGTTGAACTCCCGACCTCAGGTGATCCGCCTGCCTCGGCCTCCCAAAGTGCTGGGATTACAGACCTCAGCCACTGTGCCCGGCTGCTTTCTTTTTTTTTTTTTTTTTTTTTTTTTTTTTTTACAAGATCTCGCTCTGTCACCCCGGCTGGAGTGCAGTGGCACAATCATAGCTTACTGCAGCCTCGACCTCCTGGGCTCAAGTGATCCTCCCACTTCAGCCTTCCGAGTAGCTGGGACCACAGATGGACACCACCAGGCCTGGCTAATTTTTGTACTTTTTGTAGAGACTAGGTTTCACCATGTTGCTCAGGCTGGTCTCAAACTCCTGAGCTCAAGCAATCTGCCCTCCTCAGCCTCCCAAAGTACTGGGATTACAGGCATGAGCCACCGTGCCTGGCCATGCAGTGCCCTTCCCGCCTTTCTTTACTATGCCAAATTGTGCTCTGGCACAATTTTCAAACTTCAGGGACACCTCCAGAGGAAGCCTCATACATAGACTGCTTACCACGTTAGGCACCCTTCCCCTGTTATCTCAAAAGCTCAAAGCTAAGTTCTGGCAGTTAAGATGGAGAAAAGAAAACAGTGTTGTAGGGGCCAAGGTTCGCTGAAAATCAACTGACAAAAGGCAGATTAATAGGAGAAAAGACATACAAAATTTTATTTTAACGTGCATAGCACGGGGTGGGGGTGAGGGGGCGGGAAGGGAAGGGTCACAGGAGAATGATTACCCAATAACCCAATGGGGTACAGAAGCTTACACACCCTTTTTCGAAGGGGAAGGGGAGAGATGGAGAATATAGACAATTCTTTTGAGGGAAGCACGTGATTCTTAGGGCGAAAAAATGGACAGAAATTAACTTGAAAATGATTCTCTTTAGAATTTGAATGAGCCCGAGAAGCAGGCATCATCTTGTGAAAAACCCATCCAGGCGTAGTTGCCTTCCTCAGTCTTCTTTTCTGAGATAGATGAGATTTCGCGGAGGGGAGGAAGGCAATTTTGTTTCTTTTGGAAAGAAGTTTTCTTGATTAGATTAGGACATTCTAGAGAGAGTGCCTCCCTATTCTTGGGAGAGAAGGTTAGAGGGATCTTGATTCTGAGGCAGCTTTGAAGGCCTCTCACCATGTCAAAGCGCCAGTCTTTGGGGTATCGCTTTCTGAGCCCCAACAGTACAAAGAAATATTTAGGAGACCGTGGTTAGCAGAACCTGTTCACTAACTGAATATGTGGAGACGAGAAGGGAACAGAACTGCCCAGAGTAACTGGCATTTGGCCAGCCAATCATGTGCTAGGCATTGGGGATGCAAAAATGGCTGGGACCAACCTGCCTCCAGAGTTCTCTGACTAAAGAAACAGATGGGTCTACAAAATGTCAATAGAATTTAAGAAATGTGATGACAGAAGTATACACACGCAGCACAGAGGAGGATCTTCAGCCCGGCCAGGAAGATTCAGGGAAGGCTCCCTAGAGGAACCAGGCCTTGAGCTGAGTCTTGAGTCATGGCTAGCAGTTCCCTCAAGCAGAATTGCTGAGGGGCTCAGGAGCATAGACTTAGAAATCAGATAGCCATGGGTTCAAATCCTGACTCTTGTCTGCTTATCTCAGAAAAGCTATTTACACTCTTTGTTTTAAAAAAAGACAATAATAGTACCCACTCCTAGGGTTGCTGTATTAAATCACCTAAATGTGTATAAAGTGCTTGGCATAGTAGTTTGCACCTTCTCAGTGCTCAGTAAATGGTTATTGACATGTTAAGTGTTTCCCAACTGTATTGCTCCTTCTGTAATGTCCTATGTCCATTCGTGGCATTACTCATTCATTAAGCCAGAAATCTGAGTGACACCTTCAAGGCGTCCCATCTTTGCGTTATTCTCCAGATCCAGCTTACAGCACGTATGCCTCCTAAATGTCTCTCAAAGTCAACATCATTAGCTCTTACCTGGACCACTTTAGCAGCTCCCTCAATGGTCTCCCTGCTGTCTTGTTGCCCCCTCCAGTCCATTTCCTGTCTTTTGGCCATAGTTTTATCTTTCAAATAAAACTATGAGGCCTCCATCTTAGCCCCCCACCCCCAACTCTATGGGTCCCTTCTGGCCATATCTCCTCCACGCCCTCCACAGCCACCATAACCTGTCACCCTCTCCAGCCTGTGCTTTCATTCCCAACACACATGTGCCTCCACGGCTTTGCTCAGGTTTGTCCCTTGGCCGGAAATGAATTTCTCCCTTCTCTTCCTTGACTACAAAATGCTAATTCATCCTGCAAGATCCAGCTCACAAGGCAGAAAGCTCTCCCAGACTGCCTGTGCTATGGTTGTACCCTCCAAAACTTACACTGAAATTTGTCATTGTAAGTATTAAGAGGCGGGGCCTCTAAGAGGTTATTAGGCCATGAGGGTTGCACTCTCATGGGTGGAACTGACGCCCTTATAAAAGGGCAAGTTCAACTCCCTCTTGCCCTCTCTTACCTTCTCACCTGCCATGGGATGACACAGCAAGAAGGCCCTCACGAGTTGCCAGCACCTTGACACTGAATTCCCCAGCACCCAGAACTGTGAGCCAATAAACACCTATTCATTATAAGTTACCCAGCCTGCGGTATTCTGTTATAGCAGTACAAAATGGACTAAAACACCCTGGTTGCTAGAGGCTCTCTCCTCTCTCAACCCCTTGGCCCCTCTGGGAGAGCAGGTTTCCCTTTGCACCATAACTTTCTGTTTATGTGCTGGCCACGGCCAGACTGTAAGCAACTTAAGCCAAAGGACTGGACCTAATCTTTCGCTGATCTGTGGCGCTCAGCATAACTACCGAGGCCACAAGAACCAAAGGAGACTCATCCACACCAGACATAGAACAGTCTATGAAAAGTCATAGACCCATAAAATGCTGTGTAATGTAAAGGTTAAACTCAGACTCAGCCACTTCCTGGCTTCATGGTTTGAGGTAAGCTGTTTAAACCTCTCCACGCCCCAGTTTCCTCATCTGTAAATGGGGATGATAACAACATCTGTTTTACAGCGTTGCTCTGAGTTCAAACCTCACCCATGCCCCAATTTTAGAGTTGATAAAACAATCTCAGAGAGGTAAACTGACCCAGCCTTTCTACTGGAGACCCTTGGACAGTCATCCAATTTAAGTCTTCCCAAACCTGGCTGCTCAGAATCTTGTGGACCACTTGTTAAAACCTTATTTGAGGGCAGAGTCTATTCACGAAGTCTTGGACCAGGCCCCAGAGTCTGTATGTGATCACCTCCAAACTAACTGCTTTTGGGAATTCAGATCACATTAGAGCCCTCCTCACCTTCCAGGCTTATGTGAGTTTGTATTGTGGACCATCTCTTGCTTTTCAGAAGTTGTCTACCAAACCAGTCTATAAAACGTTCATGCCACTCTTCTGTTCAAAACCCTTCTATGGCTCCCTACAGCCCACAAGACCCAGGCTGCCTGCCTCAATGAGACCCAAACACTGATATAATCAAGACCCTGTGCTCCCAATGTCTCTTCCTCCTCCAGGTCTTTGCACAGCTGTTCCCTGATCTTGGAACATTCTTCTCAACCCTGGCCCTTCTTCAGCAGCTAATCCCTAATCATCTTTCTGGCACTCACCCCTGTATTTTAACTGCTTGCTTATTTGTCTGTTTTTCCCATATGACCATAAGCTCCATTAAGGGTAGAAACTACATCTTGTTCAAGGCTATTCCTGTGGCGCCCGAAAGTGATAAGTGTCTGCTGAATAAATGAATGAGAAGAATTAGCAGATCCAGTGTGGCCCAGAAAAGCAGCCAATCCTGTAGGATTTTCCTCCTGCCTGGAGGTGACACACCAATTCAAAGGACTGCTCAAGGAGTGGAAAGGGGCTTTCTGGGTGGAGAATGCCATCAGCCCTCTCTGGTCTAAGAAGCCTGCAAAGCTAAAAGCTCATGATTTGGCATTAGACATGGGTCCACCACATTTAGCCCTGTGACCTCAGACAGGTCGTGTAACCTGCCCTGAGCTTTGGCTTTCTCTTCTGTTGTAAGGACCAACCACATTCATGTAAAGCACTCACCCCTTGCCTGACCCACACTGGTCACTCAATAAAGCCATCGAACCTAGGTTCTGTTTGCCATTTAGCTTCCCAGGAGAGCTCTGTTCTTTGTACTTCCTCTTCCCCCACCCCAGCCTCCACCAAGGTGGCCACCCATAGGAGGCATCAGAAAATGTGGCAGGACTGAAGTTTTTCTGCTGCTGATCAGGAATGACTGGAGCAGAAGGAACATTGTGTCCCTAGGGGAAGGGAAACCAATTATTTGTCAATACCTAACAATCACCACACTCCAGGTTTATCAAGCACATGCTGTGTGCTCGGCGAGCTCCGGACATCCCTCTCTGGGGGAACCCTGGGGACTGGGAGGCAGAATGGGATACATCGAAACCGGAAGAGCGGAGAAATTTGACACCCTCCCCCTCTTCACCCCACCTGGGCCCCTCCAGGAGGGTCCAGGTCCTTACTGTGGGCATCAGGGGGCCGAATCTCCTTTCCACCAGCTGGCCCATCCCTGGGAGGAGCTCAGGCAACACCCCTGCTGTCTCCAAACCAAGAGAGCGGGCTCCCGGCCCCTTCTCCCTTCACCCCCGTCCTCCCACACACGGGACGGAGGTGGCCTCTTCTGGAGAGAGCAGCTGGCTCGAGTGCAGTTCTGCCGTTTTATTTTTCCTGGGATACTCAAGGGGATGTGGGAACAGCCACAGGTGTGGTGAGGGGAAGCCCCCATCTCCCCTCCCCAGCCGCTGGGAAAGGGGAGAGGCCCAGGCGCCCTGGTCCTGGGTTGGTCCAGCCACTGTGGTCCCTGGGCCCAGTGGGCAGAGGGCTGAGGATGGAGCCCCTGGGAGGGTGGGGCGGGCTCCTAGGCGGGGTTCGGGATTCTTCATAAAAAGCCACGAAGCTTGATCCCCACGAAGCCCAGCCCCGCGGGGTGGGGGGAGGGGACGCAGAGCCCAGATGTGGGGCCTGGCCCGGCCTGGCCCGTGGGGGGAAAGAATGGCAGAGATGGTGCCCATTGAAAGGAGGTGGGGACAAAGCGTCGGACCAGGTGGGCGGGGGATCCAGGTGAGGGGCGCAGGGCGGAGAGGCACGGCCCCCTGCCCAGCCCGGGCGCCTTCGCGTGGGATCAGGAAGGTAAAAAACCCACGAGAGTGTGACGGGCCCGGGGGCTGGGGCGTGCGGTGCCGGTGGGGCGGGCGCACGGGGCGGCCCGCGTTCACAGTGACCTCGACGCTGGGTGTACAGTACGGGTGGAGAACCGCGGGCCCAGGCCGGGCTGGGCGGGCCGGACCGGTCACAGCCTGGTCTGGGCCTCGGGGATGTAGATCTCGATGCTGTCGGCGCTCTCGGTGGCCGAGCTGTGGCGGAAGGAAGCAGCGCGCTTGGCCGCCAGGAGCCGCTTGCGCGCTTCCTGCCGCTGCCGGTCCACGGAGTCCAGGGAGCGCTCCTTCACCGGCACGCCCCGGCCCCGCAGGGGCTTCTTTGGTATCGGCGGAGGGACCTTCTTCTCCTCCTGCGGAGCAGAAGACAGCGCTGAGCTGGGGCGCCGAACTATTCCAACACCCCAGTGCCTGCCCCCGCACCCCCGCGCCCCGAGCGCTGACGACCACGTGGCTCCGAACGCGATGGCGCTCAGAATCCGCCACGGATCCCATGACCTGAAGCCCCACCTTCGCCTGTTCCGACAAGGTCATAATCCCCACATTTTCCACCAAAGCGCGGCGCGTTCGAGCGCCCCCTGTTGAGCTGTTCTCAACAGCTCGCATCAGAACCGGGTTTTCACTCGGGGTCCTGACCCGGAGGAGGGAGTTCCCGACCCAGGCTCCGCAATGAGGGTGCACATACCAGGCCTCTGGCCCTCATCGCAGACAAGGTCCAGCGACCTGGCGGCTGAGGGGACTCTCAAGGCTCTGCCCTGGATGCCTAGGCCCGTCCTTCTGTAAGGTCTACTTTTGCCTTTTGCTCCCTCCAGCTGCAGCCGCCACTCCCTGCCCCCCGCTCCCCCCGCGCTGAGGAAGCCTTGGGGTTCTGGCAGCTCAAGCACTGATGAGCACCGGGGCCAAGCAGATGGCAGTGGCCACAAGCATAGTCACTCTGGAAGGGGATGGTCACCTATCACCTGTCCAAGGCTGCCCTTGCTGCCTATGGGTCCCTTCCCCTGCCCCCTTGTTCATTCCACCCTTCACCTCTCTGGGGAGGTGAATTTCCCAGTCTGGCCTCTTTGCCTGAAGGGACCCCAGCCCCACCTTAGGCTCCAGGAGTTTCCAGCTGTTGGCCTTGAGTTGCTGTAGCTCCAGGAACTTGAGGGTCACATCCTCGATGGAGAGCTGTAGGAGGTCCCAGAAACCCGCCAGGTCCTGGAAGGTGGGCACAGGGAACGCAGTGGGATCCTGCAGCAGAGGAAGACAGAGGGAAAGTGATTGGTCAGGGAAGTCTGAGCCCCAGGCAGGACTATCCCAGGAACCTGCCGTGGATAATTCTTCATGGGTTCATTTCTATTTTTCCCTAAGTGCTGGCCAGTCTGAGAAACAAAGGAAAAGAGTACAAAAGAGGGAAATTTTAAAGCTGGGTGTCTGGGGAGACATCAGATGTTGGCAGCTTCCGTGATGCCCCCAAGCCACAAAACCAGCAAGTTTTTATTAGTGATTTTCAAAAGGGGAGGGAGTGTACGAATAGGGCGTGGGTCGCAGACATCGCATGCTTCACAAGGTAATAAAATATCACAAGGCAAATGGAGGCAGGGCGAGATCACAGGACCAGGGCGAAATTAAAATTGCTAATAAAGTTTTGGGCATGCATTGTCATTGATAGTATCTTATCAGGAGACAGGGTTTGAGAGTAGACAACCCATCTGACCAAAATTTATTAGGCGAGGATTTCCTCATCCTAATAGGCCTGGGAGTGCTACAGGAGACGGGGGCTTATTTCCTCCCTTATCTACAACTGTAAAAGACAGACGTTCCCAAAGCAGCCATTTCAGAGACCTCCCCTTGGGAATGCATTCTCTTTCTCAGGGATGTTCCTTGCTGAGAAAAAGAATTCAGTGATAGTTCTCCTATTTGCTTTTGAAAGAAGAGAAATATGGCTCTGTTCTGCCCGGCCCACAGGCAGCCAGACTTTAAGGTTATCTCCCTTGTTCCCTGAAAATCGCTGTTATCCTGTTCTTAAGATGCCCAGATTTCATATTGTTCAAATACATATGCTCTACAAACAATTTGTGCAGTTAATGCAATCATCACAGGGTCCTTAGGCAACATACATCCTCAGCTTACAAAGATGACGAGATTAAGAGATTAAAGACAGGCATAGGAAATCACAAGAATATTGATTGGGGAAGTGATAAGTGTCCATGAAATCTTCAGAATTTATGTTCAGAGATTGCAGTAAAAACAGGTGTAAGAAGTTATAAAAGTATTAATTTGAGGAATAAATGTCCATGAAATCTTCACAATTTATGTTCTTCTGCCATGGCGTCAGCCAGTCCCTCCATTTGGGGTCCCTGACTTCCCGCAACAAGGACAAGAGAAAGTCCTATCCACTCTTACTGCCAGGAACCTCAGCCTGGGAGAGTGGGCGGGGGCTGGGAGACAGGGGGACAAGAAAGAGCCCAGCCCTCCCTTCTTGTGCACAAACACCTGGTCCTACCTCCAGGCACAAGATTGACAGCTACCCCTGCAGGCATGCAGGCCTGGTCTCACCTCTGGTACACACACACTCTGGGTCACCTGCCTGTCTCACCTCCAGCACACACACACTCTGGGTCACATATATCTGGTAGGATCTACTACTATGGGCACTCACCATGCTTTGCTGACACAGCCGGAAGAACTGCTGAACCTTCTGGGACAGGAGAAGTTGTGTGCTGCCCACAGCACTGCGGATCTTCTCCAGGACTAGAAAGCAGAAGAAAATTCAGGGAGGGAAATGATGCATCTCCTTCCCCAGACTCCAGGAAGTCTGCCCTGAACGCTGACCGCTCGGTTGCTTGGCACTGTCTATACATCAGTCTCCTCCAGCCCCAGCCCCATCCTATCCTCAAGTTCATAACAAGTTCTTGCTCCACTACACCAAGACTGTATCCTCAGACCCTGATGTTCCCTCCTTCATACAGCCTACATTTCTTGAGTGCTCATCCTCCTTTATCCTTTCTCCCTCCCATATCAGAAAACAGACAGAAACCAGCCCCAGCCTAGCCTATAGCATTGGCCAGGGCATTAGCTCAGTGACCACCCACTGGCTAAGCTTTGTTCATCACTCACCAGTGCATGCAAGACTCCTTGGCTCTTTAAGAATGACCAAGTAGGCCGGGCGCGGTGGCTCAAGCCTGTAATCCCAGCACTTTGGGAGGCCGAGATGGGCGGATCACGAGGTCAGGAGATCAAGACCATCCTGGCCTACACGGTGAAACCCCGTCTCTACTAAAAAATACAAAAAACTAGCCGGGCGAGATGGCGGGCGCCTGTAGTCCCAGCTACTCGGGAGGCTGAGGCAGGAGAATGGCGTAAACCCGG
>NC_045434.1:187689518-187785187 GCF_002776525.5 Piliocolobus tephrosceles | reverse complement strand
CTCAAAAAAAAAAAAAAAAAAAAAAAAAGAATGACCAAGTAATTTAATGTACGTAACACATCTTCATAGTCACTGTCCCCTCAACTCAGAGATTCTGGAGTAAGACTGTGTCTCTCAGTGGATCTGACTTACAGGAAGAGCCAGGCTTTCCCTCGGGCCAGGGCCATGTCTCCCTGGCTGAATCTCCCTCATCTATGCCTCAGACAGGATCTGACATTGTGAACTGCCTCCCTCTCTGTAATCTTGGTCCCACCACCTGGATCCCCACACCAGTCCAGATCTTAGTCCCCATAAACTTGGTGATTTGGACTAGTAGCCATCCATAGAAGGTCCAGCCCCTTTGGCCTGCATTGTCTGCAGTCCCAGCCCCTGGCCTCTAAAGCTGCACCCTGTGCACCCTGCTCCCTTCCAAGAGCTCCCAGCATGCCTTGCTGCCAATGTTGACCCGCCAGGCTCCCATGCAGACCAGTGAGGCACAAACTGAAGGGGCCTCCTGTTACACTGCAGCCCCAGCCACCCCCATCAGGGTCTCCTGAGCACACACTAGGCCATGGTCCCCAGAGTCCCCTCACTCCGATGCCGTGACTCACTCTCCTCGGGTAGCTCATAGTCCTCCGCCTCACGCTCCATCTGCTGGCACCAGTGCTCCAGCTTCTCCACCTCTGCCCGCAGCATCTTGATGAACCACTCGCCGTCCCGTGGGCAGGGGGACGCGCGGCCTGAGTCGGGGAGGCTACGTGAACCGCGCTCTATCCAGGAGTCACGGCGGCCGGCCCCGGGGCCGGGGGTGGGGGCGGGGGCAGGGCCGGGCGACCCATCGGTGGCCGGCGGCTCATACGGCAGTGGGTAGCCCTCGCGGTAGGCCCACTGGCCCTGCGTGTGGACCGTGCGGAAGACTGAGTAAGTGGGGGCCCGGGGCCCAGGCTGGGGCTCAGAGGCGTGCCTCTGGAAGGAACGTCCAAACTGCAGGGCCTTGTCTTCTGTGGCAACCGTGGCCAGTCCTGCCAGGCCCTCCAGCTCCAGGTCTGCCTGCACACCGGCCGTCACACTGTTGGAGCGCTTGAACCTTGCTCGCCTGGGGAGAGGGGTGGCTGTCATCCCCCATTGCCCAGGCTCATGCCAGCTCTCACCCCCACCCCAAGCCAAAAAAAAGGAAGGGAATGAGGAAGGGAACCTACGAAGTGATGGACATTAACCTATGCACTTTAAATATATTGGTCCTTGCAACAGCTATGTACATAATACACCTACCTATTGCACTGCCTCTAGACAGGGGTGATATCCAAACTATTTAGCAACCAGTTCAGTCCACGGACAGAGCAGATGCTGGCATACGCCAGGCAGAGCAGGCACAGACCAAAATGCTGCAGCAGTGCCCTGGAGAGGCTAGATTGTGGGGTGGGTCAGAGGAGCCAGGGTAGTGGCTCTTTACCAGTGAAGGCAGAAGTATTTCAATTTTTTTTTTTTTTTTTTTTGAGATGGAGTTTTGCTTTTGTTGCCCAGGCTGGAGTGCAATGGCGCGATCTCGGCTCACCATAACCTCTGCCTCCCGGGTTCAAGCGATTCTCCTGCTTCAGCCTCCTGAGTAACCTGGATTACAGGCATGCGCCTTTTGTCTCTTTTTGGAAGAGACAGGGTTTCTCCATGTTGATCAGGCCAGTCTCAAACTCCCAACCTCAGGTTATCCGCCCACCTCGGCCTCCCAAAGTGCTGGGATTACAGGCGTGAGCCACCACGCCTGGCCAAAGTATTTCAGTATTTTAACAAATGCTATGTCTATGCTAGTTTACACCAGCTGCACTAGAGTGTCCTCAGCCCTACCTAGAGATGAGTAAACCAAGTCAACCCAGCTTCAAAGTAGCAAAGCCAGGATTTGGACTCAGGGCTGCTGGGCTCCACAGTCCAAGCACTTCGCACTGCACCAGCTGCTAGAACATCACAGGAAGAAATGCCTTGGAGCAGCTGCGGGTGGAGTGGGCCTGCAGCTGGGAGAACTTCTCTAGGGACCCCGATGGCTCAGCCCAGAGCCTGGCCAGACACAGTAAGTCAGTGCCAGTGGAGCTATATTAAGTTGTTTGCAGGAATGACATAGGGCTTGGAAATTTCTTGTCTTTGAGTTAATAATATGCAAATCTTATGCAAACCAGAAAGTCAACTGACCTTGTTCATTTTTTCCCTGAATTCAGAGTTCTTTTCTATAAAGAAGTCAGCGGTCCCTTAAGATGCATGAGGTTGGGACCAGGCAATACTTTAAGAAGTGGGAGCCAGGAGATGTGGGAGGTGGAAGATAAACAGAAGATCAAGGTTTGGAAATTCAAGGACCACAAAAGAAAAGCCTGTGTGTCCTGAGCTACCTCCACCCCTACATGGTCAGAAGGGATTGTGGGGCCAGCTCTAGGGGTCCCTCCACCTCCCCAAGAGACTCTCCCAACCCCCGCAACTTCAGCCTTCTTCTTGCTGCCCAGGCCTTCTCTCCCTGCCTGCCTGCCTACTTCTCTCCAGCTGGCAGGCTGCCTGCTGGGAGCCTGTTGCCATAGAAACCAGGCCCAGAAGGATGCTGCAGGACCCAGGAAGGAGAGATGCACTCATGTGCAGTCTCCAACGAGCCCTATGTCCCAACCCCCACCCAGAGAGGGAGAAGGAGAGAGAACATATCCTCATTGCCTCCCACACAATCTTCCCCTCAGTGTCTGCCCTGTCCTGCCCTGGTCAAGGCTTGTACCACCATCTGCCCTGATGATTAAACTGCCTCTGCCTCCATGAGTACCCTGCAGAGGAAGAGCATGGGACCAGGAGTTAGCTCTGAGTTCTAATGCTGGCTTTGTCACTGTGTGCCTTTGTCACTCACCCTCTGTCTAGGTCATCCAATGTGTATGTGTATGTACTTAAAATATATATATATATTAGATATAAATATACACACATATATACATCTAAAAATACACACATATATACAATTATAGAAATAGATAAGTAATTGCCAAGGTAGCTCCTCTCTCTAAAATTATATTTTGCATATTTTAAGATCTGGGGCCCTCCCCAGTCCACCCAAGACTGGAATAGTCTTCCTAAAGCTGAGCTCTGCCAAGTCATTCACCTGCTCAAAACGCTTCCACGGTCCCCTACTACGAACAAGACAAAGTTCAGACTTCCTGTACCAGCATTATCTGAGGCCCTGATGCCCTGGACACAGTCCTCCTCTTCAACCTCATCTCCCCCACATTTTCCTTGTTCCCCAAGTTGACTCCAAGTCTTTGCACACGCTATTTCCCTGCCTGAAATGTCCATTCCCTGCTTAAGTCCTGTTTCACCTGTTTCACCCCCCTCTGCCCCCAAGACCACTCCTGAGTACCACACCTCCCTCAGCAGCCCTCCTGGCTTCACAGGCAGCCCTGCCGTTCGGGCAGATTGTTCTTTCTGGTGAGAGTCTTGCGTGTCTAACTGCAGTTAGGATGCACCTTGACTTGCTTTGAATGTTCGTGTGCCTTTGTGCTCTAGTTAGCTTGTGGCTCCTTCAGAGCTACAGCTGTTGCAAACCACAAAGGTAATGGAGGGGTTTGCTCCAATAAATACGTGCCTGATGATCTGCCACACCTGCGTGCTTTCCTGTCACCCCTGCTAAACACAGCTCTGTCCTTCGGCACTGCCATGTTCGCTGCCTTCCACCTGTCCTCTGAGATGTCCTGAGAGGATCCCATTCCATCGTGATGGAAACAGTATGGAAACAGCCATACTGCCGGGAACAGAAGCACCAAGTGCCCCAGGCTGCATGCTTCTCAAGTCACTGCCTCAGTGAGCTCTCTCACATGTCTGCCTCAAAGGAGACCAAGGAAGTCGAGGAGCCAATGGGATGACCGGAAGCACAGTCCTCACCAACGCTCCCGGCCAGCAGCCAGAGATGTGTACAGCACAAGCAGGAGGTGCTCATCCCTATGCAAGTGGCATTTAAAACCAGCAGTGTGGGACAAGCTCACCCAAGAAAAGAACAACGGATCCAAGATCCAAACCCTGGGGAAACATGGACATTTCAGGGGTGGGTGGAGATGATGCAGCTCATAGAGGAGTCTAAGCCGGAAAGGAAGACTGAGAAAACCAGCAGAAAGTGACATAAAAGCAGAGAGGGGACAGAAAGGTCTCATGAAAGAATGGGCAGCTAATATGGAAAACGCAGCCGGTTAAGAATGAAAGGTGCCCACGGATTTGGCAATCTGGAAGCCACGGGTGATCCAAGCAAGAGTGGGTTTGGTGGAATGTGGGGGCAGATGCAGACTGCAGCAGGTTGTCAGGAGGTGGAGAAAACTAGTCAAGGCAACCCTCAAAGAGCCTGGCTGAGAAGGGAGGAAGGCAGAAGAGAATGTACTGTTAAAGAGGTATATTTTGTTTTGGGTGCTTCTTGCTTGCTGTATCCCAAGAGGAAAGAACCTGTAGGCAGAATAATAGCCACCAAAGGAATCCACATCCTAATCCCCAGAACCTGTGAATATGTCACCTTCCACAGCAAAAAAGGAATTTGCAGATGTGATTAAGTTAAGGATACTAAGAAGAGGAGACTCTCCTGGATTATCCTGGTGTAATCACATTTTGTAAATGAAAGAGGGAGGCAGAAGAGTCAGAGAAGAAGATGGAACGACAGAATCAAGGTTGGAATAATGCAACCTGGGGACTCAGCCCACCACTGCTGGCTCTGAAGACAGAAGCAGGCTGCAAGCGAAGGAGTGCAGTCAGCCTCTACAAACTGGAAAAAGTGACTAAATGGATGCTTCCCAGAGCCTTCCAGAGTCCAGTTCGAAACCCCATTGAGACTCTGACCCCAGATAATAAATATGTATTGTTTTCTATCACTGAATTTGTGATCATTTTTTTCAGCAGGAATACGAAATTAACATAACCTGTAAAGAGAAGTGGAATGAAGAGAGAGGAGAGAAGGAACCAGATATAAGGGGGATAAAAAAGAATAACATCTTCTGAGCACTTAGTATGTGCCAGGAGAAGCACTTTCCATGAATAAACACGCTCAGTCCTCACAAACAGTCCCACTCTATGGGTGTTAGTATCAGCCCTACTAGTAGATCAGAAAACCGAGGCTTAAGGGGGTTGACTCCTAAAATGAAGGCAGGGCTGGTGGAAGAGACAAGGGAAGAGATCTAAGTAAGCTGGGGTTTGGCTTGGAAGTGGACACAAGTCCCACCAGTTGACCCCAGTCATCACAATGAAGTGGGTGATGGGGGGTGGTTATCTGCCGGAGATGTCTGGGGAGTAGGGAAAGGAATGAAAATGAGCAGCTTTAGGGGGGGCATTAGAACAGAGCGGTTAGGGCCGTGTGCTCTGGAGCCTTGCCCGGGTCCAAAACCCAGCTCTGTGGCTTGTGCCTCATTTCCCCATCTGTAAATGAGAATGATAATAGTAACAGTTCATAAGATTGTTGTGAGATAATATCCATAAAGAACTCAGAACAGCACCCTGCCTGCCCATTGTGTTAGCTATTCTAGAGAAGTAGAATGGTTTGCAGCTCTCACTGAAAAGAAAGGGAGCTGGACAAACACAATCATCGGAATGTAGCACTGAGAACCCGGCTAGGGCATTGTAGTTATTAATTATTATGATTGCTGTTGATCATTTCCATCTGTTCTCCCACAGCGCTTTGAACAAAACTCTTTTATACTCCATATCACATTGTATCATTGCTGGTTATTTGCATAAGTGTCTCCTCACTAAATAGGGCAGTTCATCACACAGAAACGTTGGCTGGTTGGTTGGCTGGTTGGTTGGAAGGAAGGAAGGATGGTAGAGACCACTAACTGTCTTCTAAGATCCACTCTCCACTTCCCCCTTAGTAACAGAACCCACCATTTTATGTTGGATGCATGGCTACTTTGAATAAAGATTCTTTCCCATTCTCCCTACCAACTAGATGTAGCCATGTGAGTAAGTTCTAGCCCATGAGACAAAAGTAGAAGTGGCATGTGCAACTTCCAGAAAGTGTCCTTAAAAGGAGGAGGTATGCCCTTCCTTGTCTCTTCCTCCTTCCCAGTCACCAGAATGCAGACATGATGGCTGGACCTCAAGCAGCCATTTTGAAACATGAGACCAAAGGGAAGTGCTAAGTGGGGTGGGGGATGAAGAATAAGATAGAAGGCTCCGGGCCCTGACACTGTGGGGCACCTACCAGACCTCAACTAAGTCTCCCTGGATTTCCTCTAAGTAAGAGAGAAATAAACTTCTATCATATTTAAATCACTGTTGTTTGGGGGTTTTCTAGAACTCTCAGTCAAACCCACTCCTAACTATAACTGATGAATTTTTAGAATAGTGAAGTTCAGGGCTTATGTCGCTAGTTTTGGATTTGGCAGTATTTGCTGTGGTGTCCACCAACAGCTGTCAGCACAGGATAGAAACTGGCTTCAGCTGTGAATTGTCATTAATGCGTAACAATGCGTTCACGGTATTTTCTCCCAAGCCTTTCAATGCGGCTGCAGAAGCCTCCTCCCTTTGAGTTCTCCAAGGTGACAATGATTACATTCCTGATGATTCTGCAAGTTGTTATCATGGTTACTTCAGGGAGAGTTTCCACTGTGATTCTACTTCAGGGAGAGTTTCTGCTGTGATTCTCTGGGGGATAACATAAAAGCCTCTGGGTAGAAGCTGGGTTATCCCAAGAGACACAGTATCCAAGGAAAGCTCAGTATCCAGAAGTTGTCGAGAGGTTTTGCCAGGAGTATTTGGCAGCAGGCTGGAGGGGTGGGAGGGGGAGTGGGTAGGGAGGGGGAAGGACGGTGTCATTTCAACTAGGCATAGCCTTCAAACTAGCTGCTATAGAAGCTCCTGTGTGAAGGCATCTAAAAGCCTAAACATATAATCAAGCAGGGCTCACTGAACCCACCACTCCAGCCTGGGGGCTGTGACAGGGATGCCAAGCGGAGGCTAGGGTGGGAGATTCAGGAGGAGTCATGAGGGTGAGTCAGGAACTGTCCTAAAGTTGCAGGCTCAGGAATGGAGGCAGCATCTGCGCCCAGGGCTTTGGGCAGTCAGCTTCTCGTTGCTTTTGCAGGACTGTTCTTGGAATATAACTTCATGGGGATGGAAGCTTCCTTCCCAGGCCTCAAGGGGCCATTCTTTCAGCATATACCCTTCCCAAGGTCCCAAAGCTAGAAATGACCATAATGTTAAGGAAAGGGTAGGCAGGTCTTCCTCCACAGAGTTCTCCAGGTGGCCCTTAGTGAGCACAAGCAGGTATGAGTAGGGATGTCCGATAAAATATAGGACTCCCAGTTGAATTTGAATTTCAGATAAATGACAGATTTTTTAGTATAAGTATGTCCCAAATATTGCATGTGACATACTAAAATGTATTCATTGTTTATCTGATCATCAAACTTAACTGGGCATCCTGGTGGTTTTTCTTTCTTTATTTTGGCGGGTTTTGCTGTTGATGTTGTTGGTTTTGGTTTTGCTAAATTTACAGTTTAAGATAAGGTCTTTCTGGGGGGAATCTAGAGGTGGAAGATACAGGCAGATCCCCATGGTTAGAGAGAATTAGAGGCAAAAATCCCATTTTCGATGACTTCAAAAGGCCACTTGCTAATATTCGGCAAGGCATTTGATGCATCCTTTTATCATGGCCCAGAGTGTGCTAGGTCTAGGGAAACAGGTGCCATAAGGACACGTTGAGACACGGCTGGTAACTGATTAAGTATATTCTCTCTCACCACAAGGCCTTAGCATATGCTATTCCTTCTGCCTGGAATCTTATCTTCCATTTTTCACTCAGTTAATTTTTATTCATCCTTCAGATCTCCATGCAAACGTCACTTCCCAGGGAAGCCATGCCTGACACCTCTGGCAGACTCAAAGCCCCATAGTCTACACTGTCATGGCTCACATGTCTCTCCTTTGCAGCACCTGGCACAGTGGCTATGTCATTAATGAGATTCTTAGATTAACTTGGTGGTAAGCTTTGCACGGGCAGGAGCTGTCTCTGGTTCTGCTCACCTTTGCATCCTCAGTGCCCAGCACAGTGTTTGGCAAATAATACCGATCCAATAAATATCTATGGACAGATGAATCTTGGCAGGGGTGTGTGCAGTGGAGATAGAACTGAAGGGGTGCCAGCCCCCTTCTCGTATATTCTACGCCAAGTGATCACTGATGCTGGGCAACTGGAAGGACTCACAGACAATTCCCAGACAGAAGGGACAATAAGTCCAAAATCCTCACCCAAGAGGTGAGCAGGGAACATCCTGAAAGGCAGAAGAGAAGAGATGTTTCCTGCCCAGCAATTTTTAAAACCAAAGCACAGAGAAAGAAACAGATCCTGGGATGAGCGAAACAGCAGTAAGGACAAGAGAGTCAAAGAAAATGGGGCTGGGCTGTGTGCGGCGGGCTAGGCCTGAATGCTGGCCAGGTGAGGCTGCTGGAATTCATGGCTCACTTTTATGCACCAGTTGGGGCATGGTATGTGAGGAGTCAGACTTAAAGTGCCAGGGACATAACGGACAGAAAGGACTATGCAGGTGTATGACTAAGGACGCCTGCAGCAGACAGGCCAGGGAGACTGGCCAAAGAGATGAGCCAGATTTCCCCTCTCCCCACCTGTCACTCCCTCTGAATTCCCAGTGTGATCACCTGTCCCAGGCAATTTGGTTCTTTAGATGCTTATTCAACACCATGTCCTCTCCTCAGTCCGCCACATCAAGACCTCACCAACCACTTATACGACAGCAAGGAAGGCCACGTTCTCTGCCTGTCCCTGCCCTTCCCTGACTTTCACTCCAAAACACTGCTCAAATTGGCCCACTTCTCTCTGCATCCACTGCTATCAGCCTTACCCAGACCACTGATCAACAGAGTAGACTAAACTAACTTAGGAAGCTCCCACTCACACCCTAAACACACAGAAATGCTGGGTTTTAAGAAATCAAAAAGGTGTTTTTGCTATAATGCTGGGCTTGAAAATAGGAATGAGAATTTTCAGGGTACCAGAAACAGGAAGGAAATTCAAAACCCATATAGTCAGAGAGGGTCTAAGCCAAGTGAACCACAGGGAGATCAGGCCAGACATATGCTAGAGGCTGGATGAAAATGCTGAAGGAGGATGAGAGGAGAGACCCCAAATCTGTGCAGCAAGAGGAGCTGGAAAGAGACCCTGTGCACAAAGCCGGCAGCCAAGAAGGTCTGTTTCATTTGCAAACTTGGACTGGAAACACTCATGCCAGGGATGCAGGAATGTGGCCTGGAAGGAGAATGCTGGGAAATCAGAACATGAAGGCTTCCTTGTGTGGGGGTGTGGGGTTCAAATGAGTATTACCCTCGTGAAACACAAGAAACGTCAAGCCTCAAGGGAAGATGCTAACTTTAAAATTTCAAGCAATGCTTCAGCATGAAGGAAACTAAACCAGGAGGAAGAAGAGGGCAGTAACAAACAATAGTGAACACACAAATTATGGAAACGCACTTGTAAATCTAAACTGTTAAAGCATAAAAGATACAACAGCAGCTGATTTCGCAGACTTTTAAAGAGGTATAATCGAACTGCTCGATAAACATAACATGGAAGATGGGAGGAGAAAATTAAGAAGGAAATTAAAGCGTTCCAGAAGTCTTGTTTTGTGCCTAAGAGGGACAGAAGTACTGACAAATGTTAGACTTTATTAGGAAAATATGAAATTAAGTATATCTGTTAAATTTTTAAGGGAAATCACTACTAAAATGTAAACTTCCAAACCAGTGGAGAGAAGAAGAGAAATAAAGTAAACTCTATTTACTGTTGATCAGTTCAACGTAAGATAAAAAGTAGGAGAGGGAGACAGCAAAGAAAAAGCATGTCAACTAGAAAATTTTTAAAGAGATGATAGAAATAAACTCAAATCAGTAAAGAAAAATATATACATGGATTAAATATGTCTAAACTCTAGTTACATATCGCTTATAAGCAACACATATAGGCCAGGCACGGTGGCTCACTTCTGTAATCCCAACACTTTGGGAGGCCAAGCCAGGTGGATTACCTAAGGTCAGGAGTTCGAGACCAGCCTGATCAACATGGCGAAACTCCGTCTCTACTAAAAATACAAAAAATTAGCCAGGTGTGGTGGCACATGCCTGTAATCCCAGCTACCCAAGTGGCTGAGGCAGGAGAATTGCTAGAACCCGGGAGGCGAGGTTGCAGTGAGCTGAGATCATGCCAATGCACTCTAGCCTGGGCGACAAAGCAAGACTCATCTCAAAAAAATAAAAATTTTAAAAAAAAAAGCAACACATCTAAAACATAAGGATATAGGAAGGTCAAAAATAAAAGGATGGAAAAAGATGTATTGGAAAATTAACCAAAAGCAAGCAGTCATAGCAATAAAAATCAGGCAAAAAAGACTTCAAGGCAAAAGCCATTAGTAAGGATGAAAAGCAGCCTATTTAATGATAAAAGAGCCAAGCCACCAAGAAGATACAACAATCACAAGTTTGAATGCTTATAAACAGCACACTCTCAAACTGAAGTAAAAATTAACAAAGTTACCAGGGAAAATGACATATCCACAATCGTGGTGAGACATTTTTAACACACCTCTCAGAACTGGTAGATCAAATGTACAAAAAAAGAGATAAACATTTGAAAAATATAATTTATAAATTTGACCATATATGACAGTGGTCTCCAACCTTTTTGGCACCACGGACTAGTTTCGTAGAAGACAATTTTTCCAGAAGTTGCAGGGGGGCGTGGTAGGGGATGGTTTTGGGATGATTCAAGCACATTACATTTATTGGGCATTTTATTTCTATTATTATTACATTGTAATATATAATAAAGTAATTATTCAACTCATCATAATGTAGAACCAATAGGACCTCTGAGCTTGTTTTCCTGCAACTAGATGGTCCCATCTCTGGGTAATGGGAGACAGATTATCAAACATTAGATTCTCATAAGGAGCACACAACCTAGATCCCTCACATACACAGTTCACAATAGGGTTCAGGCTCCAATGAGAATCGAATCCTACCGCAGATCTGACAGGAGGTGGAGCTGAGGCAGTAATGCTCACTCGCCTGCTGTGCACCTCCTGTTGTACCTGGTTCCTAACAGGCCATGGACAAGTACCAGTCCCCCGCCTGGGGTTTGGGGACCCCTGATATATGATATACAAATATATAATGAAGGAAGTCTCAACAAATTCTAAGGAATAAATATAACAGATACATAATATGACCACAATGGAGCATATTTAGAAATCTGTAATGAAAAGGCAGTCCCCTGTCAAAAAAATTCATTTGAAAACTTAAAAAAAATTTATTCTAAAAATTCATAGGTTAAAAAGGAAATTATGAGAAAAGTGATAAAAGATGAAAGTTCCATCTTCAGAAATGTACAACAAAAATGCCACTTCTCAAAACTTATGAGATACAGCCATGAAAGTATATAGATATAAGGGAAGTTACAGCCCTAACAGCACATGTTAAAACATAACAAATATTGAAAGTTAGGGATGAATTCAAGAGGCAGAAAAAAAGACAAACACAGCAGATGAAAGAAAATAATCAAAAGTAGTAGAAGAAAGGAAATTACCTAAGATTGCTCACCAAAACCAAACACTAGCTTTTTTAAAAGATGAATAAAATATAAATTTCAACATACTTTTTTTTCCCCCCCTTTTCTTTCTTTGACACAGGGTCTCACTGTCTCAAAGACAGGCTGAAGTACGGTGGTGTGATCAGAGATCACGGCAGCCTCAAACCCATGGCTTCAAGTTATCCACCCACCTCAGCCTCCCCAGGAGCTGGAACTACAGATGCACACCACCAAGCCTAGCTAATTTTTGCATTTTTTTTTTTTGTAGAGATCTGGTCTCACTATGTTGCCCAGGCTCATCTTGAACTCCTGACCTCAAGCAATCCTCCCACCTCAGCCTCCCAAAGTACTGGGATTATAGGTGTGAGTTACTGTGCCCAGCCTAAAAATATATTTAAATGATAAAATATACAAACCTCAGGCAAGGCTGATTCAAGAAAGAGAAGCAAGACATAAATACATGGTATTAGAAATAAAAAGGGAGCCAAGCACAGTGGCTCAGGCCTGCAATCCCAGGACTTTGGGAGGCTGAGGCAGGCAGATCACTTGAGGTCAGGAGTTTGAGACCAGCCTGGTCAACATAGTGAAAACCCATCTCTACTAAAAGTACAAAAATTAGCCAGGCATGGTGGCAAATGCCTGTAATCCCAGCTACTCGGGAGGTGGAGGTTGCAGTGAGCCAAGCTCGCATCACTGCACTGCAGCCTGGGCAACCAAGTGAGACTCTGTCTCAAAAAAAAAAAAAAAAAAAGAAGAAGAAATGCAAAGGGAGATATCAATATAGAGATGCAATAAATATTGATAACACATTTTAATACTATGAGAAAGAATATTTGTGCCAAAAACTTTGAAAATCATCAATTTTTATAAAATGTTTCTTTTTTTAGAAAAATATAAATCACCAAAATGATTCAAGAAAAAAAATAAAACCAGAACAGGTCAATAATCACTAAAGAAACTGAAGCTGTAGTTTTAAAAGTCTCTCCTACCCGCAAAAGCCATCAGACCTAGATAATTTTATAGGCAACCTTTACCAAACCTTAAGGAATAGATAATTCTTGTCTTACAGAAATTGTTCCAAAGAACAAAAACACAGAGAAACCTACCAAATTCATTTTAGGAGCCTATCTTAGCTCTAATACCTGAATTGAATAACAATAAAAAATGGTAGGCTTATAATTATTATGATTTATCACTTATGATATATTCATAAATATAAATGATTTAAAATTTTAAAGTAGCAACTGTTCAAAAATCTAATAATGTATATAAAAATAACATAGCAAAACTGTAACAAAATCCCCTAGAGCTCCACACAACTATTCTTTGTCTTTAGGCATGAGAACCCTGATTGTTAGCTATGTAGTTTATACCCTCCACATTGCTTCCCAGCTAAAAGACTATATACAGCCTCCCTTGCAGCTAGGTGCCACCATGTGATGAGATTTTAGCCAATGTAATGAAAGTGGTTGTGTGTAACTTTCAGGAAGTCTTTTTAAAAAGGAAGGACTGCATCCCTCTTCCTCTTTCCTCCTTCTCACTGGTCAGAATGCAGACATGCCTGGGGGAGCTTGAACTTGAGGTCCCTGGACATGAAGTGATGTACAAAATAGAAGGAGTCTAGAGTCCTGACACTGCACTCCCTACATCTAAGTTGGCTTTTTTTTTTTTTTTCTTTAATGGGAGAAAAATACACTTGTTTAAGACACTACTGAGGCCCTGTGACTCACAGCCAAATTTAATCCAAACTGACAATGGGATCAAGCAGGGTTTATCCCAGGAATGAAAGAATGGAGAATCCATTCATATAATTCACTGTATTACACATTGAAGGAGAAAAATCATGATCATCTAAATAGATTCTGAGAAAGCATTCAATAAAATTCCACTCATGTTCTCTATTTTAAAAAATAAAAATAAGATGCTTAGCCAACTAGGAATAGAAAGGAATTTCCTTAACCTGACAAATGGTATCCATCAAAATATGTAGCAAACATCATCTTGAAAAGCATAGCCACTAAAGTCAATACTACTCAACAGTGAACAGAAGTTCTATTCAATGCAGTATTACAAGAAAAATAAATGAAAAATACAGATTTAAAAGAAATATCTTCATTTGCAGAAAAATAACTGACTATATAGGAAGCCCATCATGATTTTCAAATAACCTATGAGACTAGTAAGAGAGACCTAATTCAGCAGCAACATTACTGAACACAAAATCAATATACAAAACATACAAAACCTAACAGTAGAGGCCAGGCACGGTGGCTCACGCCTGTATTCCCAGCACTTTGGGAGGCCAAGGCGGGTGGATCACCTGAGGTCAGAAGTTTGAGACCAGCCTGGCTAACATGGCGACACCCGTTTCTACTAAAAAAAAAAAAAAAAAAAAAATACAAAAAATTAGCCAGGTGTGGTGGCAGGTGCCTGTAATCCCAGCTACTCAAGAGGCTGAGGCAGGAGAATGGGGTGAACCTGGGAGGCAGAGCTTGCAGTGAGCTGAGATTGCACCACTGCACTCTAGCCTGGAGGACAAGAGTGAAACTCTGTCTCAAAAAAAAAAAAAAAAACCTAACAGTGCTCCCACACACTAGCAGTGCCTAGTTGTAAAATACAATAGAAGAAAAACATCCCAATCACAATAGCCACCATACTGCAAAACACAATCACCTGTCTTCTGGATCATGAAAAATTCTCCTAACTAGCCTTCTCGTTTCCACTATTACTTTCTTCTAATTCATTCTCCACTCAGCAGCTTGTGATCATAAGTTAGATCATGTTACACTCCTTTTTTAACCTTTTCATGGCTACTCATTACTCATAATTAGATTCCAAGTCCTTATCATGTCTATGCTCTGCATAACCTGCCCCCTGCCTGTTCTCCAATTAACTCCCTCCCCACTCCCCGCCCTACTCCACACCAGCCACATCGACGTTCTTTCAGTTCCCGATGCATGTTAAACTCTTTCCTGCCCCAACACCTCCACATGTGCTAGTCCCTCTCCCCAGAATGCTTTTCCCTCCAGTCATCACCTGAGAGTTCTTAGTCAATCCTCAAGTCTCAGCTTAAATGTCACCTGCTTAATCTAAATAAGGTCCTTTCTCTCTTATCTCCTCCTTTTTTTCTTTCATATTCCCGCAAAATGTGCAATAATATTCCACTACCTATTATATCATAATATGTAGTCATATTTTTAGTCAAGGATTATTCATTGCCTTGATTTCCCCCTAGGCCATAACTTCTGTGAAGGCAGGAGTCATGTCTTTGATGTTTCCTGAAGCATTTAAGACAGAGCATAGGAGCTATCATACAACACGTGCTTAGTAAGTATCTGATAAATGAATGAATCAATGAATGAATGACAAGAGTTTGCTGATTTAGCAAGAGTCTCAGCTAGAAGGCCTGCAGCACTCTTCCCAAGATTCAAGGGTTATCAGGAGGAATGGGGGGACCTCCCACCCCCATGGACCTATCTAGACAAGGAACCAAAAAGCCTCTAAAGGGAGTGAGTGGGCTTGGTGGTCCATGGGATAGCACTAGAGTTGGGGGTGGGCAGGATTCAAACCATAGAGTTGTATCCATCCATGACTCCTATCCCATCTCTCAGTAATTCAAGTCACAGATTTGCAAATTGGGTTTGCCACAAAATGCTGTTTGTCTGAAATCTTTGTGGCACAGTAAAAGTTTGGAGGACAGCAGCTTTAGAAGTCATGCAGGCAACCAGGGCAGCATTCTGCCACCCTCGATGAAGGCATTTATAGCCCCCAGGGGCATAGAGAACCTCAGGGAGCCAAAGCAGAAGTTGAGAAAAATGGTGAATCCCATAGGAACACCAAAAAGACTTGATCAGGCACAAACGCAAGATATCCCAAGGACATCCTAGAAATAGCTGGGGAAATCTGGGCGAAGGATGGCAACTGGGAATAGAGCTATGAGGATTCACTGCTAGTGGGACACTAGTTTTTTGTGTTTTGGGTTTTTTTTGAGACAGTCTCGCTCAGTCACCCAGGCTGGAGTGCAGTGGTGCAATCTCAGCTTGCTGCAACCTCAGGCTCTTGGGTTCAACCAATCCTCGTGCCTCAGCCTCTCGAGCAGCTGAGACTACAGGAGTGTGCCACCATGCTCAGCTAATTTTTGTATTTTTAGTAGAGATGAGGTTTTACCATGTTGGCCAGGCTGGTCTCGAGCTCCTGGCCTCAAGTGATCCGCCCACCCTAGCCTCCCAAAGTGCTGGGATTACAGGCGTGAGCCACCGCACCCGGCCTGGGACACTAGTTTTATTCCTCTAGTCGTATGCCTGGGAAGCTCAGAATACCCTGAAACCATTATGGCCAGCCCCTGGCAAGTTCCCACTCTTTCTCCCCATAGGCACCCAACAACAGAGAGGCCTCTTTCTGGTATCCTCTCCAGAGCTGGCAATGCTAATTCTTCCATGAAAATTAAGGAGTCAATTAGTCTGAGGCCACCTAATGCCAGAATAGTGGCTGCTGGTAATTGTACTATCTCGGGTACACCACAGACTCAGGCATGTAATAGGTACCCCCGACTGGTTAAATGCTTGTGTGAGCCAAGTGAGGAGGAGTGTTATATCTGCCAGGGGCCCCTGAGAGGCAATCTTCCTGTTTGTTTCTTTTTGAGTTCACATACTTGTACACCACAGGATGTAATAAGGGATTGGCAGATCCTGTCATCCCCTGGAAAGGACAATTGCTGGAGTCCTGCTCGGCACCTACATGTAACCTTTCCCAACCTCTCCTTCCCTGCAACTGCTGTGGATCTCCTGTCTGCCTCTGAGCACCTGGGGGGGGGCATGGGCACAAGAACTCTAGGTTTGATGACTCCCCTGGTGACATCTCTGTGGACAGCCTCTGTGGTTGCTCTGACCATCCTCTATAAAAAGGCTTGGTCTCACCTCCAGGAAAAGAGGATGTGCAGGGAGACTGGGCTAGTGGGGACACTATGCAGACCTCTCTCTCTTCCTGTCCCCCAACAAAGCCTGGGCAGTCCCACCGTGACCTACCTCTTGTCCTCTTCCACCTGCACGCCGATGGAGTGGAACTCCCTCCGGCTCCTGTTCTCGGTGTCTGAATCTGAGATCGTCTCCACCTGGTGGCAGGGTGGAGGAGTCAGTGGCTGTGGCGAGCCAAGGTGAAAGCCCTTCCCGGGGAGAACGGCTAGCAATGGCTGCGCCCCAAGCCAGCTGGCAGGTCCTGCAAAGACCATCTGCCTGAACAAGATGAGAGACCCAGGCGGTCGGTCACAGGCCTCAAAGTGGCAACCACAGGGCTCGGCCCTCCATCCCTCCATTAGCCAGGAGGGTCGATGGTGCCAGGACAAGGAACGAGGAAGTGGGCGGAGGCTGGCTGGAGCAGCCCCGTCGATGTCCAGGCACGGGGCTCGCTTGCAGCTCAGGGGAAGCCAGGAAGAAGGTCGATATATCCAGAAGGCCGCTTCCGGCCCCTCACCCCAGCCCCAACCCGCCAAGGTCCGAGCCCTTGTGGACGCCTCCCCGTTCCATACCTGCACCCCAATGGACGGCCGCCACTTCCGCTGCCGCGCCAGGCTCCTCAGCTCCTCCCTGCCAGGGATGGTCTTGATGATGAGTGTGGGGGGCTTGGGGCTGGCCCGGGACGGCACCGGCGCCAACTCCAAGGTGCGCGCACCCATGGCGGGGCCGTCCAGCCCGTCGGCGGAGCTGCAGCGCCGGGCGGGGCCCTCGGCTGCCGTGAAGCTCTCGTGCGCGGAGTCGGTGCTGCTCTGGGCGGTGATGGAGATGCGGGGCGGGGCCTGGCTTCCCGGCGGGATGGGGGGCGGGGCCTTTCTGAAGTTGAAGGCTGTGGCCGGCGCGGGCAGAGACGCAGTGCGTGAGGCTTGCGGCCCTGCCTGGGTCCTGGGCCCGCGCCCGACTCCCACCCCAAGAGGCCCAACGGGACCCTGCAGCGGCTGCTGCACACACGCCAAGGGACGCTCTCTCCGTCATATCCGACCCCGGGAGCGAGCGATCTGCGCGGGGTCACAGCACAGTCGAGGGGATGGTCAGAACCCGGACCCAGGGCGCTCTCCAGCCTAGGGCCGGCCAGGGGCAGGGAGGTGTACTCACAGGAGCCGGGCCTCCCTGAGACAGCGGCAGGGGTAGCAAGGAGGGGCAGGCAGTCGTCGTCTTGAGAGCAGCCGGCCTGGATGGCCCGGAGGTAGCTGTGGCTCCGCATGCGGAAACAGCCGGGCAGGTCCAGGGCGTCCACGGCCTGGGACTCCAGCTCCCCAAACACGGACCCGCACACGGCCTCCAGCTGCTGGTTCAACTCATCGCTGAGCTGGGGGGCAGGGTGTCGGGAGGACAGTTACGAGGTGCCGGGAGGGGGTGGAAGTCCCTGGCGTGCTCTGCCTTAGGAAGACCTTTCTGTATCTGCAGAGACTGTGGACGACTCTTCCGCGTTTGAACTAAAAGGAGCCCTCTTTGCAAACAAAGATGGGGTCATCTCTGCTCCATTCTAGCTCCCCAGGCTTGTCTTGGGGCCCAGTCTTTCCTCTAAATATCCCACCCCCACCACCACCCCCACCCCACCTATGCCTCTTCCAGGTGTCTGTCTGGCTGCACCCCAGGCTGCAGACCACCATGTTTTCCTCTCCACCTAGTCCCAGCCCCTGACGTTTCTCTCACCTGACCCCAACAGAGAGGACCAGGGACCTGGCATGCACCCTCCTGCCCAGTATAGGGGTGGGGACTACATGGAGGACACCTTTTATTTTCTTAGTTATAATCCATTACATTACAAAATTGACTGAAAATTGATATATATACCCATTAGTTTCCGTCCTGCCACTTGGTATTTTATATGTATGTTTAAAATACCAAGTGGCAGGACGGAAACTAATGGGTAAGTGATGGAGCAAAGTTATTAACCTACCAGTGTCCCGAGCCTTCCCCCACCTTCTACCCACTCACTCGGGTTCTGGCTTAACCTGTGGGCTCCTTCTCTACCCTCCCCCACTGAGGAAAGCTTAGCCATTGCTGGATAAGGTTCTTGGTTTTGTTTTTGGTATTTTGGTGGTGCAGAATCCATGGTGTTAAAAAAAAAAAAAAATTTAAAGCATGAAAAAAAGCAAAACAAAAATTTTGTTCATGGAACTGTGCCGCACAGCACCACACGAAGACTAAATATACCACAGAGGTTGCAGCTTCATTCACATTACATGAGCAAACTGGTGCAAAGAAAAAGTAAAGATAGGAAAAGGTGCTACCAGAGGTAAGTGCTACCCCCAGAACACAGGTGACAAAGTCCTGAACATTGCTCAAGATGGGCACATATTTAACCCTGAGCTTCCAAGCAGACAAAGCATCAGGGAGTATAGCCTCAGAGTTGCCTGTATGGGCTATGAGTGAGACCTCTCCAAGATTCAAGTGCTTGCTCTACCACTTCCTAGCAGAATGGCCTGGGAAAGTTAAAGTTTGGGGGCCTCAGTTTGCTCATCTGTCAAACGGGAGTGATAACGGTACCATCTTCATAGGGCTATTGAGGGGACTCAAAGAAAAACATGTGAGGCTTTTGGTACAGGTACTGGAACATAGTAAGCCCTCAGCTAATGGCATGCGAAGGTCTCAGGGCCTCCCTGGTAAACACAGGCCAGATGCCCAAGAGAACCACAACGATTCTTGTCCCTGAGACTAAAAGACAGTCATCCCCTGTGGATAATTATGTAGAGTCCATTGGATGAAGTCATGGACAAGGTCCTCGACAGCATCCCATGGCAAACGTAACAGCAAGTATCACATGGCTGCATCTTGTGACATCTCCCAGGAAAGATTCATGGCATTGTATTTATGTGCAGCCAACAGAGGCTCAAAGGAGTGGCCTGATCCATGTGTAAACTACAGCTCAATGTTTCCATAATTCGGCCTCCAAAGCATAACATGATTTTACTGGATTCTGCTTCAAATAGAGCCATTTCTATTCCAATCTATTAATGGGCAAAAAGACCCAGAGAGGGCCGATGAACTGCCTAAGGATGCCCAGCTGGTAAGTGATAAAACTGAAATTAAATGTCATGCTTCCTGGCTTCCACATAAGGCTGATTGAGCAACAGAATCTCTTGGGGAGCTTGTTAAACCTACATTAACTCAGGCCCCACCCCAAGGATCTGAACCCAGGGTTAACAGAACACCTATCTTGCTTTGGCTGCTTAGAAGCTCAGAGTCAAATTTGCTGGAGATTTAGATTCAGTGGTTTCAGTGTGGGCCCACTAATTAAAAAGAAGGATTGTCTGAACTTTTTGAAGCTTTTTCTAAAGGAGCCTCATTACAAGTGTATGGAAATCACAGGCCATGGAAAAATCAATCTGAGACCCCATAGAAGTTAAATTATCTCATACTTGACTGTCACAAGCCACACTTGTGTGACAGTTGTGGCTTTCACCATGATGCTCTGTCATCTACCTCTCAGTCTTTCTGTCTCTGTATTTCTGGGGCACCAAGGACAACAGTTGCCAGTGTATTTCCTAAAACACAGGAACTGAACTAACTCCAGCTATTTCTGGGCTAGGCTCAAGACACTCCCCAACTAGAACAAATGCAGCCCAGAGTGTCCCTCTTGGAGCACAGGGGAGCTAATCTAAACCTAGCAGAAAGCACGCTGGTCTCGAGTCCAGACACCAGGGATGAAAGGAATCTCACTCTGTAGTATGTTTCTGTATCTCTAGCCCTCTTCTGTGTATAAAGCACTAGGCATAATATCTGGCACACAGTAGATGCTCAATAAACTTTAGCTACTATTATTAGCAACAAGAGGCTCTTAAATCAGCGACAATACCACTCAGAATGAGAAGTGCCTCTTTCCCTGGGGTTTTCTGAAGCTCTTGAAATCCCACCCACAGGCAATACTCACAACCAATTCTATCCAAGGCAGACAAAAAAGGGTGAACAACTCCCTGGGATCATACACCTGCCAGCTCAGCTGGCCAAGAGGAGCTTCTGGGGTTCCAACAGGAGACCAGGACACAAGGAAAACACGGACTCAAGAGACCCTCAGAGAAATATTGCACCCAAGTTGATCTTTACTATCTTACAATTATAAAACTGTAACATTGTACTGTGAATGTTCCTATTATCCCTGCACTGACTTCCACCCTGCTTCCCTCAACACCCACTTACAGGAGAGTCAAAGTCAAAGGATCCTCTTGGGATGAGATCCTTAGCCTTTCTCCAAACCAGACTGAGAATCAGTAGGCATTTGCAAGCTCATGGCATATTTAAAGTAAAAATGCTTTGTGTCTAATTGGAAATTGTCCAGACTAGAGTTGGTGGGTCCAACAGGGGGCCAGGCAACATCCTGTATACTTTACATGTGTTATTTAGTTTAGATAACCTTTAGAAAACTCTCCCATTTCAAAACATTGGATAAAATATAACAAATGTTGCTTTATATGCATAGCTGAGCTCACAAGAAAGCGAGATAAGTCCCCAGGGGACAAAAGCAAAGAGGAGACTGGAAAATCAGAATATTAACTGTATGAGCCAATGCTGCAAACAGCCCAGTGGAGGCGGGAAGTGGGGGCAGGGGCTGTTGGTCTCAGCATTTTGGTAAAGACTTAGGTTTTAAACACCCACTTGGGCATAGGAGGAAGGTTTTGGGCCCACATGAAGCATGGAATTGGAAAGGAGAACCTGCATAAAGTTAGGAAAAGTGAAACCTTTGATGAAAATGTAGACTAGAATAAAAAAATTAGTCATCACCACAGGCTGATGACAAGGAAGCTCGTCTGAAGTACAGGGATGGCGGGAAGGGAAAAGAGGCAAATCCCCTAAGAGTCTGTACCTACACGCTGGTCCTTACACAGCCACAGTACTGTGTATCTGCATGAACCTTCATGGGCCACACCCCCAAAATTAAAAATTAACATAAAATTGTCCCAAGCCATGGATATTCTAACAGAAGCAACTGCAAAATATTTCCTGGGGAACTCACTCCTAAGCTGCTCATGCTTCTCACAGATAAATTTCCAATAAAGGTGAGTGTACTATGTGGGAGACAGCCTCTGACATAGCTCCTAATGATCTCCATCTCCTGGAACTCACACCCTTGTGTAATCCCTTTCTCATGAGTATGGACTGGACTTATTGGCCCACTTCTAATGAATGGAATATGGCAGACACAATGGGATATCACTTCTGAGATTAGGTTACAAACAGACCATGGCTTCCATCTTAGACACCTTTTCTTATTCTCTTTCTCTCAGAGCCTTTGCTCTGGGGGAGGCAAGCTGCTATGCTGTGAGTAACCCTATAGTGAGTCCCACATAGAAGAAATTGATGTCCCTGGTCAGTAGCCAGCAAGAATCTGTAGCCTGCCAACAGCCATGTGAGTGAGCATGGAAGCAGATCTTCACCCAGTCAAGCCTTGAGATGCTGCAGCCTTGGCGAAAACCTTGATTGCAACTTTGTGAGGCACTTGACCCAGTCGCACCCACAGCCAGGCTGCACTCAGATTCCTGACCCACAGAAACTGTGAGACAATAAATATTCATTGTTTAAAGACACTACATTTGGGGATAACTTACATAGCAATAGAAAATACAAATTGTGACATAAACAAAAACCAAACTTTGATTGGGTTAAGCCATTAAGAATTCAAGATTTCTCTGTTATAGCAGCTAGTGCTACCTTAGCTAAAACAAAATAACTTTTAAATGATGTTTAAAAGTTCTAAGCTTAAAAGATAAAACTGAAAACAGAAGAAAATAAGACTCTAAAGCAGGATAAAACTGTCAAAAACCACCATTTTATCACTCTGCAAATCAATAAAAGACATATGACAAAGAAACATGTATTCATAAAAATTACTGAACTTTGGGTAAGAATAGCATGACTCTATAGTATCCTGAGGCTGCCCTCGTTCACCAAGTCCCCAACGCTATCAGTTGCAATACTTCAACAAACGTGGTGCCGCATGTGAAAAATCAGCTGCTTCACTGCCTCTGCCAGGGGGCTCCACTTAATTTGGGGCATTGTCAGTTATAATATCAAGAACAGGGAAGGCCAGCAGCACTGTTAGGCTGGGTTTCAGCAATGTTTGGGCCAAACAATGGACTGGCAAACTAGCCAGGAATTTATCAGAAACTTCCAGGGGGTGAGACAGACCTAGGGAGTTTAATCAGCTCTCCACATATTTTGGGTTAACTCAAAGCTGGGTGAATGCACAGCAGAGAGCAGAGAAGCCTGAGCCACCCACACATCCCTAACCAATGGAGCCTGTATACGTGTGCAGGGGAAATAAAAGAGTCTGGTGAAGAGTAAAAGCCAGGGTAGGTTTGAAAACAACCTGAACTTTGCCCTCCCCAGCTCACATGTAGAAATATAGGCAGAGAGAAAGTCTAACTAGCTTGAGGTTCTTGAGCACAACCTCCAAAAAATCTCTGGCTGAACACTAAGCTATGCAGATATGGAGGAACCCCCTAAGAAACAAGGCTTAAAAATAAAAATAAGAAGGAAATAAAACTGAATGGAAACATTAGAGGCCACATGCTGTAGGGAAGACAGATTTCACAGATTTCATTCACATTAACAAACAAATAAAGCAATAACAATCTTCAAGAGGAAAACATAAGAATCTAGAATTGCTACAATATATTAGCTAAAATGTTCAGTATTTAACAAAAAATTGTAAGATATGCAAATAAACAAGAAGGTATGCATATCCCCAAATGTTGGATTTATCAGACAAAGACTACAAAGCAGCTATTATGAACATATCAAAGAATTAAAGGAAACCATGTTTAAAGATTTAAAGGAAAGCATGACAACAATGACTTCATGAATACAAATCACAACAAAGAGAGAGAGATTAAAAAAGGAACAAATTGAAATTCTGGAGCTGAAGAGTATAGTAACAAATTAAAAATTCAGTAGAGGGGGTCAACATAATAAATGATCAGTAAACATGAAGATGGATCTGTATGGGGTTGAATAATGTATGAATAATGGAGAGAATAATGGAGTATGAATAATGGAGAGAAAAAATATTAAACAGAAATGAACACAACCTCAGAGGCCTATGGGACAACATCAAGCATATCACCATACATGCAATGGGAGTTCCAGAAGGAGGAGGAGAAAAAAGAGAAAAAGGAAGAGATAGGGCAGAAAAGATATTTGGAGAGACAGTAGCCAAAAACTTTCCTTTTGTTTTTGTTCTTGTTTTTTGTTTTTTGTTTTTTCTTTTTTAGAGATGAGGTCTCACTATGTTGCCCAGGCTTGAGTGCAGTGGCTATTCCCAGGCACAATCATAACAATCATAGTGCACACTACAGGTCAAACTCTTAGGCTGAAGCAATCCTCCTGCCCCCACTTCCCAAGGGGCTAGGGCTACAGGTGCCCACTACTGTGCCTAGCTACCAAATTTAATTAAAAAACAAAAAACATTAGAGATCAAAGAAGCCCAATGAACCTAAAGTAGGCTAAATGCTAAGAGAGCCATATTCACACAAATTATAGTCGAAATGTTGAAAGCTGAAAACAGAGAAAATCTTAGTAGCCGCACAAGAAGAACAATTCATCACATAGAGGGAAACAACTCACTTTTCATCAAAAACAATGAACACCAGAAGGCAGTGGAATGGTATATTCAAAGTGCTGAAAGAAAAATAACTGTCAGCCAGGAATTCTATATCCAGCAAAACTATTCTTCCAAGATGAAGTAAAAATAACATTTCCAGATGTTACTGAATAATTGTAGACTGAATAATTTATTGCCAAGAGACTTTTATTATGAGAAGCACTAATGGAAGTCCTTCAGGCTAAAAGGAAAATAAAGCAACACCCAATGGTAACTCAAATACAGAAGAAGAAATAAAGAGCACCAGAAATGGTAAATACGTGAGTAAATACAAGAGCCTCACCCAGTGGTAACTCAAATACAGAAGAAGAAATAAAGAGCACCAGAAATGGTAAATATGTGAGTAAATACAAGAGACTCTATAAATATATTTTCCTCACTTCCTCTCTTAACCTCTTTAAAAGACATAAGATTACACAAAACACTTATTATAATACCAATGTTTGTTTATAACAAGTGTTAGGTTTAAAACATATATAGGTAATATATGACAGTAATAGCACAAAGGGGGAAAACAAGTTATATTAGAGCAATGCTTCTATATTTTACTGTAATTATATTTTGATAAACTAGGATATACATTGTAATTCCTAGTGCAATCACTAAGAAAGTAACTCAAATTGTATACTAAAAAATTAACAAATAAATGTAAATGGTACACTAAAATATTTATTGATTTAATACAAAAGAAGACAGTAAAGAAGGAACAGAGGATCAAAAAATAATATGAGACAATCCAACCACATCAATAACCACATTAAGATGTGAAGGCCTGGCTTTCAGGCTCATGCCTGTAATCCCAGAACTTTGGGAAGCCAAGGTGGGTGGGTCCCTTGAAGTTTTGAGACCAGCCTGGGCAACAGAGTGAAGTCCCATCTCTACAAGAAATACAAAATTAGCTGGGCATGGTGGTATGTGTCTCTAGTCCCAGCTACTTGGGGAACTGAGTGGGGAGGATTGATTGAGCCTGGGAGGTCAAGGCAGTGAGTCATGTTCACACCACTACAATGTAGCTTAGGTGACAGAGCAAAACTCTGCCTCAAAAACAAATTAAATAAATAAAATAAAACATGAATGGACAAAACATTCATTCAAAACGCATAGTGATAAGATAAAGCAAAAAAAAAAAAAAAAACCATTAGATGCCATGTACAAGAGACATACCTTAAATCTGAAACACAAACAGCTGAAAGTAAAAGAATGGGGAAAAGATATACTATGCAAATTATAACATGAGAGAATTTTCCAGAATTGAAGAAAAACATGAATCCACAGATTTATGGAGCACACACATGAACATATCATAGTGAAACTGCAGAACGGTAAAATCAAAGCAAGATCTCAACAGCAACCTGAGAGAAATTAAAACTACCTACAAACACAATCGGGTTGATAGCAGACTCCTTAACGGCAACAATAGACAGATAACAAAAGAATATCTTCAAAACACTGAGAGAAAATAAATGTTAAGCTAGAATTCCCACAATAAGCTAAACTGTATCAAACAGTATGGGTAAAATATATTTTTTGTTAAAGTTCAAGTTTGCTACTAACAGATATTCACTGAAAAAATTACCAAGAATATAGGACAAAACAATGAGATGTAAGGGGGTAAAGTGAGGAGTAAAAAAGGTAGAGATGTGAGTATATATACTCAAGAGCTAATAATATAAAAAGTAACAATAATAATGGAGACTAATTTGACAGGTTAAAAGGTAGAACTAAAATACTGGGCAATAAGTCCACATAAGAAGGGAAGAAGTCAAGGAAATTAAAGTGTCCTAAGATCACTTAAGTATTTGAGGTGATGGGCATGTCAATTCACTTGATTTAATTATTCCACATTGTATTCATAAATCATAACATTACTTTGTACCCCATAAATATATACACCTCCAATTTGTCAATGTATAATAAAAATTAAAAGTAAAATAGGCCAGGCATGGTGGCTCACGCCTGTAAACCCAGCACTTTGGGAGGCCAAGGCGGGCGGATCACGAGGTCAGGAGATCGAGACCATCCTAGCTAGCACAGTGAAACCCCGTCTCTACTAAAAATACAAAAAAAAAATTAGCCAGGTGTTGTGGCGGGCACCTGTAGTGCCAGCTACTCAGGAGGCTGAGGCAGGAAAATGGCGTGAACCCGGGAGGCAGAGCTTGCAGTGAGCTGAGATCATGCCACTGCACTCCAGCCTGGGCGACAAAGCGAGACTCTATCTCAAAAAAAAAAAAAAATTAAAATAATAATAACAATAAAAATAAAATAAATACTGAAAGAAACCAAAGAAGAACTTAATGAATGGAAATACATCCAATATTCAAGGACAATAACACTTAATATTGTTAAGAATACAATACCCCATCTATACATTCAGGGCAATCCCTTCAAATTCCCAACTATATTTTCTTATAGAAATCAACAAGCCTACCCAAAAATCTTGTATGTATGCAAAGGAAACACAAAACACAAAGCAATCTTTAAAAGGAGTAACAAAATCATATAATTTCAACTTACCAAAATCAACACTTACTACACAGTTACAGCAATCAAAGCATGTGGTAATAGCATAAAGATAGGTTGATGCAGACCAATGGAATAAGTTTTAAGGTTCATTAATAAACACATGCATTTACAGTAAATTGATTTTGAAAAAGGGGCCAAGAAATTTCAATGAGGAAAGAAAAGCCTTTTCAACAAATGATGCTGGGAAAATTGGATATCCACATTCCAAAAGATAAAGCTGGACCCCTAACTCGAATCACACACACACACACACACACACACACACACACACTACTCAAAGTGGGTCATACATCTAAATATACATGTTAAACTACAAAATGCTTAGTAGAAACATTAGAGTAATTTTTTGTGATCTTGCATTAGACAAAGATTTCTTAAATTTTGCACCAAAGCACAATCAAGAAGAGAAAAATTGATGAATTATGCACCATCAAATTTAAAATGTTTTTTTCTCCAAACAGCAACATAAAATATATAAAAATACAAATCACTGAATGGTAGAAACCACTCCAGCTGACAGCTTGATCAGATTCCTAGCCCCCAGAATTGTGAGAAAATAAATTTTTGTTGCCAAAAAAAAGAAGAACAAGAAGGGAAGAGGTCATCAAAATCAAAATGTCAGCCAGGTATGGTGGCTCACGTCTGTAATCCCAGCACTTTGGGAGGCCAAGGCAGGTGGATCACCTGACGTCAGGAGTTTGGAACCAGCCTGGCCAACATAGTGAAACCTGTCTCTACTAAAAATACAAAACAATTAGCCAGGTGTAGTGGTGCAGTTATTCGGGAGGCTGAGGCAGGAGAATCGCTTGAACCTGGGAGGCGGAGGTTGCAGTGAGCAGAGATCTAGCCACTGCACTCTGACCTGGGCAACAGAGCCAGGCTCCGTCACAAAAAAAAAAAAAATGTCCTAGGGTCTCTGCATTGTTCAGGAGGAGTACAGAAAAAACTGTCAGCTTCAGTCATTAAGTCAAATATGCATATGAAAATTATAAGGGTAACCACAAAGAATAAAATAGGATATATAACTACTAAACAGTATGGAATTTGGTGGGGAGAAGAATAAAGAAAACTCAAACCAAAAGGAGGCAGCAAAGGAACAGAAAAGCCTCAGCCCGAAGGCAAGATAAATAGAAGTCACAAAATAAGATGATAGAAACAAATCCAAGGGTTAGGGCCAGGGTCATCACAGTACCCTAGGTTTAGGCCAAGGGGTAATCACAGATTATCAGTAATCACAATAAATATAAATGTACTAAACTCTCAAGCAATTATCAGAATGGATATAGGTAAAATGTAGCTATAATTATTTTCAAAAAATATACCTGAGACGTAGACAAAAAGTTTTAAAGTAAAAGATGGAGAAAGGTGTTCTAGGCAAATACTAAACAAACAAAAAAAAATAGACTTAAGGGAAAAAAAGTATTATGAGACATAATAGGGTGACATCTCTAGTGCTTTAAACTTCTTTCATCTTCTATAAAGCAAGAATAAGAAGCCATACCTCCAGGCTAAATATGTCAAGTATATGTGATATTAGATAGTGCAAAGTGCTAAGAAGAAGGAAAAAGAGCAGGAGGAAGAAGGCGGAGAAGACCTCAACAATGACAGCACAGGGAAGGGGAATAGGAAATGTTGGAAGGGGGGCGTTAAATTAAAATTTTAGAGCCTTTGGGAAAAGACCTGAAAGAGTGAGGAAGTGATCCATGGGAGTGTCTGGGAAGGTGACACCCAGGCAAAGGTAGTGGCAAATGCAAAGGCCCTAGGGAGTCTAGTGTGGCTGGAGTGGGAGGGAGGGGAACAGCGTTAGAAGAGGAACTCAGAGGCAGCTCCACTCCAGCGAGGTCACCAGGTCATGCAGGCCTTGAAAGCCGTGGTTAGGTTCCTGAGTTTACTCTGAGCAAGGTGAGGGTTTTGAGCAGAAGAGTGAGTGACTGTGATTATAGTTTTTAAAGATCATGCACGGTTTTAATGAGAGAAGATGAAGTGGAGCAAGAGCAAATACAGGAGACCAACTAGAAGGCAGCGCCATCATCCAGACAAAAGGACATGGTGCCTGGAAGAACCGGTGGCAGTGGAGGTGGTGAAAAGCGGTTGGATCCTGGATATATTTTAAAGGTGGGACCAGCAGGATTAGCTGAAGGATTGGAGGTGAGTTGTGAGAGAGAGAGTGGTCAAACTGACTTCAGGCTTTTAAACCAGAGCTTCTAGAAGGATAAAGTTGTCATTTGAAATGGAGAATTCAGAGGATAGAGCAGCAACTGCGGCAGCGAGGGACGGGAGGGGATTGTGGAGGGTGTGTGTATCAGCAGTTTAGTTTTGGACATCTTAAGTTTGAGATGTCTACTAAACATCCAAATGAGATTTCAATGCACAGTTAGACATATATACCTGGCATTTACGGGAGAGTTTGGGCTGGAGATATACATTTCATAGTCATCAGGCTCTCAGCCATGAGCCTGGACAAGATCACCTAAGGAGTAGGTATAGAGAGAAATCCAGGGGCTGAGCTCTAGAAAACTCCAGTGTTCACATCCTGGGGAGTTGCAGAGGCACCCAAGACACAGACTGAGGATAAGCAGCCAGGGAGAGAATCCAGGAGAATGTAGAGGGCGTGGTGTCCTCCAAGCCAACCAAGTACAGTCTTTCAGGAAGGAGGGAGTCTTCAACTGTGTTACATGTGACTGATGGGCCAGGTAAAATAAGGGCTAAGCATTTAACTCGTGGGTTTAACAACATAGGCTGGTCTGATGTAAAAAGAGAGCTGTGCCAATCAGACTCCCTGGTTCAGGCAATGGAAGAGGAATACTGAGAGACTGCAGCAGCGAACAATGGGAGCCAACGTGGATGGTCTTTTGCATTGCATTTTTTCCCCAGCATACAGTAAAAATAGCTAACCTTTATTGAATGCTGGCTATGTGCCAAGAACACTATTATGATGCCTATTTTTAAAAAGGGAAAGTGGGGCTCAAGAAAAGTCAAGTAACTTGCCCCAGGTCACTCAGCTGGTAAGTAGCCAAGCTGGAATTCAACCCCACCTCATGTGTTTAATTACTAAACGGCGCTGCTTCCGTCTAATTAAAGGGAAAGTCTGTACTTAGATATGGAACTCGCATTTCTCAAATGCCATTTTCGGGCCAAGTACCTTGTGTTTGCATACATTTTCTCACGGAACTCTCACAAAACCCCTGCAAAATAACTGTCCCTACTATTGCCATTTTAAAGACGAGAAACAGAGGTGTTGAAAAGTAAGGTCTCTTGCTTGTGGTTCCTCAGGACAGAGGGGCAGGGTGGCAGAATTCAGGCCCAGATCATGTCTGAGACTGCAGCTTGGCCTGTGCCCTGTCTGTACAAATCAATCCTACCTTTTACACGGGGGCAGGGAGGAAGCAATCGGGCCTGTGGAGAGCCCCAGGGCACTGGAGTTGCCCTTACAAGCTCATCACTTTGAGGACACTTGGTGGGTTTTAAGGCTGTGATTCTCTGAGACTCCCAGCCTGAGTCAGCTCCAGGAGTCCTAAGGCAGGTTTCCCAGTTTCCCCAGAGCCAGGCCTGAGCTCTCTCCACAGGCAGACCCTCTGATTTTAAGTCCTAAGCTGAGCATGGGATTGAATCCCCTTTTCACTCTTTCCTCCAGGCATACTGGGCCTCTCCCTACCTGTCCAGTGGTGAGGGAACGGCTGTAGCCAGGGATGGAGCTCCGGGGGTGGATCCGGGGTGGGACACAGCAGCTGGGAAGGGCAAAATTCCAGAGTCAGAACAGTGGACTGCTAGGAGGTGGGGGAGGGGAGATAATAGCACTGGGGCCCCTGAGCAAGTCCTATTCCTCAGAACCCCCAAAGAGAGATCCCTTAGGAGACCCTGGGTAAAGAGACTCCCAAAGAGGCACCAGAGACGGATTCCCACCAAGACCCTCCCTTTAAGTGGACCAGAGTGAGACACCCCAGTTGAATCCTAGGCAGGACTACCTGACTTTCACCCACTCTACACACATCTCCCGCAGGAATCCAGCATCAGCCTCCCGACCCCGCACCCCCCGGCCCTCCCTGTCCTTACTTGATCCTGGCCTGGTCCACGCTGGAGGAGCGACGGGTGGTGAAGCGTCGGGCGACTGCTTTGGGAGATGTCTTGGGGCTGCCGTCTGAGTCTCCACTCTCCTCATCCCCCATGGCTTTGATGTAGCTGCCGCTCCGCATCCTGCGGCAGGGGATCTCCCCATCCTTGCCACCAGTGGGGTAACCCCCCCAGTCATCTTGCGGCACCTGCAGGAACAGGGGCCTCTGTCTCTCAGACTTGACCCTAGTAAATCTAGAGGCCAGGACTCTTTCCCCACTGCCAGTAGGAGGTGCTCTGCCCTGGCTTGAACAGGCACACTCAGGTACATGCAGAGGCAGAAGGGGAGGGTCTCAGGCTGTCCCCCTCCCTTACAAGAGACACCTCGTCATCCTCCACAGACCTTCTGCACTTAATTAAGGGCCACCTAGAGAGTCTGAGGGAGTGACATGCCAGGCATCAAGCGGTTGATGATCAGAGGCCAAAGTGACCTGTGTCAATTCCATGCCCGGCAGTCAGGCATCACCTGACCTCAGTCAACCTCCTACCCCTCCTTTTCCTTCATTCTTTCAACCTGCTTACATTCCAAATCCTCTCTCCTTCCCCGCTGTGGGGAGCCACAGAGGGCTTCATGCAGGGGAGAGACATCAGGTTTGTGTTGCAGAAAGAGCTCTCCCACAGTCCAAACAGAGGCTGGATTGTGGAGGGCCAGGAGCAGGGCAGAGGCTCAAGTGGCAAGAGGACGACCAATTAGGAGGCTGACGCTGTTATCCAGGCAAGAGATGATGAGGCCTAAATTAAGACAATGACAATGAGGGGGAAGAGAAGGAGATGGAAATGAGAGGTGTTAAGGAGCATCAGTGAGCCTGATTAGACGTGGGGGATGAGGGGGCGGGAGGAGTCGAGGATGACTGCCAGGCTGCTGGCTGAGGACCTGGAGGAGGGTGCTGCCGCTCACTGAGCCATAGAACCCCAGAGAAACAAGTCTGGGGAAAGGTGGTAGGGTCGGGGTTGAGCACCTTGAGCTTGGCATAGAACTGTTGAGCAGGTGGTTGGATGTTTGGTTCTGGGATTCAGTGGGGAGATCGGGGTTGGAGGCGGACATGTGGGAGTCATGGGCGGCAGCTGAATCCATAGCAGTGAATGAGACAGCCCAGGGGAGAGAAGAAGAGAGATGAGCAGAGATCCACTGACATTTAAAAAGGGACTGTGAAGAAAGGAAGAGGAGCCTGTGAAGTCACCTGAGAAGGAGTGGGCAGAGGGGTAGGAGGGAAGTCAGGAAAATGCCATGTCATAGAAACAGGAGACATTTCAAGAATAAAGGGAGTCGATTATGTCAAATGCCACAGTGCGTTCAGAGGTTAGTAACTCAGGCTCGGGAGTTAGAAGATTCATGTGCAATTCTGGCCCCATCACTTGCTGGATAGGTGAACTTAAGGAAAACGGATTAACCTCTAAGTGTCAGTTTCCTTGTCTGCGAGTTGGTCGTAATACTTATGCTTACATCGGAGGGTTGGTGGCAAAGATAAATGAGCCAATAGAGAGTTTCCAGGACATAGAAAGTGCTCAATAAATGGTAACAATTATTATAGGCACCAAAAAGTACCTTTTGAAGACAGCTCTCAAGAGATCATCTGTGGCCACTGCCAGGGCATGTCAATGACAGGGAGTGTGGAAATCAGACCACAGTGAGGGAAGAATTGAAGGGAAGTGAAGAAGAGGCGTCTATGCTCTAAGAACTTGATTATGAAGGACATGGAAGGTGGGATGGAGCTGCAGAAATATTTTTTAGGATGCAAGCGACTTTGGACATGTTATCAGGATGACAGAAAGAGCCAGTAAAAATAGTCTTTAAACCTCAGAAGGGAGGACAACAGTTCAGGGATGGAGGGGGTCATGAGGAGATGGGCTCAAGCCCTGGAGGAAGGATCAGCCTGGGATGGGTGGTCCCAGATTTTCCTATGAGCCAAGGAAGGGGATGCGGGTGGCTGGGAATCTGGATATGTCTAGAGAGATGCTGTCAGGAAGCTGAGGGAGTCCGTGATGTCAGCCTACACTTCGGAAAATGAGGTGTAAGTGAAGACGTGGGGGAGAGGACTGGAGGAGGTAGGGAGGATTTAAAACCCTTGTTGTAAAGAACAGGTTAAATGGGGTAGGGATGGGAGCTCCAAAAGGGGTAACACCTCAGAGACAGCATAGGGCTCAGGGAAAAGGTGGAGACTCTGGGGATGAGAAGGAACCCACGGGGAGGAGGAGGCCTCTTTGAGGGGCTGGGGCTCAATCGGAAGATGGGAAACAAAGAGATGAGGCTCCATAAAGAAACAGGGGCTCAGAGTGGACAGAGGGATTCTGGAAGAGGCTGAAGACAAAGCTGGTATCCAGTGGGAGAAACGGCTTCAACAATCGGATTGGGAGTCCAGCAAAGACACCTGGCCACATGTGGCCGGTCTCCCCTGCTTTTCTACCAGGGGAGCACGAGGCTTTCTGGAGGGTCCCTGTAGCTCCTTGGTTCTTCCCCACATGGGCTCAGACATCCCAGTCCTCAGACCGGAGGGATCATTCCCCTTCCCCATTCTCTACAGAAAGCAGCAGGCAGGTGGAGAGAGGCAGGCCAGCAGATGGGAAGGCCACACTGCAGGGTTCCCACTCTAGCCACTGCAGAGCTCCTCACTCCTCTGCAGGACACTGTGAGGTGCATGTTAAAAAGGAAGCCCCCAGGGAGGTCAGGGCAGCCCTGGAAAAGCAGCAGGGAGCAGCCCTGGAAATGGCAGCGAGTCTTCAGGGATGGCAAGGAGTCGGCTATGGGGGAGAAAGGATGGGTGTTCCCTCCCTGGACCCTTCAGTTCCCAGCTTAGAGCACCTCCCTACCCAGGGAGGGGGCAAACCAGGCCAATCCAGAAGTCCTGAATCCAGAAGTCCCTTCTTATTTGCTCTGTGGCCCTATGTGCTCCCTTGGGCCTTCATGAGTTCTCCAGGAGAGCCCTAACTTGTGCACAACTTACCTAGCAAGGCCAATGTCCCACAAAGACACATGCAGACTCTGTTCTCCACACCTTTGAACATGCTGTATAGTCTCTTCCCAGAATACGTTTAGTCGGCACTCAACAACTGCAACTCCTCCACCAAGATTCAGCTCAGGGGACATTCCTCACCCAGGTCGGTGAGGTGTCTCCTCTGTGTTCCCAAGAAGCCCAGGGCTCTCTCCTATCACAGCCTCATCACGCTATATTCTATCTGCTTCCTTGTCTATTCCCACTGTACACTGTGAGCTCCTCACAAGCAGCATCTGTATCTTCATCTTTGTATCCACAGCACCCAGGAAATGCTCATTGAATAAATAGATCTGTATCAACTATGTGGAATGCAGAAATACACTGAACCTCCAGAATTTATATTGACTTTTTCTCCTAAAATTATGGCATGACTTAAGAAAACGATGTGGGCTAGATGAGGCTGGGGTGAAGGCTCCATAAAAAGTAGGAATCAGAGCTCCTGGCCTCACCTGCAGAGACCATAGAGATGGCAAGACAAGATGAGAACAGCATGCCAGCTATCACCTGCACCATCCACTCCCAGGAGGCCCTGCCTGAATCGTATCAGGGCTGAAATCCAGTTTGTCCCCTAACCTAGGAAAACACATGAGACACATGAAACTCCCAGGACCCCTCCACAGCTTTGGCTGTCCCACCACAGGTACCCCGGAATGACAAACTTCAGCAGAGGCACATTCTGGAAATAACTGATCTTCATATTCAAACATGTGGGCCACCCAGATTATAGCAGAAAAGAGGTCTGGAGAAGGCTTTGGGGCAGGAGAACTGCTTTCCAAATGCTGACCTTCAATCTTAAGAGCAGCCACAGCTAAGGTGCACCTCAGTATCCTGTCCACTGCCTGTCCTCAACTTCATTATGCCTTCAACCTCCTAAGACAGAGATCAGCACAGCCTGTCCAAAACAGTAGGTCAAGGGGAAGTCTCCAGGGACTGACACATCATTAGAACAGAAGGGCCCTTCGTTGCACAAATAGGGAAAGTGAAGCCCCAAAGGAGCTCAGAGTGACCCAATGGGGCAGGGCAGAGCCTCCTGGCATCCAGGCCCTCCATCACAGGGACAGCTGGCTCTCACCCAACACTTTCCACTGCTCCCTGGTTGACAAGACCGGTGAAGGCTGAGGACCCTGTTCCCCAACCCCCAAAAAGCCTCACCTGCAGATAGTGATAAGTCCTGGCTTTGGCCTTGGTCTCCGGACCCAGGAGCCCCTTGCCTGGCCCGGCCCCTGGGTATCCATCCCGGCCCTGGCTGACCATCATGGTATGCCAGGCACTTCGCTTGACCGACTGTCCATCCAGTGACATGGACATGCCAGTGCAGGCAAGGCAGCGGCCTTCCGACCCGCCCGAGCGCCCCTTGAAGCTCAAGTCCCGGTAGGACCCATCTGGACCCTCCAGGCAGAAGGGACCACCAGGCTCCCCAGGGGGCCTGCCACCCGCCAGGAAGCCGCTATCACTGTCCAAGTTGTCATCGGAGCTCCACCAGCCTGTGGACTTGGCCTGATGCCGCCCATCCCCCTTGCGGTCCTTGCTCTTGCTCCTCTTGCCGTGCCGGGACTGGTGGTGGTGGTGATGGTGGTGGTGATGGTGGTGGTGGGAGGTGTGGGGGCCTCCGGATCCTGGGCCAGGGTAGCTGTCTCCTCCAGAGCCACCTCTTCCCTCAGCCTTGGGCCCATTATAGTCCCGCTTCCCCGGCGCCTCCAGAGAGTGGGACTTGGCAAAGAGCTTCTGCACAGAATGAACCAGGTGCCGGATGCGGCTAGGGCTCTCGCTGCGGGGCTCTGGGGCAGTGCCAGTCCCTGGCGCTGGCCCGGGCCCTGCCCCTGCTGGCCCTCGCTGGTATGGTAGTGTGTGGAAGCCATCTTGTTGAACTGGCAACTGCTTTTCAAACTGATCCAGGAGTGTAGGAGGCAGGCGGGGGGCACCCTTGCCCTGTGGGTGGCCCACACAGTCTTCACAGGTGTCGAAGGGGCTCTGGCCAGGGTACATCCTGGGGAAGGTGCTGCTACCCCCCCCCAACCCCGGCCCCCCCTGGCCCTCCCTCAGGGCCTACCGACAGCCCCTCACTCAGGCTCAGGGGCCCTTCAGGAGAAATGTGTCCCAGGCCAGCTCTCGGGGCACAGAAGCGGGGCTCAGTGGAGAAGGCCTCCCTGGAGCCCAGCAGGTATGGGGCCCTGGCAGCTGGGCCCACGTCCATATGCTGCTGGTCAGCAAAGCGGGCTGGGCGGGGATGGCTGCCTCGGTCGCCATGGTAACCCCTCATGGCCTCAGCAAAGGCTCTTCATAGTCTTGGGGGCCAGGCCCCAGGAACCTCCTGGAAAAATAGGGAGAAAAGGTATTTGAATTGAACAGCCCTCTTCACCTAAAACCACCTTTTATTAGGCACCCTTGTATCCCTTCAGGTAATACATATCAATTTATTATGATTAATTTTACTATCCTCCCACAAATGGACTAAAAACTCCTTTAAACAGTCATAATAGACAGATAGACACTCAAGGGCACAAAGTAATCCCATCATTCAACGAATGCTGCAAATCCAATAAATACTTATTCACAGGAGGATATTCCCTCAGTCAAATGGGTTTTTAAATGTCCTTAGAGACTGGGCACAGTGGTTCACACCTGTACTTCTAGCACTTTGGGAATGCAAGACAGCAGGATCACTTCTTGAGCACGAGAGCTCAAAGCTGCAGTGAACTATGATTGTATTATACCACTGCACTCCAGTCCAGGCAACAGAGCTAGACTTGGCCTCTAAATTTGTATATATACATATATTTGTTTGTTTTTATACTTGTAAATGTATATTAATAAATATTTATAAATGCATATATATTTTTATATACATAGAAATATTTACATATATACATAGATACACATTTATTTGTAAATATATAGATATACTTTGGGATGTGTGTTTGTGTGTGTGTGTGTATATCCTTAGATTACCAAAAACAAAAGAATACCCAGGGAGACATAAAATATTCAGAGGAACCAGTCTTTAGGTGAACTAGCGTTTAACAAGCTGGCATTAGGCAAATAGATCCACAGCCACATCTCTACCCCAACCCTGCCCTACACCCCACTGTTACAAGAGCCAGGCCTCAGGGTCACAGCTCCCAGCTGCTGTGAACAAAGAGAACACTGGACCCAAATCTACATATCCAGCACCATCCCACAGAACAATCCCTCCCCTTCCTTCCACACCCCGTGCATTCCATCTGGCCGCAGGCTCCTTCTCCCTCCCCTGTGGACTGAAATAAGGAGAATCTGAGATGACTCTTCCTCCTTCCTCTTCTGGGCTCCACATATTTCCCCCATGAAATTACCCCTTTTGCCTTTTACCCCCCACCCTCCACTCCCATTCCACTGGAGGGGAATCATGAAGGAGGAAAATCCGTGAAGAAGAACAGCAGCTACACAAAGTAGCATCTGAATCCTAAACTGGGATTGGAACCCAGGAGTTCCTCCTCCCAGGAACAGAGGGAATGCAAGACAGGAAAGCGATGGAGAAAAAACTCAGGAACCAGTGCTCCTGGCCTCCATCCCAGGCTTGCCAAGGCTACAGGACAGAGAGGTCAGCTCTCAGCAAGAGCTGCCTCCAATCAGGACTCCAGGAGCTGCCAGGATAGGAGCTACGGCAGGAGGGAGTGACAGCAGGAGGGACAGGGACAGAGGAGCTGGCAGACGGTGCCCTCCCTCATCCTCGACCAGGCTCCTGGGCCATCTGCTGACTAGGAGGGATGACAGCCTCAAAGGCTCCAGACAGCGGCACCTCCGAGACTCATTCTCTTTCTCCCTACCACCACCTCCCCACACCCACCTTTCTTCAGATCCTGCCCATCTCTCATCTCCTACTATTTCCCAAGTACTTGCTATATACCAGGTATTGTGCATACCTGATACTCTCTAATCTTACTGAAATATTGTAATGCAGATATTATCCACACTTACCCATGAGAAAATTGAGCTCAAAATGGTGAGGTCACACAGCCAGTAAGTGGATGAGTCACTTTGAATCAAGATTCAAACCCATTATTCTGGCATGAGAACCTGAGTCTAATCCCCGCTCCCAGACTCTTCTATCACTCACCATCCAGGGTGTCCCATCCTTGATGTCAGGATCCCCACCACCAGGCAGAATCCTAACTTCAGAAGGCTCAGGACCACTGGCTCCTGATGGAAAAGAAAAGGATGGTAAGCAAAAGGGGAGCGACGTTTTCCCACAGTCCTCAGAGGACTGGTCTCTGGCCCTGACAGTTTCCCTTCCCAACCCCCTCAAGCCAGGACTGATTGGATCCGCCATGATGCAGAGCCTTTGAACCCCCAGGGAAATGAGGTTGGCTTCATTATTCAAATACATGCAAATGAGCTTACAGGTTGGACTACCTCCAACTGCAGGTGTCTGTGGGATCTGTCCATGGTGCTGAGCCACTGCTTTTTTTTTTTTTTTTTTTTTTCCATTGCCCTCAAATATGATTCCATTCCACAAACATTTGTTGAACAGCTACCATAAGCAAGAGAGTGAGAAGTGTATAGAGGTGATTTAAGAGTGGTCCCTGTCCTCGAGGGGTTTATAGTCTAACAGGGGAACAACCTCTCACGTGACAGAGGTATTTCAGGCCACTTTATTTTTGCACAAACTGTACCCTCCTCCTAGAATTTCCTTTCATCTACCTCAAAGCCCTCCCCCTGGCTAACACTTACTCATATTAAGCCCCACCTTCCCTTAAAGACTTTCTGTGCTCTTATTCTAGGTTATGCTCTTTATCGGGCTTTAAAACACCCTGGGTGTCCCCATGAAAGCAGCCTTCACACTGCATTGAAAATGTCTGTTTCGGTTTCTGTCTCCCCACTTAGAATGTGGTCTTCTTCAGGATAGGAACCAAGTCCTATTCATCTCTGCATCTCCAGCACCTAACTCAGGGCTTTGCCCAGAGCCAGTCCTTAATAAACATTCACTAAGTAGACGAACAAATGACTGTGCTGTAAAGAGGTACCAAAATGTTAGGCGACTTCAGATGAGGATGGGACCAGATTCAATAGAGGGCAGTCAAGGAAGACTTCTCAGAGGAGAGGGTGCTTGTGATGGAGTACAAGATGTCTGTGTGTCCCATACACATAGGTGATGGGGAAGAGAACCTACCCAGTGGAGGAAACAACAAGCACAGGGAGAAGAGGTGTGCAAATAGGAAATTCTAAGGGGTAGGCTCAGAGAGTTCTGGCAGACAGGGAATGGCAAATAGTGGGAATAGGAGAGAGAAAATCGGAAAGTAAGACGATCCTGAAGTTTGCAGCAGCCGTGACTGGAAGACTAATGATGCCATTATTAGACACAGGGACATCAGGAAGAAGAGCTAGCTTTGCAAGCATGATTAATAGTAATGGAAAAGGTACAGTCAGACATCAGGAAGAACTTCCTGACCCTGAAGGATGTGAGACAATGAAGAAGACTGTGGTTTCCTAAGAATCTTCCATAGAGGACAGGGTGAGACATACCCAGCCCCTGGCCCACCCTGGAGCCTGGACTGTAGAAGCTGTTGGTTACACTGCCTAAAGGGAGAGTGGGGTGACCTCACGGATACCAACTGCCTGGCTCTGGATGACAATTCTCCTCCATTGCCCTTCTTTGGGGAAACAGAGGGAATTTCAGGTCAAGACGGCCTCTCAAGTAGTTGTTGAAAAAGCACTTGGAAGCATCTCTCTGCCTTGGAAAGAAGATGGAAAGACAGCCTGGTCTTTCATCCATGTCATTCTCTTTCCTCTTCCTGCCCCAGGCAAGACCTGTATCTGAGACTCACAGCACAAAAGGCCACTTTGGCAGAAGCCCAGACCGTCCCATTTGCTCTGTGTGTGGCGACATCAAGCTAGGGCCTCATGGAACTTCCCAGGGGTGGACATTCCCAGGTGCCCCTCTGTCTCCTGCTTCACGCAGGTGCTGCTGGCAAGCTGCTCAACTTTCATCAAGATGCTATGAAACTTCAGCCCCTCTGGCATCAATCCACATTCTCCTTGCTCTTGTCTTGGAGAAGATGGACCCTATAATTGCTGCTCTCCAGACAGATCACCCCTCAACTCCTTTACCCAGATCCTACAGGGCAGCCCTGTATAGTGAAAAAGCACAGGTCCTGAGACCAGAACGTATGTGACACCTGACGTACCAGAGGCGGCCTACCCTCTCTAAGCCTCAGGATACCTGCTCACCTATCTCCCAGGATTTCAATGGGTATCAAATAATAAAATCACTCTTACAAACTCTAAAAGATTAATACAGTGTAATCCCTCATGAGAAGCCTTTCTTTGGATTTACAAAATCCCCAGTGTCCAAATAGTAAACAGTATAATCAAAATCCAAATTACTGGGAGCAGGAGATATCCAATTTATGGATTTTCTAAAGAAAATATTTAATTAACAACTGGCTTCCTCCTATATATTATGCTTTATGATCACATTCCTCCCCCTACATCACCTGCCTTCACTCCGTTACTAAACAAAATCAATGGGAGGGAAAAACAAGTGAGGAAAAGACTAATAATTCAGTCCATCACCATGCCCTATGGATTTTGCTTCCTAAAAAAAAAAAAAAAAAAAAAAAACAGATGTGCCCATTTATTCTATATCCACCATATCACTGTTGGCTGACTTGCTAAAACTCATTCCCAGCCTCCTTGTCCTTATCTCGGCCTCCTATGTAACTAGAGGCCACATGATTCCATTTTGGTTAATGATATATACATGGAAGCATAACGAGGGTTTCTGGGAAAGACTTTGCCTTTGTGATCAAAGGGGTAGGAATTGCTAGTGCCATCTTTCCTCCCCTTATTTTTGGCTTGACTACAACCATGATGGCCAGAGCTAGGGCTGCTATCTTGCCACCACAAGAGGCCTAGAGAACTGCAGAGATGTCAGTTCTGACATCATCGGGCCATGGAACCAACGTGAACAGTTGCTTTACTCCAGGTCTACATATGATAAGGAATGCGCTCTTTATTTAAACCACTGTTGGCCAGATTTCCTGTAGTATTTGCAGCAGAAAGCACTGCTAATGAATCCAACTGTTCCTGAGAACACCATCTCCTGCCTGCATGCCTGCACGTCTTCTCCTAACTGGTCTCCCTGCTTCCGTTCTTACCCCGCTCCAATCCAAATGGTCACTTGAAAATGCAAATCTCATCATGTCACTTCTCTGCTTAAAACTCTTCATTGGTTTATCGATGTTCTTAGGATAAAATGCCTTCACTTGTCCAACAAGACCTGCAGGGTCTGGCCCTTCCTACTTTTCCAACATCCTCTCACAACATGCTCCCCTTGCTTTCTCTGCAGCAGCCAGGACAGTCTTTTGTCAGTCCCATGATCCCTCGCATCACGCGGCCTATTCCCCCTGTTGGGAAAGCTTTTCCTACCCACCTCTGCCTTGCTAACTCCTACACACCCTTCAGATCTCAGCCCAGTTGTTGCTTCCTCGGGGAAGCTTTCTCTGGCCTCCCTGACTAGGTCAGATCCCCCTGCTGTTTGCTCTCAAGGCACCATGTACCTGTCTCTCATACTGTTACCATTTAAAATATGTGTGACTCCTAAATTGTCCGTCTCTCCCACTAGAATGTAATCTCCACATAAGTGCAGGAATTGTATCCATCTTACCCACTGAATTGCCCCCAGTCCCTAGAACAACACTTAGCATATGGCAGGCATTTGATGAGTGCATGTGAGTCTACAAAGAACAAGATCCTTTCATTTATGATATTTTATGTGATTCCCACAACTATTCCAAGGGATAGATATTGTCCGCCCCCCACCACCTTCCAGTGTACAAAAGAAGAAACTGAGGTTTGGAGAGGCTGACTTGAGCTCCTCAAGATCACACTGAGAGCTGCTGTCAAAGCCAGAAGTCAAATCCAGTGTTGGCCGATTCCAAAGCCTTAGCTTTTCTCCATCTGTGTTGCCAGCCCAGAGAAGTCAAACTTATTCAATGCCATTGTGAAGTGAGCACAGTAATGAAAGTGAATTTTTTTTTAAAGTAAACAAACAAATAAAAAGACCTCATCCATACATATCTCCCAGAGCTAACCAGAGTGTGATTTAGCCTTTTCCCATGTGTGGTGAGCACTGAGTTTGTACTAAGCCCAAGGTCAGATTGGTATAGAATAAAGGACATTCCCTGAAGTCCTATGACAATTCTGGGTGCTGGTGTTATTTTCCCATTTTTATTGCACCAAGTCATCCATCCACTATCCCAGGACACAGAGAGCTGCCCGAATGGTGAGAGGGCCGAAGGAAGCAGCCACTTTAGCAGTAGTCTATGGTTGGCTGGAAAGTGGTGAGTGAAGGAGTCTGGGAGGTTGCCGTGTGTGACAAATTCTTCTCTGATGCAGCTCAAATCTATCTGGGAATGGAAGAAGTGGCACAGATGCCGTCACCAAGAAATTACCCAATTTAGCACCAACTACACAATCCAGCAATTAGTTTCTTAAACCGGAACTTGCTGGGGGCTGCCAGGCTGGCGGGGTTGTTGTTACAAATCTCACTGGGAAACCAGCTGTGTAATTCGCCAGGAGGTTGTCACTGCCCCAAGCAATTACCTTCCAGAAAAAGAATTGAAAATGGGAGAAGGAGTCAGAGTGTTTTCTCTCCCTCTCCCCTAGGGCCCTGCCCAGCCAAATCAGTTGGTTTTCCTTTCTTGAGACCTAGGCAACTCACAGACTCCCTTGATTAAAGCAGTTATTGGTATGGACTCTGCCATCAGACTCTGTGGGCTCAAATCCCTTTCCACTCACTTAATGGCTGTGTGTACTTGGGTAAGTGATTCACCTCTCTTAACCTGTTTCCTCATCTGTAAAATGGGGATAATATTAGAGCCATAATAAAGGTGTGAATGATGTAAGGTTTAACAAGATAAAGCATATAAATCCCTTAGCACTGTCCCTGGCACATGATAAATACTCACTAATGGTAGCTATCTTTATCATTGTTTCCTCCATTGGTTTACAGTGACATTGGGTAGGTCACTCAATTTCTCTGGATGATCATCTAACACCAAAGATACTCACCTGGGGAAAAGATAAGGCGTTCTTACTCTAGATTGTCCACATCCGGGTACCCAGAGATCCAGGTGTGTTTGACAAAGGCCAGTATCTCAGCGTTTGGCACAAAGTGATGCCTTGGGCCAAGATGAAGATTTCAAAAATCAAATTTTAGCCAATTCACTCCTTCCCCAGGAAGCTGTCTGGGAGAGATACAAGCTGGACATGATGATCCAAACAGCAGCGAAAGGTTAGAGTTGTTCCCTTGTGAAGGTCAGCCCTATCCAATCCCCTCACCTGGAGCCTATGAGGTCATCCCCACATCAGTTCCAACACAGTAGAACTTCCAGCAGGTGAGGCCTAGAATTCATTTTGCTGCTTTCAGCCTGGCTCCTCCAAGCCTGTGATAAGCCATGTGTGTCCCTAGGATCCCAAAGTTTTAGGCTTTGTCTACCCACCCCCTCTCCCTGTGTTAACCAACCAGTATAGACAGGATTGTGCCTCAGTTTCTCTGTCCAGCCCTTCACACTGGGAGCCCTAACACAGAGCCTCTGACCTGCAGCTCATACCCCTGATTATTCAACTGTGCCCATGGATAGGCATCCCTCTGCCCCCTCAGTCCCTGGTCTCTTCCTGCATCCAGTTCTGCCTGAGCCCCCCTGACTGATTTGACACTGGCCTTGCCCAGATGCCTGTGGCAGGATCTCTGTAGCTGGGCTGGTGTCCTAGTCCCTGGCCTCCCTCAACCCCACTACCCACCCCTGTTGCTGAAGACTTGGCATGCCTTGTATCCAACCCCACACCTTAGGACCCCAAGGGAAATCACCTCCTCTTCCCCTCACTACCCCAGAAAATGGAGAAGGAAGAAGGGGAAACAGAACGGAAGGAGGGAGGCTTGCCGTTTTATTCACTCATCTTTATTACTTTATTTAATCAACTCTTCCTAGGGGTTTAGGGCAGAAATTTTACAGAAAATGGGTTTACAGCTCCAAAACACTCGAGCCATTTAGGCAGATACAAGTCTAAATCCATCTCCTGACCCACTGGACAGTGCTCAGCCTGTGAATAACCCACACTACCTATAATCTCTTTGAAAATCCCACCTCAGGGGGCTTTGCACTTGATGTTCTCTCTGCTGGAACACTCTGCCCCAGATATTCCCATGGCTTCCTCTGTCTCAGAAGAGACAGAGAGGCCTAGCTGACCACTCGCTCCAACTAAAGTTGAGCTGCAACCCTGGGAATGCTCTACATCACCTGCTTCATTGCCCTCAGAGCACTGATTGCCCTTTGAAATTATTTTCTTTGTCTATTGCACGTTTATAGTATGTCTCCCCATAGTAGAACATAAGCTCCAGAAGGGCAGGGACTGTGTCTGTTTGTGTGCTGCAGCATTTTGAGTGTCTAGAACAATGCCTGCCACTAAACGGTGTTTAAAAAAATACCTATTCTGTGAATGAATGTTTTCCCTTGCTGCCCTCATCCACTCCGCTCCTATGTACAACAGCCCACAGAAAGGACCTCCACTCCTTTCTCTTCAAAGGCTTTGGAGAGTCCTGGAGAATCTGGTATTAGAAATCCAGCCTCTATACCCAGGGCCTTGTTCATAATGTTTGTCTAGCCACTCTGCTTAGCAGGTAAAGATGGTTCTTTTCCAGTTGCATCTAGGTCTCCCCCAGGTATGTCCCTCTGCAGAGCTCAGGGAAGGTAGTGGAGGGAGAAGGGAGAGTAAGAAGGAAAAAGGTGGCCCTCCCCATGCTGCAGAGAGAAAGAATGAGGCACAACTTTCAGGGATGGACTGCAGGAGCAGAGTTCGGGGTCTACCACCTAGTCCCACACAGGTCTCTTCACTCAGACTTGCTGGGCCCCAGCTCCCTTCCCAGCTAGGGCCATGTACCCAACAGGCATCGGAAGCAGAGCCTGGGTTTCCTCCTCCTTCTCCAGGGCTGCCAAAGGCCCTTTGAGACACAGTTCAGCCTGATCAGCCTCACTCCTTCATGCCCCCTAATTGCAGCCATGGCCATCTGCTTCCAGCCTTTTCTCAGCTATCTCTTCCTTTTCTGTCAACTGAACCAATTCTTAGGCTACGCTGCCTTATCATTTCCACTTTTCCCCTCTCCTGAAAGTCTCTAGGGGCCTTCTTTGGGGAAGACTGCACAACTGCTGAAAGGGAGGACTTCTAGGATCAGAACTCTTCTAGGACCCTCGTTAGGGACAGCTGGTGAGAAAGTGTGGCTTCTGGATCTTACGCTAAACTGTTTTGAGTTCATATTCCAGGTCCACCACTTACTAGACGTGTGGCCTCAAGGAAGCCTCTTCGCCTCTCTCAAGTTCAGTTTCCCCATTTTCACATGGGAGCAAGAGTAGCCCCTTTCTCACTGTGATGTCACGAGGACTAAGATAATGAAGGTAAAGTATCTAGCAGGGTGCTGAGGGCTAACTATTGCTAACTAGGGAGAAACTACTTATATGCATGAGACTTGGAGACAGGGAGAGGATCTCTAGACAGCTTTGGGCAAAGGCTGTAACTATCCATACATGACTTGGTTTGGATCAGAAATGGGTAGTCTGAAAACTCATCTGTTTCATACATGTAGGAATTTCTGTTGGCCTGGGCTCCTTCTGAAGACCTCCCACACACTGAGCATACCGAAGACAGCAGAGCAGTCCTGGTAGCCAAAGATAGTGGCATCTGAGAGGACGAGAGGACCTTGATTTGCAGACTCCCACAGACTCCTGTAGCCAGGGTTAGTGGCCTCTCTTCCAACTCCAGGGGTCTGGAAGGGAAAGCCCAGCAACCTCATAGCTGGGTATTGGAGAGCCACTCATCCACCTCCATCCATTATGTCACAACCTATCTTTATGACCATGAGCAATTTGTGTTATCTGCCTGAGCCTCAGTTTTCTCATCTGTAAAATGGGATCACAATACCTACCTCCTTAGCTTCTGGCAATGAGTAACTAAGCTGACCTATCCAACGCAACTGCACATGTATCTCCCTATGTTGGCTTCTTTTGACTTTAGCACCAAAGCACCTTCTTTCATTTGCATGTGATTTGGGCTGCTGCTACTCTAGCCTCCAGGATGCTCCACATCTGAGCCTGCCAGGGCCGTCAAAGAATAGCAGATAGGAGCCCAAGTCCATGGCAGGGGTCCACTGGGCAGGAGTTTCTCAGCCTGGCCACACCGATGACCTTTCCTACTCTCTGGCCCAGGCATCTGGTCCCCTCTTTGTGTCCAGAACTTGGGACTGCCTCCTGGATTAGCACATTGTCCTGTAAGCTCTCTGTGTGAGCTGGGACAGGGGCTTCTAGCAACAGGGCCTGAGCCCTCTTTCTGGGCCTTTCCCACAGAAGAGTCAACCACAGGAAGCCAACCACGAAGGCTGACTGGTTGGCTGACTGCCAGGTTCACGTCGTGGCAGCTCCCACCCCTCAGCTCTGCCTGAAACCCTGCCTGACCCTGCCCCAGCTTCAGGGATGTCTATACCTCTGCTCTCTCTGGGTTTCAGAGAAGACAGCCAGGAGCTGAGAGACACAGCATGAGAGCACACAGAGAGAAAAGGCAGCACAGACTGCAAAACCCCTGTCCTCCCAACCTTAAACCCTCTGGTGCCACGCAGGTGTGCTCTCTTCCAAGAGGCCTCCCCTGCAAGTGCCCTCCCATCAATCCCAGGACACAGTTGCCAGCTCCTCTTGGGTCTCATACCTCTATTCCTTCCCCACAGTAGGGTAAAGAGTTGTTTGTAAGCTGTGAGTTCCTTGAAGGCCAGGATTCAGGGGATCTATTGCTACATGGACAGACATGGCATACAGTAGGTGCTCAGTGAGTTCAGGGTCAGCAACCGAGCCATCAAGGAGTGTCCCACAGCTGAGGCGTAGCGAAACGGGGAGAAACAGGGGGGAAAGGAAGGCAATGACTCCCTGCAGCTGGACCAGAACTCCTCAGCAGATAGAAGTGCTCCGGCGTGATGTGGCTTTCCTAAAGAGCTGGGAGTGTCCTGTCTGGGGAGGCATGCAAGCAGAGGACCGCTTTGCAGGACGGTACAGTGTGCATTCAAGCACTGAATACATTGAATACATTTCAGACCAGACAACCTCTGGTGCCTTTCAACTCTGAAGTCTAAGGTTAGGCTCCTGAATACCTACAATTGTCCAGACCCAGTGTTAAGTGCTTTAGATGTTTTTCTTCGTATAATCCTCACAACTATCCTTTGCAGTAGACACTATCATTACTCCCATTTTATAGGTGAGGAAACTGAAGCTTATAAATGTAAAGAAAATTTCCCAAGGTCATACAGATGGTGGAAGAAGGATTTGAATCTCAGTCTGGGCCCAGGCCTGACCAAGTCCCAGGCTGAACGAACACTTCCATTTAAATTTTATTTTATTTATGTATGTATTTATTTATTTATTTAGAGACAGAGTCTCGCTCTGTCACCAGGCTGGAGTGCACTGGCGCGATCTCAGCTCACTGCAACCTCTGCCTCCCAGGTTCAAGCGATTCCCCTGCCTCAGCTTCCTGAGTAGCTGGGACTACAGGCTGGTTCCACCACGCCTGGCTAATTCTTTTTTGTAGTTTAGTAGAGACAGGGTTTCACCATGTTGGCCAGGATGGTCTCGGTCTCCCTGACCTCATGATCTGCCAGCCTCAGCTTCCCAAAGTGCTGGGATTACAGGCATGAGCCACCATGCTCGACCTCAGAGCGCCTTTAAAGTAGCATGTCTCCCTGACCAAACTGGTCTGAGGAGGCCAATAGGTGGACCCCACTGTGCCCTTTCTCATTACTCAGCCCCAGGAAACCTTCCATCTCTGTCATCGTTTCCTCATGCACAGCTAAACACGGCCCCAAGACTGCTCATTCACAAATTAACAGGTGTTCAGCCAGAGGCAAATTACACAGCCACACAGTCATCCACACACAACTTACACAGCACCTGACCTCATCTATATAGTCACTGTCACGCACTATATGCACAGATCCACACAAACTTGTTCCTAAGAGGGTTCATACACCTCATGTGCATTTCCATCTGATAGATCCTTTTTCCTTTTTTTTTTTTCCAGATAGGATTTTGCTCTGTCACCCAGACTGGAGTGCAGTGGCACTATCACGGCTCACTGCAGCCTTGACCTCCCAGGCTCAAGCAATCCTCCTGCCTCAGCCTCCCGAGTACCTGGGACTACAGGCATGTACCATCGTACCTGGCTAATTTTTTATTTTTTTGTAGAGACAGTGTCACTATGTTGCCATGGCTGGTCTTGAACTCCTGGGCTCAAAAGATCCTCCTGCCTTGGCCTCCCAAAGTGCTGGGATTATAGGCTTGAGCCACCACGCCTATCCATCCAATAGACTTTGATACTTGTGTGCATAGAAGCTGCACAGATACAAAACCTTAAATATGTGTCCACATGTTTATCCCCATATGACAGAAATACATGACCATTTCACAGCGCTTAGGCACCCACATCTGCTCAAGATCACTCACCAAATCCTCCCCAAACAAGAACTTTATCCATTGTTCCCAGATCCAGTACTACACCCAGGTGAGCCATGATGCTCCTTCTCTCTGGGGTTGGCCAGGCCGTCCAGAGAGGGGAAGAAGGCTCAGCCTGCCTGTGATGGATGGAATTAATCTACTGAGCTGGAGAAACTAAATAATTAAATCCCTAATCACCCCCCAAGCCAGCCCAGGCCAATATAGCTGAGGGAGGGAGGGGGCTCGGAGGCCCAGGCCAATATCCTAGAGACAAGGAGGGGCTTGGGAAATGAGGCACAGGCAGAACCCTCTGGGGGGTCTCTCAGAGGAACTCTGCCAGCCAGGCATACAGACAGACAGACAGACAGACAGGCAGGCATGGTTCTCCAGTACAACAGGCTCCCTTTCCACATGAAAATGAAGCGGCTTGGGAAGACGGCCTGCCACCATCCACTGACACAGGGAGAGAGGAGGGGCAGAATCCTACTTCCACCCTTCTGGAGCCCTTCCTGCTTCGCCTCGAGGTGTGTCCCGGGGGTCTATGGGGATGGCAAGCAGGACCCTCAGAGGGTCCAGGGTGGAGGCAGACAAGGGGTCTGCTCAATGCAGAGCTGATGTGGTCTCAGCCAGACCTTGGCCCACCCCTGCCCCTCTGAGAACAGACTCAGCCTGGTGCAGATGGCAGGGGAGGACCCCTCCACACAGATTCACCTGCTGCCCTTAGGAAGTGGGTCCAGCACGTGGCTAATAGGCTGAGGATGGGGCAGAGGACCGGGCAGGGGGGCTCAGGAAATCAGCCAGGGAACAGGCCCCAGTCCGATTGGCTGAAAAGTGGGTCATTTTCCTTTTGAAAAATAGTGAGAAAATGGAGAAGTAGGTCGGGCTCTTATCCCCTCAGCCCCAGGCACCACCCCCGACTTGTGAGGTAAGGAGAGAGGGAGACGCCTGAACATGCCAAAGCCCCATATACCCTAGGACCCTGGCCAGGACCCCACAGTGCGGGAAGCCAAGGTCATCATTACTCAGGACATCCAAGGACATGCACACTCCGAGGCCAGGGCTGGAACACCAGCCCCACCCTGCCCCAGGGGATCTGGGGTGAAAGGAGCTAGGGCCGGGGCCAAGCTAGAGGGGTGGGGGCTTCCACACGCAGGACCCTGAGGAACCCCTCCCATCCCCGTGTCTGCTGTGAAGCCTCCTCTCCTCTCTTCTCCTCCCTTTCCTCATCGTCCACGTGGGCAGAGTCGTTGCCATGACACCGCGGGCAGGTGGGCGGCTCTGGCGGCTGCTTCGGCCCAACCCCCATGCTCACAGCCCAGGTGGGAGGGGAGCGTCTTCAGCACCCTGGCCCCTAGCCCAGATGAGAGAAGAGAGAGGCAAGAGGCCCCCCTACACCCCTATAGCCTGGAAGGGGCTCTACCACTGGCCTCTCAGTCATGAAGCAACCCAGCCCCATGCTTGCAGGTCGGGGGGAGGAAGTGCCAAAGAGGATCTTAGGCCTTGACCACTCCCCTCCACCAGAGGTCCCTGGAGTGGCATGGGGTGAGGCAGACCCCCAACTCCCACTTCCTCCTTTTCTTAGCAGCTATCCTCCCAGCTTTCCCCACATACTATGTCTTAGTCTCTTCATGCTAGCAGCTGATTGGTCCTGCCTGAGGTTTAACCTCAGTTGCTCATTTTGCCACACAAGCTCAATTCTCCATGCTCTCTTGGGAGAAAGGAAAACAACCAGGCCGGGCACAGTGACTCACGCCTGTAATCCCAGCACTTTGGGAGGCCGAGGTGGGCGAATCACTTGAGGTCAGGAGTTTGAGACCAGCCTGGCCAACATGGTGAAACACCCGTCTCTACTAAAAATACAAAAATTAGTCGGGCGTGGTGGCACATGCCTGTAATCCCAGCTACTCAGGAAGCTGAGGCAGGGGAATCGCTTGAACCCAGGCGGCAGAGGTTGCAGTGAGCTGAGATCATGCCACTGCACTCCAGCCTGGGTGACAGAGCGAGACTCCATCTAAAAAAAAAAAAGGAAAGGAAACAACCAAAGTTGAGACACTCAGAGAAATTCCTCCCCTACTGCCAGGCCACAAAATGTCTTCTAGAAATGCGGATCCCTTCCTCTAGGTCTCCCCGTGTACCTGAATTCACATCACCACCCTGGGGACAAATCATTCCCAAGTCCATACTTGGCTAAGGCATCCACACCACCAGGGTAAAGGACCAAGAGTGGAGCAAGAGAAGAAGGGAAGAAGGGAAGAGGTTGGGGCCAGGCATTAGAAGCTGCCTGAGGATGCTGTCCCGCCCCTACCATATCTGGCTTCAGGAAGTCTGGGCCATGCCTGAGCTTTCCATCTCTGAGCTCTGCGCAGTCATTCCCCTTCTCTCTACTCCTCTCACAGTCCACGTGCCTCTCTCCAAGTGTCTCTAAGTCTCTATCTGTGGCTCTGACCTCCTAAGACTATTCCCTTTGTTCAAGACCCAGCTCCCGACTCCTGTTCCCTACGGCAGGAGCCTTGCATCACTGACAGGGTGGAACCACAGAGACCCCTGCGTGGCAGGCCTCTGCAGCCTGGCTGGCCGGAATTAACATACATGGGATATTGGTGACAAGATCCAAAGGAAGGGAGAACTGCAGTTGGCATTAGCTGGAGGGTGTCCAGCCTGTCGTGAGGTGTTCATAACATACATACCACACATACATACAAGGACACTTTCACTTTCCTCCTTAGCCTTCCCCTACTAAAACAGCAGATGTGATTTAAGTACAAGCACATGCATGTATATTTGTGCATGCATGTGTTTGTAGATTGTGTCTCCTTTTCTCCACCCCCACTGCTGGTGTTCTATGTCAGGCCACTCTCATCCTAATTGCTCACCAAAGCTATGACAACAGGTTCCTAACTGGTCTCCTGGCCTTGTGTCTTGTTCCACCTTGATCCTTTCTCCTCACTGGCTGCTAGCTATGTAAAATTTCTTTATTCAACAAGTATGTATCGAGTGCCTACTCCAAGCTGAATACTCTTCTGGACACTGTAGATACAGCAATGAACAAAAAAGATGAAGCTCCAGTGTTCATGAAGTTTATATTCTAGTGGAAAAAGAGGGATGATAAGCAAATATATAAAATAATGGTGGTGGCAAGTACTGAGATAAATAATAATAATAACAATGGAGTGAGGAGACAGAATGACAATAGGCTATTTAAGATAGACTATTGGGGAGGTCTTTCCAAATACGTGACTTTTGAGCAAAGACTTGAATATAATGAGGAAGTGAGTTGCCTAGATGTCTGGGGGAAGAGCATTTCAGGCTGAGGGGAAAAGCAAGGGCGATTGCCTCCACATGGAACTGTGCTTTTTATGGAACAGAAAAGAAGCCCACGTAGGAGTGGCCCCTGAGATCCAGGAGGTAACAGGGGGCTTTGCACACATAGCACTCATGTTGCTCAGGATGCACTACACTTTGGATTTCACTCTGAGTGAGACGGAAAGCAACTGGAAAGGAAAGACCTCATTTTACTCTGGCTGCTTTTGGGGGAAGAGTCTTTGGAGGTGGGGCTGGCAAGGGTGGAAGTGGGAAGACCATCTGGAATATTTCCTGTCACTGAAATACCTGTTCCCACAGTTGCTCACCTGGTAAGCACCTGTTCAACTTTTAAGCCTCAACTCAAAAGCCTCCCCTTCTATGGATCCTTTACCAAACCTTTCCCTTCCCCACTCCAGAGCCAACCTACCTCTCTTTAGGTCCCCACTCCCTCCAGTGAACACTTAAGTGTATCTACCCTCCTTAACACTCTCCTTATTTGGTTCCAGGTCCTTTATCCTCCCAAGATTGCAAGTTATCCGAGGTCAGGGACCATCCCTAGTGCCCAAAACAGCATGTGGCACATTAGAGGCATAAAATAACCACTGGTTGAATGAATGGATGCATTGGGTGAGGCACGTGTGATGGGGAAGGATATGTTTGCAAGCTATTGTTAACCTGGATGAGTGAGATGCACAAATATATGGCCATGGGTTGTAATCAGACAAATGTTAGCATATGCCCACATATTTCTGTATATTCTGTTCACATGTATATGTGTTAGCATGCATGTGCATGCTGACAAATCCCCATGTTGGTATAGACACTCCTGTAGATTTGTTAATGGATGTACATGTTAAAAAGTGCACCTATGTTGATATATCCCTATTATGGCACAGACAAGTAACATGCTCATGTACCTGTACACGTGTATTGCCACATCTTGTATGTGTGAGGCTTATGCACGCACTTGGGCTCCCCTCTTGCTCACTATCCCTTTCATCCACTAGACCCAACTTGCTGGATTTTGAAACCTCTGTAGCAATGTCAATATTTATGTCCCCATCCTCTTTCTCCACAGACAGCCCTGAGCACCACAGCATCTGAACAACCTGAAGCCTGGATTTCTTACTCGGCTATCCCCAAGGCCTTATAGGTTTACCCTCTGCAAATTCCTTTCATATGATGGAGAAGAGTTGGCTGCCAAGGACATGAGAATTTGAGAGACTTCAGAGAGCCTACTTTCTGGAGAAGAGCTACAAGTAGCAGGGTGATCAAGTTCAAGGTAATGGGAAGACACTTTTGGGTAGCCCAACATTCAGTCAGAATTGGTCTCTCTCTCTCTTTCTCACATTTATTCACAAGTTTGGCTCAACTTGTGTACATATATTCGTATGTGGTTGATACGGTATGTATATGCATGCCCCACATACATGTTCACATGCATGCTTACACTCACACATATGCATTACTGGATAAGCACACCACACACACACACACATACACACACTGGTTTAATTCAGTAATTTCCTTCTCATTCACATATATACATGAATGCATACATAGAGTCATACATATATATACACACATTCACACTTATACAAATAAATGTGCTTATACACATATACACAGCACACTCACACATACTTATGTACATATACACAGTCATATACCCACTCACAGGCAGAAATACACATGCATGTCCATGGAGTCCCAGATCTTGCAGAGATATCCAGCCTCTCCCCTGGCTTCTATCCTGTCCACAAAGTTTGTATTCTCTCCAAGTGCATCACAAGTTTGCGTTTGCTCTCTCCTCTTGCTAGTCTCCCACTTCTCTATTTGGAAAGTTGTTCCTGTTATCAATTAGATATACCCACTCCTGGACACATCCCATTCCCACCCACTCTCAGGGGGAAAAGAAACGTCACTTTTTTAAAAAGGGCTCTGTCATGCCCTTATCCCATGCCTAGAGAAACGAATATTTCCTCAAACAACCTTGGTAGGAGTAACAATAAAGTAGGTGTACCTCTTCAAACCCAGGAGACAATCCCCCCGTATATGCAACCCCTTAACTCTGAAAAAGAAAGAATGAAAGAAAAGAAAGAGAAAATATCAAGGCCAAAGGCCTTCCTCCCAGTACCTCTGGGTAAAAGTCTAACACTCTCAAACTCCAAAACGGTTATTGGGGTAGAGGAAGAAACAGTAAGGAAATTAACTGTGGGCACTAAAACCTCCTAGGACACCCCTTTTCTTCCCTAGAGGGCAACTTCATGATGAGTAAACCCCTCCCTTCCCAGCCTGTGGGCCCTGCCAAGGGAGAGGGTAGACCAGGGGGCTTAAAAATGTAAAGGGGGTGACCTGGGCTCAAATAACAAAAGAAGCAAGTATTTTAAAAACAGAAGCTGGGAAGGGAGCAGAGAGGCAAGCTGCAGACACCTCCTGGCAGGGAAGCAGCTGCTGGAACAGTGGATCAGGAAGAGCAGGACTCTCCAAGGGGCCAGGGAAAAGGGGGTGGACATCTAGCATTTCATGTGGGGGTGGAGGGGTGACTGCTTCAGGCAGGAGCAGCAGCTCCAAAGTAAAGTCTTATCAAAGCTGTTATGTAACCAAGGGAGCTGAGTGGAGCACAAACACCTCCCCTCCCCAAACAGGCACCCACACCCACACCCACCACCTCCCAGCACCCACAGCAAAGGAAAACTCAGCTCCTCCCAAGCAGCTAGAGAAGGCAGGAATCATCTTGATGAGTTACATCAAAAACATGATGGGTGAGGGGCTCCTTATGAACTACAAGTCACATCTGGGAAGGGATCAACTGGTTCAGTTTGAGGTCCCTAGATTCCTCTCCCTTTTCTTGAACTCTCTGCCACACCCAATTTTTGCCCAGTATTATCTGGAAACTGTCTCCTTCCTCTCCTCACAGGGAGGATCCTATTTGAATATTTGATTGTACTCTTGGGGATGGGAGGTGAAGCCACCATCAACCCTTCCTGCCTGTTATTCCCCTACAGACTCATCTGCATGTCCTGACATTTGGCTCTCATCCCCCTGGGATGACAAGGGAAGGGACCTTGAGAAATAACTCCTTGCTCTATTCCCTTCACGGTTACAAAGACAGTGCATAAGAATACAGATACTAATGACCCTGACTCTAAGTAATAAGGAGAAAGATATCCAAGAGAACTAAAGACTGAGATCCAGACCTCATCCCTCCATTTGAATATTTTTTACTCCCCCAGATCTTCCTCTTTTCCCACTGCCCTGTCTCCAGTAGCCTCCTCCTTCTCTTCTCCATGGCACTGAACAACCCCACCCACTCCTTGAATCTTTTGCTTAAAAATCTTCCTCCCCAACAAAAAGTCTCTCCCAAATGCTGCTCTGAGCTAGGTTTGGAAATGGACAGAACACAAGACAGGCTTGCAGAATATTTCAGTGTCCCCTGTCCCAAATCCCAAAGTATGGTGGGCAAGGGAATATCAAGCAGTCAATCAAGTGATCCTGAACTCCTGAGCTGTAACCACCCCACACCTAACCAGAAAGAACCAAGTTCTCTTAATCCAGAAGCACCTTGAGCCTGAATTTCTGGGCCCCAGTAGGTGAAAGGCTGGTATCAATATCTCTGAGCTTGTTGCGCTAAAAAACGTTCCCAGGAGATAAGATCTCACAGGCACAAAATCGTTCTCCAACTCTACCCCGATAATAACAGTAGGATGGCTTTGGAAGGGAGAGGGGGAACTGAAACAGCAAAAGAGGAGAGGGGCCCCTTGGAGGAAGGGTTCCTAAATACCACTAACAACTGTGAGACCTAAAACATAGGAAGAACCCCAAATACATATTTCCACCCAGGGACTCTGCCCTTGGAAAGTGGGTCATCTGGGAGAATTTTTCTAATGAGCCCTTCCCACTGCCCACCGCCTTTCCACCATCGGGACCGAACGAAGCCTCATTCAGCACTCGGGACAGCTCCGAAGGAGCAAACCCCACCGAGTCCCATTCAGCACCCGGGACAGTTCCCAGCGACATTCCCGGCCCCGGTAGTCAGAAACCCAGGCTGCCAGGAAGGAACAGGCTTACCCCACCACACACCCTCTTTAGAACAGAAGCCCCTCTCCCTTGCCCCTCCCACTGTCGCTCCCATCCACCGGGGGCACCTGACAATCCCCCCCACCTTCCCTCTATGTCCCAAGAGAGAAAAGAAACCCAGACATGGGGCTTCCCTGAGGGAGCCTTGAGAGAGGACCCCACCCACCTTCCTTCAGCCCAGAGCCTCTCAACGCCACTCACAGCTGGTTCTAAAAACCACTTTCCTTCTTAATCACCACCCCAAAAATAAAAGAAATACTCACGTGGGGGCTTCCAGCCCTGCAGACAGATGTGGTGGGGGGAGGCAGAGAGAGGTAGCTCCCCAAACCCTGTTCTGAGCCCCCTTTCTGAAGGAGCCAGCTCCCATCTGGACTGGGGGGAGGAGAGACATGTGGAAGCACTGAGTGAGGGGAGGGGAGAGGGGAAGAAGCAGGAGCGAAGGACTGCGGGGCGGGGGTGTCGAGATGGGGGCGAGGGAATCCTTTTTAATTGCATTCTCTTCCCATGTCTACATCAGCCCTGCAGGCTCAGCTCTTTAATATTTACACACAGGAAGAGGAGAGGATGAGAAAGAACAGAGAGTGAGGGGGGCAGAGACTACCTGAGCTCAAAGGGCATAGAAGCAGGGACCTTTGGGAGCTAGGAGCTTGGGCCCCTGACACCATCCCCAGCCCACTTCCACTCTGAGCTCTTGACTGGAAGGAAGAAGAAGGAACCCTGGGACCATTCTGTCCCTTTGTTAACAAGACACTTTGAAGCTGCATCAGAAAAAGATCAGATCCCCACCCACATACCTGGACACCCCCACAAACCCAGATTTCTTGGGGGCCTTATGTGCAGATGGTAGAGACAGTATTCAGGCACAAGCATGTTCTGAAGCTTGGAAGCATGTTTGCCTGTGGGCTGCTGTGTAAAAACACATGAACATGTCAGCTAGCATGTATAAGTTTATACAAGCATGTTCTGAGTGTTTTCACATGTTAACAGCCCACGCAATCATATGCAAGCCTATGTAACCATATGTGTAAACCAGCTTCCAAGCAGCCTCCCCGCAGCTCTCCAACTACAGTCCCAGGGACAAGGCCACCCACTTCTCCAGACTCCCTTATTCCCAGACCCCTCCCTCAAAGCCTCACTTTTTCTGTCTGTGACATGGGAAGAAGGGCTGGTAGGAAGAGACGCTGCATGGAGCCCAGGGGCCTGACAAGTTATTAGCAACGATGAGCTGGCAGCTCGTTACCATAACGATGGTGCCACTGCCTCACCCCAGCTCAAACCCAGACTCCCCAGACGGCAGGAGGCCCGCTGAGCCAGCAGCCTTCAGACTGGGGAGGGGCGGGGTGGATAAAGAGGAAATCAAGACATAATGCTTGCATAGTGGAGGGTACACAGCTGTTCTTCCAACCCCCACTGAGTGACAAAGCTTTGACTCTACCAAGTGGGAATGAAATCAGAATCTGGGAAGGTTTCCTGACCATGGGGATGGTAAGACCAGAAGGGGTCTTTGGAAGCTCCTCTAGGCAAAAGTTTTTATTATCATTTGCTCCCTTCACCACCTCACCCCCAAAAAACTAAAAAGCAACCAAATATGGGGCCCCTTGCTGAATTTCAGTCTCCCCACCTGTAATATGGGGGCAATCCCTTTATCATTTGTCCTAGACTCCTGGAATATTTCATTAGAAAGGGTTTAGGGGTAACTACAGACCCTTCCTAAATCAGACAAGCCCCAGAAGTTTCTCTATTCATTAGGAACCCAATAAGGTAAGGAATAGTCCATCCAGCTAGAGGCAAAATGCATTGGAAATTGAGGAGGATGAAGGAAAATGAGCTTAGCCAGCTCGAGCCCCAACATCAGCTGGAAGAGATGATGTTAGGTGTCAGGCAGCCGCTGAAAGCAGGTACTAACAGGAGAAAGTCTGGGAGTCTGGCCTGTAGCAGCTCCAGCCCCTCACCAGCAGGAATCAAGACAAGACAAGCCCATGGCCTACCTCGGTGGTGGGTGTGGCTAGGAATCCCCATCCCCAGCGACATCTGTAGCGCCCTCTCTTTGGCAAGGAGTCCCAAGTTGAAAGATGTACAGCCTTAGGCTTTTTGAGTCTTCATTTCTTTTCCAAAAATCCCCTGTACTCAGCTCTGATGGGGGTGGGGAGAGTTCAGGAATAGAAGGCAACATGGAGGATTGCAAAGTTCCTGGTCTAAGATTAGCCTAGGAACCCACAAATTTGTTGTGTGACCTTGGGCAAATCTGCTCCCTTCTCAGGGCTTCAGAGTCCCCAGTTTGTAATGAAGACATTGAACCAAGTCAATTCTAAGGTTCCTCTCCTGGCCATCATTCTACAGCTACATACAAGCTCACTCCTTGGATGTGAGCACCCTGGCACAAAATTCAGTGGGCCCTGCCTGCCAGATCAGTGGGGCAGTAGCGGGTGGGAGATGCGGGGGCTGTATGTGAGGCCGTTCATCCTATGTTCATGTTCCTTTTAGAAACACCTGCCACCCTAGCCCTCCCAGCTCCCTTTTTAGACCCTGATTCACTGCCAGCTCACGAAGCCTCTCCCCCCCCTCCCCCCTCTCCCCCCCCCCCCCCTTTTAGGCATTGGCAGCTGGGTGCAGAAGTAGCCCCAGCACTTAGGGAATGCTGCGCAGAGGTGGAGGGCAGTGCCCCCAGGTTCAGAGAGAGCACACCAGGAAGTACCACTATCTAACCTTGGCCCAGCCCAGTGCTTTGGGTGACTGAAAGACCTGGGCTGAAGTCTTTCTGTACCACTGACTAGCAGTGTGTGGTTGTGGGAAATGCAATTCATTTCTCAAGCCTCAACATCCTCATCTGTAAATCGGCATTATATTTGGTTGAACCATGTGAAATTGCTGTTTTTGTAGGTTAAATAAAAACAGTTGAATACTGGCAATTTCATATGGCTTAACCTGATACCTGTCCTGCCTGCTTCCCAAGGCTGTTGGGGAAATAAGAAGAGTTCAGAGGGCAGCATTTTCAAAAGCCCTGAACTAATATGAGGGCATTATTTTATTATTATTACTTCAAAGAGCTCAGTACAGACCCACCCAGAGCCAGTGGACTGAACCAATGACCCAGAACTTGAAGGCTTGGGACTTGGAAGTCTGGGAGAGCGCCACCTGCTCTGATGACTAACAGGGCAGACGCTTCCACCTGGCCTCCTCATCTCCTAGCTCTAAAAGGCCCTCGGTGAAGCATTATTGAGATGACACAAGTTCCCAGGCCCCCAAAAGGAGAAGCAGCACACACAGGCACATACTCCAGTTCACCCCAGATCCCCCCTCCCACCCACCAGGGACCTCAGCATGCAGGAAGGACACGACCAGCAACATCCCAGAGGGCACCCCCTGAGGTAGGTGAAGGTAGAGACCAAGGTGGGGAGTGCCACATAGCTCTTGCCTGAATGAAGGGTCAGGGGTCCCCAGAGAAGGGGGGATGATCTGACCTCGGAAAAGTCTCATCTCCCTGTCCCATATCCCACCAGGAATGGGAGGACGGTGGGGGGGGACAAAGCACAGGTGTGGGTGATTCAGAGTGAACCGTGCTCAGATACACTCTCTCTCACACAGCCAACGCACGCGCGCACACTCGCGCACACACACACAGTCACACAGGGCAGATACCGGGACCCACTCACAGAGATAGTCACACCGGCACATACATCCATTCACACACTCACAGAGACACACACGGGGACAACACACACTCATTCACTCACATGTCCACAGATACATACACAGTACCACCCTCCACACTCACGCTGCATACACCCACTAACATGCACACACACTCTCGCCCACAGTGGCACACGCACACACGGCATACACTCACCGGCACACACAATCACCCACAGACTCACACAGCGACACGCACTCACATTCACACACCTGCAGAGGAAACTTCTCTCCGGATCTCCCCAACACTACGACTTCCCCCCCCAACCAGCGGGCTACTCCCTCCCAGACCCAAGCCTCCAGCCGGGCAAGGGCTGGGCCGGGGCTGGCCTGCCCCCGCGGCCCTGACCGGGAGAGTGGGTCCGCGGTCCGCGTGGTCCCCCGCCCGCCCCTCGGGTCTGGCCCGCTGGCAGCCAGGCCGGGGCAGGGGCGGGGGCAGCCGAGGAGGCCCAGCCCCTCCCCCCTCCCGGGGCCGGGAGCCGAGGCCGCCGGAGCCCGGGGCGTGGGCGGCGCCGGGGCCGCAGCCGGGCCGAGCCTGGGGGGCGCTGCAGAGGGCGCCGCAAGCGCGGCCCCGTCCCCACTCCTCCCCGCGGCTTACCTGGCCCGGCTCGGGCTACGGCCGGGTTACATGGTGCCAGCGGCCCGGGCCGGGGGCGCTGCGGCGTTGGGCAGGCGGGCAGGGACCGGGGCCCGGCACTGCGGAGCCCCCAGCTGAGGGGCCGCGCCGGCTGCGGAGCCCCGAGCGAGCGCCGAGCGGCAGCGGGCGCGAGAGCGGGAGGCGGCCAAGCCACGGAGGCTGGATTTCCCGGGGACCGGGAAGGGGAGGCGGGGGGGATCCCGCCCGCGCGCTCCGCCCCCGCCCCCGCCCCCGCGCAGGGCGACCGAGCCGGGAGAGGGAGAGGGAGAGGGAGGAGGACCGAGCTCCTCGCCCCCGCGCGGACCCAGGAGAGCCGAGGTCGCAGCCCGCGGGCGGCCGCCGGGGTCCCTGAGGAGCGCCCACCCCGCTGAGCGACGGTGCTGGGGGCGCCCAGCGTAGGGGCAGGAATGAGATCCCCCTCCCTGGGGACCCAGGAACAGGCACCCGAAGTGTCACGGCCACGCACAGCCGACCTGGGCACAGGGACCCAAGCTCGGCGGCGGGCGGGCGGCCGGGGGCCAGCTCAGCCTCACTGACCGGGTCTCGCCCCCAGCCGAGGCGCAGTCACGCCCTGAATGTCACACACAGCTCCCAGGCCCGTCCGCTTAGGAGACTCTCCTTCGGGCTTTCCCAGTCGGCCGCCCGACCTCAGCTCCTGGCCTGGGGTCAGGGAGCCCCCCCTCTTCTGCCCCAGCCCCTGCCAGGATGGGGCGCTGTGCCCGGCCTCGGAGCAGCGCGCTGGCAGGCATCCCCCACCCACAGTCCGCACAGCCGAGGCATCCCCAGTGTGGAGGGAGAGCCCCGCTGTACCTGGCGCCTGTGCTGGGCCCCCGCCCGTGCCCACTGTGCCCGCCCGCCTGTGGGCCCTGAGCCTGGGATTGTGCTGTGGCGGTGTCGGGGTCGGGGGAAAGGGACGTGCGAAGCACAGCTGGAGGCTGCGGAGCCGGGACACAGGCTGCGGGAGCCGAGAGGCGGAGAGCTGACTGCAGCAGTCCCCTGGCTTGAATCCGTCTTGGCGCCCAGAGCGATGCTGTAATGGGGGGGAGGGGGCCGCGGTGGGGAAGCCGCAGGGGGAGGGGCTGAAGACGTGGGGGAAGGGGTAGCTCCGGATTCTGGCTTTCCAGGGTGCGTGTGAGGGAACACTGCCTCCGGCGCTGAAAGTTGGGGGTGGAGGTTCAGTGGGCATCCTTAAAGCCCTCTTCCCTCCTCTACCTTTTCCGGTCTTGAAAGCTTGGGTTGCTGAGGTGTGGGCTTGGGAGGCTTGGGAGACTGTCCACCTCTCTAGGAATATACCTTGGAGTTGTTCTGATTCAACGGCCCCCACCCCGCACCCCAACAACTTCCTGCTCTCTGTTTCCTTGTGGAGCCACCGGCCTTCCTCCCTGTATAAAGGGGGAAACCGAGGCAGGGGACGGAGAAGCCAAAGACCCAGAAGAGCTGCAACTGAGAGCCAAGACCTCTTTTCTTCAGGGAGATGATGTTTTAAGATGCCACATTACATTAAATAACATAAGGGGCTCAGAGAGCCCTCCTCCCAAGGGAGACCTAGAAGTCTGGTAAGAGACTAGTAGATTGGTCACCTACCCTGCTGCTCACAAGAACAGTTCATTGTCTCTTCAATCATGAACTGAGGTTGCAGACCATTTCCAGCCCAGGGTTCAGTCAAGAGCAGATGTCAGAGAAAATAAGAGAAAGTTGTTCCCAGGAACCTACTTTAGAACTGAAGGAAACATCTCACTTTTTGTGGAGCATAAGAAGAGCCCTCAGGCCTGGCGCGGTGGCTCATGCTTGTAATCCTACCACTTTGGGAGGCCGAGGGGGGCAGATCACCTGAGGTCAGGAGTCCAAGACCAGCCTGGCCAACATGGTAAAACCCCGTCTCTACTAAAAATACAAAAAAGTAGCCGGGTGCAGTGGCACGTGCCTGTAATCCCAGCTACTCAGGAGGCTGAGGGAGGAGAATTGCTTGAACCCGGGAGGCGGAGATTGCAGTGAGCTGAGATTGTGCCACACTGCCGCCTGGGCAACAGAGCCAGGCTCAGTCTTAAAGATTAAAAAAAAAGAAGAACAGCCGACGGCCAGGCGCAGTGGCTCACACCTGTAATCCCCGCACTTTGGGAGGCTGAGGCAGGCGGATCACCTGAGGTCAGGAGTTCGAGATCAGCCTGGCCAACATGGTGAAACCCCGTCTCTACCCAAAATACAAAAATTAGTCCGGTGTGGTGGCGGACGCCTGTAATCCCAGCTATTCAGACGCTGAGGCAGGCGAATCACTTGAAACCGGGAGGCAGAGGTTGCAGTGAGCTGAGATGGTGCCATTGCACTCCAGCCTGGAACTCCATCTCAAAAAAAAAAAAAAAAAAGAACAGCCATCACAGAGGATGCTAAATAGCACCATGGTGTTTTCACAGTTCTAAGACCTGTATTTTGTAAACTATTCTGAAACTGGAAAGCATCTTACAATAAATGAGGACATTTAATATGACTCTTCTACCTTTCTGTTAAAGCTATCAGAGTTGGTGCATTTTAGAATTGAGAACATGATGTTATTTTCATCTGTTCATTCAACAACCCTTTACTGATTATACCTGGCACCTTGCTAGCCTCTTGGGGGCCTACAGATTAATCAGACAGGCTTACCTTAGGCAGTGTTCTCTCATAGCCATCCAGTGATTAGTAAGGGAGATGGAGATGTAAACCAATAATTACTATACGGGCCACCTTCATGGGACTGTGACCTGTGCAGTTGTACAGAACCCCATATGTAAAAGGGCATCACTCTTAGTAGAATATTCTGCTGTCACTGTCTTAAAATTGTTAATAATTTTTGAACAAGGGGCTCACCCTGGGCCTAGCTCTGCCTAGGTGAAGAGGACAGACAAAGAAGCACAAAAAGCCGGGCGCAGTGGCTCACGCCTATAATCCCAGCACTTTGGGAGGCGGAGGCAGGCAGATCACCAGGTCAGGAGATTGAGACCATCCTGGCTAACACGGTGAAACCTTGTCCCTACTAAAACTACAAAAACAAAATTAGCTGGGTGTGGTGGTGGGCGCCTGTAGTCCCAGCTACTCGGGAGGCTGAGGCGGGAGAATGGCGTGAACCTGGTAGGTGGAGCTTGCAGTGAGCAGAGGTAACGCCACTGCACTCCAGCCTGGATGACAGAGTGAGATTCCATCTCAAAAAAAAAAAGCACAAAAGAAGCATTTGAGTGGAGTCTCAAAGATTGGGAGAGAGACTTTCAGGTAGACAGTCACATGTGCAAAGACAGAGACTCACCCAGTGTCAATCAGACAGTATGACAGGTGCCTTGTTTGATCTTCCCACTGAAAACATGATAAATAGCAAAACAAAACAAAAAAAAATAATAACATATTAAAACACAATAAAGAAGAGAATATATATGTATAAATATGTATATTTTTAAATATTCTTAAATGTATCAATGTGCTGGCAAGAAAATAAGAATCACTCCAGCCAAAATCTAGGTAAAGGCAGAACCAGAGAAGTAAGCAGAGCACTGAAGCCAACTTTAGCCTTGGGGGCTTTGATAGATGAGTTGCAAAAAGAGCACCAATTCTCTACCTCCACCTGAATCCATCTCCTTTGCCCTGTGACTTTGCAACTCCCTGCATCAAGAGGTGGACTCTTTGGAACAAGGATCTCTGAGGAGGAAAAAAAAAAAAAGCAGCAGACCCTGCTTTCCCACCCCTTAAATCTGAGTGGACTTGTAACTTGCTTTCGCCAGTGGAATCTGGAAGAAATCATGGTGTGCCAGTTCCAAGCTTAGGCCTTCAGAGACATGAGTACTTCTACTCTTTCTTTTGGTCTCCTGCCTTCACTATAAGAACAAGCCTCAAGCCTGAGACAGCTGGAGGATGAGTGACAAGGTGGAAGAGAGCTGTGCCATCACAACCATCCCAGCTAAGATCATCATGGACCAGCCTATAGCCAGCAGATCTCCAAACATGTGAGAGAGCCCAGGCAAGAGCAGCAGAGATATCTACCTGTCCACAGCTGACTGCAGACACATTAGTGAGACCAGCTGAATGAGAAGAACCTTTGAGCCAATTTGAAGACTCTTGAGCAATAATGAATACTCATTAATTTAAGCTACTGAGCTTTGGTATGGTATGGTATTATGCCACAATATTATGGCATTTAGTAACTAATACAGGGTAATTTGCTGACAGATGAAATTTAACTTCAGTTTTCATGATCTCTCAGGGCACCAGAGATAAAAGAGAAAACCTGAGTATGTCCAACATGGTCACATACTCCCCTGCATAAGCTTAGAACCCCAAAGGGCTGTACTCTCAATGTACAGGAGAGCTAGAAAAAACTCACCCCATCCCCAAACCTAGGAAATTGTAAGAAAATTGCATGCTTTAAACCTCGGCAGTAGTAACGAGTGTAGAAAGGAAGCATCACCTCCTGAGTATCCATTACTACAAGTTAGATTTCACACCATATGCAGTCAGATCCACTCTACCTAGAGGATCTGGAAAAACTCAAGCCAATAATTTGGTATAAAATGTACCAGACTGGTAGTGCCTCAGGTGCCCAGCGGAAGCAAATGTAAATCTTTGTCTCGGGCCTCAAATAATTTCCACATATAAAATTCCAAAGAAAATTAATGACTCACAGTTAAATGTCTATCACTGAACAAGGAAACATGGCACTGTAAACAAGAAACAATGTGATTGTTCATTTTTATCTGTTAACTTGACTGGGTTAAGGGATACTCAGATAGCTGGTGAAACATTATTTCTCAGTATGTCTGTGAGGGTGTTACCCGAAGATACTAGCATTTGAATCAGTAAACTGAGTACAGATCCGACCTCATCAGTGTAAGCAGGCATCATCTAATCCATTGAGGTCCCAGATAGAGCGAAAAAGGCAGAGCAAGGCAAAGCTGCTTTCTTCTTGAGCTGGGATATCCATCTTCTCCGGCCCTTGGACGTTAGAGCTCCTGGTTCTCAAGCCTTCAGCCTCAAACTGAGAGTTATACCATTGTCTGCCTCAATTCTCAGGCCTTTGGGCTCAGGCTGAATTACACCAATGGCTTTCCTGGTTTTCCAGCTTTCAGACAGTATATCGTTGGACTTCTTGGCCTTCATAATTGTGTGAGCCAATTACCCTGATAAATCCCCTTCGATATGTCTACATATAGACCACTGGCTCTGTTTCCTGGAGAACCCTAACTGATACAACCAGCAAAAACAACACATAGTAGAAAAATACCTGCAAATAACAACTAATAGTATTATGAGACACAGAATATAAAATAACTATGTTGAGTATATTTAGAGAAATAAAATAATCTTGCTCCTTTGGCTTATTTTTCTTGTCTTATTGTGCTGGCTGGGTCGGTACGATGTTGGATAGAAGTGGTGATGGTAGGTATATTTGTCATGTTCATAACTTTAATGTTTCTGATAGTTCTTCTTTAGGATGACATTTATTATAGGGTTTTTGGAGACCCCTCTTGATCAGGTGAATGAAGTTCCACTTGATTTCTAATTTACTGAAAGTTTTTATCAAATGTATGTTGAAATTAATCAAAGGCTGGATCTTTTCACTTGATCATAGAATGTGTTCAATTATATTAGAGATTTTCCTAATATTAAATTTTACTTTCCTGGGATAAACCCAACTCACTCATAGAATGTTATGATTTATTTTACACAGATAATATCATCAGACTCAATCTGTGAATATTTTATTTTGGATTTTTGCATCTATATTAATAAACAAAAATAAGTCTGACATTTTCCTGTCTTTGTTACCTATGATTTGGTATCTAGGTTAGTCTAGCTTTGTAGAATGAGTTGGGGGAGTTTTACCTCTTTTCTTTTTTTTTTTTTTTTTTTTTTTGAGAGAGAGTTTCACTCGTGTTGCTCAGGCTGGAGTGCAATGGTGCGATCTCGGCTGACCGCAACCTCCGTCTCCAGGGTTCAAGCGATTCTCCTGCCTCAGCCTCCCAAGTAGCTGGGATTACAGGCGTGCGCCACCATGGCCAGCTAATCTGTAGCCGTGCCCAGCCACCTCTTTTCTTTTTCTCTGAAAAAGTTTGTGTAAGACTGGAATGATCTGTTATTTGTACGTTTTTGTGAGATTTGTGTAAGACATGTGTTTCATCTGTAGAACTGGTGTTTATTCATTAACTTTTTTTTCCTATCGCTTCTATTTCCTTAACAGGATGTATTAGTCCGTTCTCACACTGCTGTAAATTACCCAGTTCTCATTGAGACCGGGTAATTTGTGAAGAAAAGAGGCTTAATTTACTCACAGTTCTGCAGGCTGTACAGAAAGCATGACTGGAAGCCCGCAGGAAACTTAAAATCATGGTAGAAGGCAAAGGGGACATGAGCACGTCTTCATGTGTAGGAGCAGGAGAGAGAGACAGCAAAGGGGGAAGTGCTATACACTTTTAAACAGCCAGATCTCATGAGAACTCACTGTCATGAGAACGGCAAGGGGGAAATTCACCCCCATCATCCAATCACCTCCCACCAGGCCCCTCCCCCAACACTGCGGATTACAATTCAACATGAGATTCAGGTGGGGGCACAGAGTCAAACCATATCACAGGACTATCTAAAGTACTAGTTCAGGCTATTTTTTCAACCACTTCTATTAAGTTGTGTTTTTTGGGGGTTTTGGAGGGGGTGTTGGTTTTTTTTGAGACGGAGTCTTGCTCTGTCGCCCAGGCTGGAGTGCAGTGGTGCCATCTCAGCTCACTGCAAGCTCCGCCTCCCGAGTTCACGCCATTCTCCTGCCTCAGCCTCCCGAGTATCTGGGACTACAGGCGCCCGCCACCTCGCCCGGCTAGTTTTTTTTTTTTTTTTTTTTTTTTGTATTTTTAGTAGAGACGGGGTTTCACCGTGTTAGCCAGGATGGTCTCGACCTCCTGACCTCGTGATCCACCCACCTCGGCCTCCCAAAGTGCTGGGATTACAGGCGTGAGCCACCACACCCGGCCATACATTGTGTTCTTAAAGGATATGTCTATTTTGTCTAAGTTTTCAAATGTATTGCCATAAAGTTATTATAAAATTATTCTATCATTTAAATATCTGCTTTACCTATAATTATGTCCTCCTTTATAATATTTATTTGTACATGCTTTCTTTTTCTTGATTCACATTGCCAGAAATCCATATTTTAATCATGTTAAAGAATCAGGCCAAGTGTGGTGGCTCACACCTGTAATCTTAGCACTTTGAGAGGCCAAGGTGGGTGGATAATTTGAGGTCAGGAGTTTGAGACCAGCCTGACTAACATGGTGAAACCCCCGTCTCTACTAAAAATACAAAAATTAGCAGGGTGTGGTGATGGGTGCCTGTAGTCCCAGCTACTCAGGAGGCTGAGGCAGGAGAATCGCTTGAATCCGGGGGACACAGGCTGCAGTGCGCTGAGGTTGCACCACTGCACTCTAGCCTGGGTGACAGAGCAAGACTCCTTCTCAGAAAAGAAAAAAAAGAATTAGGCCAAGTGTGGTGGCTCACGCCTGTAATCCTAGCACTTTGGGAGGCTAAGGTTGTGAGGATTGCTTGAGCTCAGGAGTTCAAGACCAGCATGGGCAACATAGTGAGACCCCATCTCTATTCAAAAAGAAAAAGAAAAAGAATCAAATGCTTAGCTTCCTAATTTTGTTGATTTTCTCTAATTGTTGTATCTTTTCTAATTTGCTGGTTCTGCTCTCATTTTTATTATCTACTTCTTTCTACGTCCTTTGGGTTTACTCATTCTTTAAGAAATTGCTTAAGTTGAAAATATAATTCCTTAATTTTCAGCTTTTCTTCTTTTTTAATATAAATATGTAAGGCTATAAACTATCTTTAAAGAACTGTTTTCACCGCATCTCATATTTTCATTATCATTTAGTTCTAAGTATTTTAAAATCCATATTATGATTTTTTTGACCTATGTGTTACTTGGAAGTGTATTTTTCATTTCTAGATAGTAATATTTAGTTTGTATTTTTGTTATTAACTTCTAACTTAATTGAATTGTGATCAAAGAATCTTGCCTGTATGGTACTTATTCTTTGAAGTTTGTTGAAACTTGCTCTGTGACTAGTATGTGATCAAGGTTTGTAAATGTTCTGTGTGTGTTCGCAGCTGTCAGTCTCCAAGGTGGCTTCATTTACTCTCATCTCATTGTATGTCTGGCCTTGGGTAGCCTCCTCCCACACTGGATAATACGGCTAATATGTACAAGCAATAGAATTTGCAGAAATGACAGTGTATGACTCCTGAGGCTAGATCATAAAATACATTGCAGCTTTCACCTTGCTGTCTGAGGTAGTTCAATAGCTAACTCTGGGAGGCTAGCTGCCATGTCATGAAGACACTCAAGCAGACCTACATGGGGCAGAACTGAGCTCTCCTTCTGAGGCAGGAAGTGAGACTCAACTCCAGAGGTGGGGACACGGGACGAAATATAGACAACTATCTAACACAGGGCTGCGGCAGAAGCAGCTTTCTATAAGACATGCCCCCCACAGTGTGCCATGTCAGTTTACCATTGCACCCACATGTTACTGTCCCTTTCCACGGCAATGACCTGACCTGGCAATGAATCCAGAAGTTAACACCCTTTTCCTAGAAATGTCTGCATAAACTGCCCCCTAATTTGCACATAATTAAAAGTCAGTATAAATATGAGTGCAGAACTGCCTCTCAGCTGCTACTCTGGGCACACTGCCTATAGGGTAGCCCTGCTCTGCAAGGAGTAGCACCTCTGCTGCTACTGTGCACGGCCCATTCAATAGAAGTTGCTGTCTAACACCACCGCTAGCCCTTGAATTCCTTCCTTAGTGAAGCCAAGGACCCTCCTGGGCTAAGCCCCAATTTCGGCGTTCATCTGTCCTGCATCACTTCTAGTCATTAGCACCAACCTTGTGATTATGTGAGTGAGTCAGTTTGACAGCAGATCCTTCGGCTCCAGTCAAGCCATCAGATGACTGCAGCTCCTGACAACATCTCTCTGAATTTCATGAGAAATCTTAAGCCAAAACCACCCAACTAAGCCACTCCTAAATTCCTGACCCACAGAATCTGAGAAATAATAAATACTTGTAGTTGTTTTACACTACCAAGTTTCCACAGCAATTGGACAACTAAGACAATTCTGGAGATTTTGTAGTCTCTGACCATAAAAAGCAGAATTATGTATATGTTAAGCCTCTGTTTTTCAATTTCATTGTTCATATCTTCAACATATTTACTAAATTTCTGTTTGACCTATCAACAACTTTTAAAATGTGTTGAAATCTCCCACCATGGTGGAGGATTTATCTACCTCTTGTCTATGGTAGCCCTATTAAATTTTCTTTATATATTTTAATGCTACTTTATTAGGTGCATGCATATTAGGATTAAAAAAGGAAAAAATAAAATTATCATTATTTTCAGATGACATAATAATTCATCTGGAAAATAAAAAAGAATCTAGGCCAGGCGTGGTGGCTCAAGCCTGTAATCCCAGCACTTTGGGAGGCCGAGACGGGCGGATCACGAGGTCAGGAGATCGAGACCATCCTGGCTAACACAGTGAAACCCCGTCTCTACTAAAAAAATAAAAACTAACCGGGCAAGGTGGCGGGCACCTGTAGCCCCAGCTACTCGGGAGGCTGAGGCAGGAGAATGGCGTAAACCCGGGAGGTGGAGCTTGCAGTGAGCGGAGATCTGGCCACTGTACTCCAGCCTGGGCAACAGAGCGAGACTCCCTTTCAAAAAAAAAAAAGAATCTAAACAAATCGTTAGAGTACTTGTACTTACCAAGGAATCTGGATAAAATATCAATATACAAAAGTCATTTGCATGTTTATATTTGCACAATAATAAAACATAATTTTTAAAAGTATACCACATACAATCATTACAAAAAGTTATATATTTAATAATAAATAGAATGAAAGATGAATAAAATTATGAATATTTACTGACAGTCATTTTTAAATACTTAATAAGTGGAGAGATATTTCACATTCGTGTATTTAAAAATTATAATTTGCAATGATGTCAGTTCTTCCAATATTAATCCCTAGATTCAATGCAATTTCAATCAAAATACATGCAATTTGATAACCTGATTCTGAAATTAGTATGAAAAAGTTAAGAACCAGGAACTAAGTTATAATTTTTTAACTTTTTATCACGACAAATTTCAAACATAGTTTTTAAATAGAATAGAAAAATATCTCCCCATGTGTTTTTTACCCAGATTCAATGATTATAAACTCTTAGCCAGTTTTGTTTAATCTATGTGTGTGTGTATATATATATATATATTTTTTTTTTTTTTTTTGAGACGGAGTCTTGCTGTGTTGCCCAGGCTGGAGTGCAGTGGGGCTATCTCAGCTCACTGCAACCTCCACCTCCAGGGTTCAAGTGATTTGCCTGCCTCAGCCTCCTGAGTAGCTGGGACCACAGGTGGGCACCACCATGCCCAGCTAATTTTTGTATTTTTAGTAGAGACAGGGTTTCACCATTTGGCCAGGCTGATCTCAAACTCCTGACCTCAGGTGATCCACCTGCCTTGGCCTCCTAAAGTGCTGGGATTACGGACGTGAGCCACCATGCCCAGCCATAATCTGTATTTTCTACTCTTCCCCTCTTTGTACTATTTTGAAGCAATTGCCAAACATAGTACTTTATCAATAAATATTTTAGTAGCTATCTCTGTAATAAAAGAAATTTTTGTTAAACATAATCACAATACTATTACCACATCTAAAAATTTTAATAATTTCTTAATATCATAATATCATTAAATATCTAGTTAAATATCCAATCAAATTTCTCTGATTCTTCTTATACATTGCAATCAATTGATGTCATCTAAGTCTTTATTTTTTTTCTGAGATGGAGTCTCACTCTGTTGCCCAGGCTGAAGTGCAGTGGTGCGATCTCGACTCACTGCAACCTCCACCTCCTGGATTCAAGCAATTTTCCCACCTCAGCCTCCCCTATAGCTGGGATTACGGGCATGCGTCACCACACCCTGTTAATTTTTGTATTTTTAGTAGAGATGGATTTCACCATGTTGGCCAGGCTGGTCTCGAACTCCTGACCTCGAATGATCCACCCACCTCAGTCTCCCAAAGTGCTGCGATTACAGGCGTGAGCCATGGCTCCCGGCCCACTTAAGTCTTTTGTAATCTGTAGGTTCCCTCCTTCTTTTTTATTCCAGCAATTGTATTTGTTGAAGAAACCAAATTGTTTATCCTGAGAATTTCCCAGTTTGGGTTTTGCCTCTGAAGTTTTATCATATTTCCCTATCCCCTATATTTCCTGTAAATTTGTAATTAGTTTTAGAGGTTTGATCAGATACAGGTTCAATTTTTTGGGCAAGATTTCATTAGTAATGTATATTTCCATTAGTAGATATATCTTACATATCTTTTGAGTAATGGTTGCATACATGTAAACTTTCATCAATCAATACATTTAAGATTGTACATTAGGTTGTATATATTAAGATCTATACTTTTAAGATGCACTTTAGTATGTGTCTTTTTTAACTCAATAAAAATGAAATAAAAGTAATAATTTGGTTCCCTTGCATATTACAAAGGTGACTAATAAGGATTTTGTGGGATTTTCTTTGGTAAAATTATAACTTTTTTTTTTGAAACAGGGTCTCGCTCTGTCACCCAGGCTGGAGTACAGTGGCACAATTACGACTCACTGAGGTCTCAACCTCCCAGGCTCAGATGCTCCTCCCACTTGAGTCTCCAGAATAGCTAGGACCACAGGCACATGCCAACACCTCCAGCTAATTTTTGTATTTTTTGTAGAGAGAGGTTTTTCCCATGTTGCTCAGGCTGGTCTTGAACTCCTGGTCTGAAGTCATCCACCCACCTCAGCCTCCCAAAGTGCTGAAGTTACAGGCATGAGCCACCGTGCCCAGCCTTTGGTAAGATAATGAACTCACACATTTAAACATGTTTGATATATTTTAATCCACTGAAGGTATTTTATTATGCTCTATTTTTCCCAAATTTGACCAAAGGTAGCTTCTTTAAGTTGGCTGCTGGGTCCTTCACAAGCCCATATTTGGTAATTTCCTTGTTTTTTAATACAAGAAAGCATTTCAATTCAGTTTGTACATTTTCTGTACAAAATAGTCATTTTTTCCAAGGATTCAGAATGCTTTTAATTCAAAATGGTATTAAAACCTTCAAACTGGGTACTAGGAGATCTCATTAATTAACCTAAACACTTCTGAAGAAGAAGAATAAAGAGGTGTTATTTGCCTTATCAGGATCAGTACATATTAAAAAGATATAGCATCAAGACCATGTGGTGCTGGCTCAGAGAGACAACATGATCAGTACAATAGACTAGAGAGCTCAAAAACATATTTATATGTGGAACTCAGATGTGTAACAGAGGCAGCATGGCAGATAAGTGGAAAAAGGAGGGAAAAGGATTACCCGTTTTGAAAAGTAATTAATTGAATTCCTACTTCACACAATACACAATTCATCTCCAGCTGGATTGGGTTAATGATTTAAATGTCAAACGCAAAACTCTTAACAGAAGTTGCAGGCAGGCACAGTGGCTCACGCCTGTAATCTCAGCACTTTGGGAGGCTGAGGTGGGTGGATTACTTGAGGCTAGGAGTTTGAGACCAGCTTGGCCAACATGGCGAAACCCCGTCTCTACTAAAAATACAAAAATTACCTGGGTGTGGTGGTGTGCACCTATAGTTCCAGCTACTCGGGAGGCTGAGGCACGAGAATCGCTTGAACCCAGGAGGTGGATGTTGCAGTGAGCCAAGACTGTGCCACTGCACTCAAGCGTGGGTGACAGAGGGAGACTCTGTCAAAAAAAATAAAAAGACGTTGCACTCGTCTGGGTTCTTTTGACAAACAGAACCAACAAGTGTGTGTGCGTGTGTGTGTGTGTATGCATGGACGAATAGATAGATCGATAGAGAGAGAGAGACAGAGAGAGAGAAAGAGAGAGAGATGCATAGATGCATAGATAGACAGGTAGATAGATAAGTATAAGGAAGTGGCTCACACAATTACAGAAGCTGAGAAGTCTCAATATCTGCAGTAAGGCAAGCTGGAGACCCAAGAGAACTAACAGTAGAGTTCCAGTTCAAGTCCAAAGACAGGAGAAGAACTGACGTCCCAGCTTGAAGACAGTCAAGCAGAGAAAAAGAATTCTTTCTTCCTCAGTTTTTTTTATTCCTCTCAGGGCTTCAATGAACTGAATGAGGCCCATCCACATTGGGGAGGGTGATCTACTTTCTCAGTCTGCAATTTAAATGTTAATCTCATTCAGAAACACTCTCACAAACACACACAGAAATAATGTTTAGCCAAGTATCTGGGCACTTCATGACCCACTAAAGTTAACACACAAAATTAACCATCACAGAAGTATAGGTAAATGTCTTTCTGACCTTGAATTAAGAAGATTTTCTTAAACAAATTGGAAAAAAAAAAAAAAAACAAACAAACAAAAGCACTATCTAGGAAAGAAAAGCTGGATACCTTTGACTATATTAAAGTTAAGAACTTCTATTCATAAATCATCTTAAAGAAAGTGAAAAGACAAACTATAAATGGGGAGGAGATATTTATAACAAGCATAATTAGCCAAGAATCAGGATCTAGGATTTTTTTTTTTTTTTAATATGAACTCCTTCAAATCAATAAGAAAAAGGCAATCAAATAGAAAAATACATGATACATGAATAAGATACATGAGCAAGATACGTAAGCAGGAACTTCTCAGAGAAAACACATATAGCAGATACACGCTTGAGGACATGCTCAAATTTATTAGTAACAAGGGAAATGCAAATGAAGACCAGAATGAGAAACCAATTTGCTCTCATCAGATTGGCAAAAATTAAGAAATCTGATAATCTCAACTGTTGGACAGAATGTGATTCAACAGGATTTCCTACACATTTTTGGTGGTGTATAGATTAGAATAATCATTTTAAAATAATTTGGCTCGCAAAGTTTGCCATTCATAGTACCTCAAGGATAACATTCAAAGTTTTAACGAGTACTACATGGGACTGACCAAGCAGAACAGATCCAGCCAAACCAGATGCTAGCCAATAGTTCTGCTGATGTGTACTGGCTGACTACTAATCTTACATACACTTAAAACTTAGCATTTCACCCCTGGTTATCAACATGTACCCAATGGAACTTCTGCTCATATTTAATCAAGAGACAGATACAAAAATATTCATAGCAAGATTGTTTGTGGTAGGGGAAAGAAAACTAGAAACAACCAAATGCCCATTAACAGAAGAATGGATAACATAATCATAGAATAGTCACACAATGAAATATTACATACAGCATGCAAAAATATGAATAAATCTAAGTGAATATAACATTGAGGGTTTTTTTGAAAAGTCCCAGAAGATTATATACACCATAAAGTGACTAAAATTGAATAATATTTGGGCCACAGATACATTTGATAAAACTATAAAAACACAGGGAATGTAAATCACGAATTTGGTAAAAGGCGAAAAATTTATACAATTTGAAGAGAAACCAGAGAAATCACAAATTTGGAGAGGAGGAGGCAGAGTTGTAGGATAGGGGAGAATCAGGGAGAGTGCTCTTGTAGCTCGTGAGTTGGGTTGTGGGATTCTAGGCGTTTATTACATTCTTTTACAAATATCCACAGATATATAATCATACACAAATAAGAGGTCCATGTGCACTGATGACAGTGAACCATAAACCAAGAATTATGATTTATCCAATTCTATGAATCTTAAGTCATTAAAAAATAAAGGACAAAATATGAGCAGAAAACAGAAAACTTTAAAGAATGACCAAGCAAATAAGGAAAGGACCTAAACGGAGCATCTAGAAGTGAAAAATGTAACTGAAACATGAAACTCAATAAATTGGTTTTACAGCCAACTGGAAGCAGATGCTAATAGAATCAATGAACAGGAAGAGAGAGCTGAAAAATACACACAAAAAGCATCCTAGAGAGAGACTGTGAGAGACAAGTTAAGAAGGGAACATGAAACAGCCCAAGTTATACCTAATCCGAAGCCCAAAAGAGAGGGAGAGAATGGGGCAGGAGCAATATGTGGAGAGACAAGGGCTGATTATTTTCCAGAACTGATGAAGATATCAAGCTATGGATGCCCAACAAATTTCAAGTAGAATAATTAAAAGGAAATTGAGACCAGGCACAGTGGCTCACGCCTGTCTTCTCAGTACTCTGGGAGGCCAAGGTGGGCAGATCACTTGAGCCCAGGAGTTTGAGACCAGCCCAGGCAAGAAAGAAAGACCTCGTCTTCACATAAATACAAACATTTAGCCGGGAGTGGAGGCATGCACCTGCAGTCCCAGCTGCATGGAGGTTGAAGTGGGAGGATTGGTTGAGTCTGGGAGGTTAAGGTGGAGCTGCAATGAGCCATGATCGCACCACTGTACTCCAGCCTGGGTGACAGAGTGAGACCATGTCTGGAAAAACACACACACACAGACACAATAATAAGTTCTGGTGGGTTTCAGACACACACACACACACACACCTCAGATTATATATATATAACATATAATATTATATTATATATATATATATATATATATATATATATATATATATATATATATATATATATATAATCTAAGCTATCACAGCCTGTGAGGTCGATGCCTATATCATTAACCTCATCTCTTACCACTATCCCCACACAGTTTAATCATTCTGAAATGGTACTTGGATTTCCACTTCCCTTAAATGTCTCTTATTTCAAATTTCCTACAACTATTTTGGAATTTATACATTCTTTCTATTCTTTTAATGATTGCTCTAGAAATTTTAGCATATATACTTAACTTATCAAAGTTTGAAGTTAATCAAACTTCAAAATACAAGAAACTTAGACACACCGTAACTCCATTCTTTCCTCTCTCTCTATATATATATGTATACCTACTCACACAGACACACAAAATTGTCATGTTTTAATTCTATCTTTGAAAAACCCACTAGACCTTAATGTTACAGTTTTATACACTCAAGATCTACTTACATTTATTTATTTATTTATTTATTTATTTATTCTGAGACAGAGTGTCTTGCTCTATCACCCAGGCTAGAGTGCAGTGACACAATCTCAGCTCATTGCAGCCTCTTCCACCCAGGCTCAAGCAATCTCCACTTCAGCCTCCCAGGTGGCTGGGACTACAGGCACACACCACCATGCCCAGCTAATTTTTGTTTATTTTTTGCAGAGATGAGGTCTCACTATGCTGCCCAGGTTGGTGTTGAACTCCTGGACTCAAGCAATCCTTCTGCCTTATCCTCCTAAAATGCTGGGATTATAGGTGAGACCCACCATTCCCGGCCCTATTAATCCACATATTTACCATTTTCTTTTTTATTATTTCTTGCATCCTAGACTTTCATGCTGAGATATTATAAAATCTCACAAACGTCTGGGTGTAGGGGCTACTTCCGAGTAGTCCCAGCTACTCGGAAGGTTGAAGCAGGAGGACAGTTTGAGGCTTCAGTGTGATATGATCGTGCCAGTCAATAGCCACTGAACTCCAGACTGGACAACATAGTGAGACCCTATCTAAAAATATAAAAATTAAAAATTTCATGAAGGTAAGCAGAAATCTCAAATTTTCTGAGATGTTTATTTTCTTCTTCTTCTTCTTCTTTTTTTTTTTTTTTTGATACAAGGTCTTGCTCTGTCACCCAGGCTGAACTGCAATGGCGTGATCTCGGCTTACTGCAACCTCCTCCTCCCAGGCTCAAGCAATTCTGCCTCAACCTCCCAAGTAGCTGAGATAACAGGGGCACACCACCATGGCCAGCTGATTTTTGTATTTTTTGTAGAGACGGGTTTTCACCATGTTGCCCAGGCTGGTCTCAAACGCCTGAGCTCAGGTGATCCCCCGCCTCAGTCTCTGAAAGTGCTGGGATTATAGGCATGAGCCACCATACCCAATTAACCTAGAATTTTTGCAAGCAAGCAAAATGTGGAGGCTTTAGGCCATGGCTAGCCAAGCCATAAATCTGTATACTCAGAACCAACCATTCAGGGAAGGGCCTCTCCACAGTGGCAGTTGACTCCAATCATTGCCATGTGCCATTGTTAGTAGAATTGAAATGCTGCTGCTTTGGCTTGATGCCTGAGATTAAAGTTATCTCTTGTGAAATGGAGAGAATGATTTTTCTGTGTTACGCTCAGTTGGAGAAGTCCTGCGGTAAAATTGCTTGAGCTGTTAGTTATATGGCTCTTTTTCTCATTGCCATGGACATCCAGGCAGGGACTCCATAACCTCAGGCCCTAATGATTTCACAAGAGTCAAACTCCTGCTGCAACTCCATTCCTGCTGATGTTATCGCCACCACCACCACTAGGAACCAATGAAGCAAGAACTCAGCCATGCCACATGCAGGTGGAGCGGGAATTCGGCCGTAGCTTGAAGGCCGTGGAACTTGGAGGCTGCATTGCATTCAAGGGAGAGGTTTGTGTTTTTGCTCCTTGGAAGTAAGAAAGAGATGCTCCCTTTGAGGAGTACTCAGTGGAAGAGAGGAGGGGATCATAGTAAGGTTGACTGAACCTCATCAGGTTTTAGAGATTGGTGGTTTCATTCTTTCAACTCAGACTCATAACCCATGTCTCCCAGGGTGCACATCTACCACCGGAGTGACCAAATTGAAACTATCTCCAGTACCAGCCTCTGTCTTGTATCTAGAACCAGCACTCCGTTCCACTACTTAGGATCTATTGCTAGAGTTGGTTCATGTGCCCAGCTCCTTCTATTTATAGTGAGTCTCCCTCACTGACTTCTGATCTCCTTCCCTGCCCTCCGGCTTCTGTTGGGGTCACCCGCAATCCATAGTCTTATTTGTATATGTCTGAAATAGGTCAGGAGTTCTCTTCAGAGATTACTCAGGCCTTGTGTAAATCATAAATACAAATGGATACAAAGGGAAGAGATTTGCCTAACTTTTCTCCGAAAGACCTGAGCCCTAATTTATACCTAATCATGGCATTCTGTTACATTTATATAATTTAAAGCAGTTTTAGAGGTACATTTTTAAAGTATGTTTTTTCATTTTTAATGAATTAAATTTTTTAAAATTTAAATAGCTTTATTAAATTGTAATTGCATCGTATATGTATATAGATGTGTATATATCTACATACAGCACATAAATTAGAAGTGTACAATTTGATAAATATGTCACAAAATAAAAGTATGCCTGTCACCAACCCTGATCACGAAACAGAACATTATCAGTATTCATGTATATGTTCAAGTTAAGAAGGACTCGGTGGTAGGAGAAAGAAGAGCCCAAGATCATCCCAGAGTTTGGTTTGGATGACTGAGTGGATTGTGGTGCCATTCACTAAAATAAGAAACGCAGGAAAGAAAGGAGGTATGGAGGAGAAAATTATAAGTTTGATTTTAAACATGAGTTGAAGATGCCTATGGAACACACAAAATAATATTTCTAGTACTCAGTTGGAATTATGGGATTAAAACTCCAGAGAAATGTTGGGGCTGGATAGGTAGTTTTGATGACAAGCACATTTTTGTGGTTCTCCCACACTTGAGAGAGAAATTTTTAATACCAAATCATTGACATTCTTGGGATGTTTCAATGCTTTAGGAAATTTGCTTAACCTCTCTATCCCCAATCTCCTCATCTGTAAAATTGGGATAATCATGGTACCTACCTACTTTACAGAATTCTTTTTTTTTTTTTTTTTTTTTTTTGAGACAGGGTTTCGCTCTTGTTGCCCAGGCTGGAGTGCAATGGCACGATCTCAGCTCACTGCAACCTCCGCCTCCTGGGTTCAAGTGATTCTCCTGCCTCAGCCTCCCAAGTAGCTGGGATTACAGGCATGCATCACCACACCCAGCTAATTTTTGTATTTTTAGCAGAGACCAGGTTTTACCATGTTGGCCCGGCTGGTCTCAAACTCCGGACCTCAAGTGATCCACCCGCCTTAGCCTTCCAAAGTGCTGGGGTAACAGTGTGAGCCACCATGCCCAGTTAATTTCTGTATTTTTATTAGCAATGGGGTTTCACCATGTTGGTCAGGCTGGTCTCAAACTTCAGACCTCAGGTGATCCACCCACCTCGGCCTCCCAATGTGCTGGAATTACAGGCGTGAGCCACCGCATCCAGACTTACAGAATCCTTATGAGTAAATACTGAGTATTTAATGAGTAAATAAATGTAAAATGCTTAGAACAATGTCTGGCACATAGGAAACACTCAGCAAATGTTAGTCACTCTTGCCTATGGGGACAACAGAACTAAATATTTGAAATGAGAAGTGCTCTCAATATTGGGATATTTACAACTGCTTACTACAAACAGGTGTTAGGGAAAAAACCAGATGAACCCAGCCAGTAGCCTCTTTGAATTGAAGCAAAAAGAGTCTGTCTCTGGTCCCTGTGCTTTAGAGGGCCTTACATCACACACACACACACACACACACACACACACACACACACACACACCCCACAATTTATTAAAGAACACATGGATATCTGTCTCTCTAAATCCAGAGCTGTTGAAATTGTATTTAATAATTATATCTTAAAAGGCTTAAAAATAGCAACAATTGAGAGTATTAAATATAAGCTTTGATATAAAACGTTGGCATGATATTCTTAAAAGAACAATGTTATGTTTTGATATTTAGCCAACAAAAGCACATTATTTCCAGGAAAGAAAAATATCTATTTTCTAGGTTCAGTAGAAAATATTTTGAAATTTGATGATAGAATGGACAAACATGTAAAATGGATAAAAAGGTAATGATAAACAATCACTGTCTGAGATGGCGAGTTCAAAATGAAATTAATAATTTAACGGGCAACATAGTGAAAGAAGAAATAACAGTCGGCCCTCTGTATCCATGGTTCTGCGTCCAAGGATTGAACCAACCAGGGATTGAAAATATTCAGGAAAGAAATGAATGGTTGTGTCTGCACTGAACATACACCGACTTTTTTCCTGTTATTATTACCTAAACAATACAATGTAACAATTATTTATATAACATTTACCTTGCATTAGATATTATAAGTAATCTGGAGATGATTTAAAGTATACAGGAGGATGTGCATAGGTCATATGCAAATACTATGCCATTTAATATCAGGGACTTTCGCATTTGCAGATTTTGATATCCAAGAAGGTTCTGGAACCAGCCTCCCATGGATAACAAGGAACCACTGCATACATAAAATTTCAAAATGTAACTATTACTCCATTCAACTAGATTGTGCAGGAACCAGAGTCATGTTGAACAACTAACTTTAATATATATAATGTGAACTACCAGAAGAAAATATGGAAGTCAAAAATAATTAGCACATCATTAGTTTTATGCTTGCTGTAAGAAGTACAAGATTTTTTTAAATTGGGATGTAATTTATAGGCAACAAGGTGCACAAATCTTGAGTGTACAGAGCCACTGTTACATATGTAATTTCCATCAGATAAAGATACAGAAATTTTCAGTACCCCATAATGTCTCCCTTATGCACTATACCAGCTAACACCTCTCTAGAAATATTATCACTATTCTGAACTCTATCATCACACAATATTTTACCTGAACTTTATATAAAAAGAGAACCCAAAGAGTTTAATTTTTCATGTCTTCTTTTGCTCAACTTTATGTCTGTGAGGTTCACCCATGTTACTGCATCCAGTTAATTCTTTGTCATTGCTGTGTAGTATTCCAGATACAACTATATCATAATGTATTCATTCTACTGTTGAGTAACATTTGGTTCACTTCAAATTCGTGGCTATTACTATTAATGCTGCCATGAGTATGCTATATACATGTCTTTTAGTGGACATATGCATTCATTTCTCTTGGGTATACACTCAGCCCAGGAGCTGAGTTGCCCAGTCATGAATTATATGTTTGCTTAGCTTTAGTAGTTGCTGCCAAGTAGTTTTCTAAAATGTTTATGGAAATTTATACTCACATAAGCAATATATGAGACTCCTAGCTTCTCTATATCTTCACCAACTCTTAGATTTGTCAGTCTACTCACTTTAGCCATTCTAAAATTAGATGGATATGAGGTGGTACCTTATGGTAGTTTTAATTTGCCTGTACTTGATAGATAATGACGTTGAACACTTTTAGAAATGTTGATTAGCCATTTGGATATCTTCTTTTGCGAAATACCTATCCAAGTCTTTTGATCTTTTTGAAACTTACGTTGTCAGTCTTTTTAAAAAATTGCTCTGAAAGGTTTCATGATATAGTCCAGTTATGAGTTCTTTTTCCAAAATATGTATTGCAAACATTCCCTCCCAAGTTGCAGTTTGCCTTTATACTGTCTTAAGTTTGTGATTTGTTGAGAAGATTTTTATTTTAATGAAGTCAATTACCAGTCTTTTAGTTATTCTTATGTCCCGTTTAAGAAATCTTTGCCTGGCCAGGCATGGTGGTTCACGCTTGTAATCCCAGCACTTTGGGAGGCTGAGGCAGGCGTATCACCTGAGGTTGGGAGTTTGAGACCAACCTGACCAACATGGAGAAACCCTGTCTCTACTAAAAAATACAAAATTAGCCAGGCGTGGTGGTGCCTGCCTGTAATCCCAGCTACTAGGGAGGCTGAGGTAGGAGAATCGCTTGAACCCGGGAGGCGGAGGTTGCAGTGAGCCGAGATGGAGCCATTGCACTCTAGCCTGGGCAACAAGAGCAAAATTCCATCTCAAAAAAAAAAGAAATCTTTGCCTACCTAAAGGTTGTAAAGATATTCTTCCACAGTTTGTTTTGAAAGCTTTGTCCTTTTACACATACATCTATGCTCCATACCCAATTATATGGATGATGTAAGGTAGGGATATGGTTCATTTTTTTCTCTATCATGTATTTAAAAGATCTTCCTCCTCCCACTAAATTGCAGTGGGACTTTAGTAATAAATCAGAGGACAGTATATTTGGGGGTCTGTTTCTTCCTCTCTATTCTGTTCCTCTATTCTGTTCCATGGGCTATTTGTCTGTTATTGAATCAATTACACACTCTTGTTTTGGGGTTGTTGTTGTTGTTTTTTTTCTTTTCTTTTTTGAGATGAAATCTTGCTCTTGTCAACCAGGCTGGAGTACAGTGGCACGATCTCAGCTCACTGCAACCTCCGCCTCCTGGGTTCAAGCAATTCTCCTGCCTCAGCCTTCCGAGTAGCTGGGACTACAGACCCATACCACCAAGCCCTGCTAATTTTTGTATTTTTTTAGTAGAGATGGGGTTTCACCATGTTGACCTGATTGGTCTCAAACTCATGACTTTGTGATCCACCCGCCTCGGCCTCCCAAAGTGCTGGGATTACAGGCGTGAGCCACCGCGCCCAGCTTAAATACATACTCTTAAAGCAAAACGCGTATTGACTTCCACTTTGGGCAATGATGGAGTAATAGGGCCCATGCTTACCCTTCTACCCAAATAACTAGGAAACATGACAAAACACAAGAAACTATTTTTTTCATACATCAGACAAATAGTACAGAATTGTGAACTTGAGAAAAGGAAAATAAGCAAAGTAAGCCCTGTGAATCCTAAACTTTCTACTTGAGGATACATTCTGGACCATGGTGCAGGATAACAGATCCCAGCAGAGTATGGAAGTCTTGTTTAGTTGAGAAGAACAGAAACTGTCTCTCATGGAGTCTACAGTAGTTGCAAGTAGCAGGGCAAAGTTATAAATAAGAAGAACTCTATAGAAAAGGAGCTTCTGAAATCTGTTTGGGGTCCTCTTGAGTTTAGGGGTCCTCAAAGTCTAAGCCACGCATGAAAGGGTGAACACCACAAAGCTAGATAAAGAACAGGTAGAGAGTTGTAAAGTGGAAATTTATCACAGCTCACACAAGGTTAGGAGACATTCAAGCTCTGACCAGCCAGAGTGAAGAGTCTTCACTGAACACCCTTGGCATTTAGTAAAGAACAGAAGGGTAATGTATTAGTAGTAGAGACAAATTATCTGTAGATTTGGCTGAGCACAGTGGCTCAAGCCTGTAATCCCAGCATTTGGGGAGGCCAAGATGGGTGGATCACTTGAGGCCAGGAGTTTGAGACCAGCCTGGCCAATACAACGAAAGCCCATCTCTACTAAAAATACAAAGCTTAGCCGGGTGTAGTGGTGCATACCTGTAGTCCCAGCTACTCAGAAGGCTGAGGCATGAGAATCAATTGAACCTGGGAGTCGGAGGTTGCAGTAAGCCAAGATGGTGCCACTGTGCTCCAGCCTGTCTGGGCAACAGAGGGAGACTCTGTCTCAAAACAAACACACAAACAGAAGTCTGCAAAGTAGAGACCATTCCGGACTAGCTCTCATAAAACTTAAAAACAAGTCTCAGTCCTCAATATCAAGAGGATCAATGATCTTAAAGTAGCTTCGCTGCCTCACAGGACAAAGCCCGAAGTTCTTTAGGGAAAGACACTAAAATTCTGTAACATACATTTCACAATGCCCAACATCCAATCCAAAAATAACAGATACACCAAGAAACAGCAAAATGTGATCCATAAACAAAAGAAAAAAGAGTCAATAAAAACAAACATCAGAACTGAGAAAGATTATGGAATTAGAAAACAAAATAGCTATCATAGATATATTTAATATATTGAGGAATTTGAAGAAAAATATGAATATAGTGAAAAGAGAAACGGAAGATTTAAAAAGTATTAAGCCAGGCATGGTGACTCACACGTGTAATCCCAGCACTTTGGGAGGCCAAGGCAGGTGGATCACCTGAGGTCAGGAGTTCAAGACCAGGCTGGCCAACATGGTGAAACCCTGTCTCTACTAAAAATACAAAAATTAGCCAGGTGTGGTGGTGGTCGCCTGTAATCCCAGCTACTTGGGAGGATGAGACAGGAGAATACTTGAACCTGGGAGGCGGAGGTTGCAGTGAGCTAGGATTACGCCACTGTACTCCAGCCTGGGCAACAGAATGAGACTCTTTTCAAAAATAAATAAATAAATAAATAAATGGAACTTCTAGGTATGAAAAATACAACATGAAAAAAAATCACTGGATGGAATTATTAGCAAATTAGAAATTGGAGAAAAAAATATCAGTGACACAATAAAAACTATTCAAAATGAAGAACAGAGAGAGGAAAAAAGGGTGGGAAAAATAAACAGAGACTCAATGGAACAATTTCAAGTGGTTGAATATATTTGTAATTGGAGTCACAGAAAAACAGGAGGAAGACAAAATACTATTTTAAGAAACAATCCAAAATTTGTCCAAATATGGTGAAACCTCTAAAGTCATTGATCCACAAAGCCCAAAGAACCCAGAGCAGCATAAACACCAAAAAATGCACATAAAGACATATCATACTGAAATTCCTAAAAAGTGGTGATAAAGGGAAAATATTAACAGCAACCAGGACAAAACACAAAATGCGAATAAGAGAAACACAAATAAGGATGGAAGCAAATTTCTTATCAGAAACACAGCAAGTTCCAGAAGACAAGGAATAACATCTTGAAAGTACTGAACAGAAAACAAAAGCAAAAAAACTCCGTCAACCGAGAACTCTATATGCAGAGAAGACACTCTTCTAAAATGAAGAAAAATGAGCGAATTTATGGTATGTAAATTACACTTAGATAATGCTGTTTTGAAAATCAAGAGAAGCTAAAGTTTGTTTCAGACCAAAATAAACTGAGATAATTCACAGTCACCAGGCTTGCACTTGCAGAGATATTAAAGGAGATTCTTAAGGTAGAAGAAAAACGATCCTAGATGAAAACATGGATCTACATGAAGGAATAAAAGTGCTGGAAACAGTGCCTATGAAATCATTTTATTACTTTTTAAAGTCTGTAAACCATAATTGACGGAGGAGACGTGGGGAGTTATTGTTCAGCGGTGTAGAGTTTCAGTCACGCACAATAGGGAGGTTCTGGGGATTTGCTGCACAACAAAATGCATGTAGTTGAGAATATTGTAGTTCACACCTGGAAATTGTTGGGAGTGTGAATTGTATGCTATGTGGTTTTTTTCTGCCATGATAAAAAAAAAAAAAACATAACTGATGTTTAAAGAAAAGATAGTAGCCGGGCGCGGTGGCTCAAGCCTGTAATCCCAGCACTTTGGGAGGCCGAGACGGGCGAATCACGAGGTCAGGAGATCGAGACCATCCTGGCTAACACGGTGAAACCCCGTCTCTACTAAAAAAATACAAAAAACTAGCCGGGCGAAGTGGCAGGCGCCTGTAGTCCCAGCTACTCGGGAGGCTGAGGCAGGAGAATGGCGTAAACCTGGGAAGCGGAGCTTGCAGTGAGCTGAGATCTGGCCACTGCACTCCAGCCTGGGCGACAGAGCAAGACTCTGTCTCAAAAAAAAAAAAAAAAAAAGAAAAGAAAAGATAGTAATAACTTGTTATTGGAGTTTATAACATATGAAGAAATCAAATGCATGGCAAAACTAGTACAAAGGATGGGAGGGAGGGCACAGAAGTACACTCTTGTGAAGTTCTCATATAATAGGTGAAATGTGAAGTAGAATAATATTATTTGGAAGTTAATAGAAATAAGTTAAAATCCTAGAACAACCACTAAATAAACAAAACAAAGAATATAGCTAATAAGCCAGTAGTGAGTGCAGATTAACTAAGAATTTTAAAATACCCACTCCAAAAGAAAATGGGAAAAGAGGATAAAAGAAACAAAGAAGAGATGGGAGAAATAGAAAGAAAAAAAAAAGCGAGGTGGTAAATTTAAAACCAACCATGTCAGTAATTACATTAATTGTAAATAGTCAAAACACTCCAATAAAGTGGCAGAGATTGTCCACTTTATTTTTCTTTTATTTATTCTTTCTTTCTTTCTTTCTTTCTTTATTTATTTATTTATTTATTTATTTTTGGAGACAGAGTCTTGCTCTGTCACCCAGGCTGGAGTGCAGTGGTGTGATCTCAGTTCACTGCAACCTCCATCTCCTGGGTTCATGCGATTCTTGTGTCTCAGCCTCTTGAGCAGCTGGGACTATAGGCAGGCACCACCACTCCCCGTTATTTATTTTTATTTATTGATTGATTGCATTTTTAGTAGAGATGAGGATTTGCCACATTGCCCAGGGTTGTCTTGAACTCCTGAACTCAGGCAATCTGCCCACCTCGGCCTCCCAAAGTGTCAGGATTACAGGCATGAGCCATATTTATTTATTTATTGGAGCTTTATCATCCAAGCTGAAGTGCAGTGGCATAATCATGGCTCACTGCAGCCTCAGCTTCCCAAGGCTCAAGTGATCCTCCCACCTCAGCCTCCCCTGTAGCTGGGACTACAGGCACATGCCACCACACCTAGCTAATTTTTGTGTTTTTTTGTAGAGATGAGTTTTGCCATGTTGCTCAGCCTGGTCTTGAACCCCTGGCCTCAAGTGATCTTCCTACCCTGGCCTCCCAAAGTGCTGGGATTACAGATGTGAGCCACCAAGCCCAGCCAATTGTCCATGCCTGGCACAGTGGCTCATGCCTGTTAATTCCAACACTTTGGGAAGCCCAGGTGGGCAGATCACTTAAGGCTAGAAGCTTGGGACCAGCCTGGCCAACATGGCAAAACCCCGTCTCTACTAAAAATACAAAAATTAGCCAGACATGGTGGTGGCACCTGTAGTCTCAGCTACTTGGGAGGCCGAGGCACAAGAATCGCTTGAACCTGGGAGGTGGAGGTTGCAGTGAGCCGAGATCGCACGCTACACTCCAGAAAGCAAGATCTTGTCTCAAAATTAAAACAAAACAAAAAAAGAGACAGGCTAAAAGTAAAAGGATTAAAAAGATACAGCATACAACAAAATAAAGTGAAGTGACTATATTAGTATCTACCAAAGTAGACTTCAAAACAAGGACTGTTACCAGTGATAAAGAGCTACATTTCATAATAGTAAGGAGTCGATTAAACAAGAGGGCATAATAACTCTAAATTCACATTCATCTAATAAAGGAGCTTTAAGCAGCATAAAGCAAAAACTGAGAGAAGAGAAAAACAATAGACATATCTGCAATTATAGTTAGAAATTTCAATACTCCTCTCTCAGTAATTGATACAACAAGGAGACAAAAATTAGTAAGTACGTAGAAGACTTGAAAATTATCAACCAACCTGACCTAACTGACATTAATAGAACACTCTGCCAACACAGAAGAATAAATATTTTTCTCAAGTGCACAAGGAACGTACACCAAAATAGACCATACGCTGAGCCACAAAATAAATCTCAATAAATTCAAAAGGATTTCAGTCATACAGAATGTGTTCTCTGGCCATAAAAAAATTACATTAAAAGTAAAAAGCAGCCATATATGACAATAACTCGTGTCTAGGAATTAACAAAGTTCTAAATAATTCATGGTCAAAGAAAATATCACAAGAGAAATTAGAAAATATTTAAAACTGTATAATATATTAAATTGTGTAATATATTACACAATATATCAAAATGTGTAAGGGCATGGCTAAAGTAGTGCTTAGCAAAGAATGTACACTTTTTTTTTTTTTTGAGACAGAGTCTTGCTCTGTTGCCCAGGCTGGAGTGCAATGGCGTGATCTCAGCTCACTGCAACCTCCACCTCCTGGGTTCAAGCGATTCTCCTGCCTCAGTGCCTGGGATTACAGGTGTCTGCCACCACGCCTGGTTAATTTTTGTATTTTTAGTAGAGACAGGGTTTCGTCATGCTGGCCAGGCTGGTATTGAACTCCCAACCTCAGGTGATCCACCTGCCTCGACCTCCCAAAGTGCTCGGATTACAGGTGTGAGCCATCGCGCCTGGCCAAGTTATTCTTCTAAATGCTTACATTAGAAAAGAATAAAGGTCAAAAATCAGTAAGACTCCACCTTCAGAAAAAAAGAAGCATATATTAAACTCAAAGAGAGTTTCCTTCTACTTATTAGTAGAAAGAAAGAAAGAATGAAGATAAGAGCAAAATAAAAAAAGTAGAAAACAAATAATAGAAAAAATCGCTGGGCGCGGTGGCACGTGCCTGTAATCTCAGCTACTTGGGAGGCTGAGGCAGGAGAATTGCTTGAACCCAGGAGGTGGAGGTTGCAGTGAGCCGAGGCCAGCCATTCCAGCCTGGGTGACAGAGGAGACTGTGTCTCAATAAAAAAAAAAAAAGGAAAAAGAAAAAATCAATGAAACTTAAAGCTGTTATTTAAAAGGTCAATAAAATTTATAAACCCTTAATTTAAAAAAGACACGATTTATTGATGTCAGATATGAAAGTGGAAACATCATGATCCTACAGATATTAAAGTGATAACAAGATAATCTTATGGCAATTTTATCTAATAAATTCAATAATTTGGATGTAATTGACAAATTCAATGGAAGAAACAAATAGCTAATACTGACTGGAGAAAAAACAAAAAACTTCAATAGCTCTATATTCTTGAAGAAATTGGGCCAGGCACAGTGCCTCACACCTGTAATCCCAGCACTTTGGGAGGCTGAGGTGGGAGGATCACTTGAATTTGAGACCAGCCTGGGCAACACAGGGAGACCTCATCACTACAAAAATAAAAATAAAAATAAAAAAACTAGCCAGGTGCGGTGACACATGCCTGTGGTCCCAGCTACTCAGAAGGCTGAGGTGGGAGCATCGCTTGAGCCTGGGGGGTCGAGGCTGCAATGAGCCATGATCGCAACACTGCACTCCAGCTTGGGCAACAAAGAGAGATCCCATTTCAAAAAAAAAAATTGATTTTCTAATTAAAGCCTTCCCATAAAGAAACCTCTCAACCCAGATGAATTCTGGTGAATTCTATCATTGTTCCATCCAGCTGAACCCATAGCTAGACTTTCCCCAAAAGCGACGGCGGGGAATTCCTTCAAGGGCCTACTCCAGAACTTCTGGATATGGGGATGGTTCGAATTCCAAAGAAAGAGGCACTAAACACCAGGTTGATCAGTCCAAAACATGTATTAGGGCAATTTATAGCCTGACGCAGCGATCATTGCATTTAACAGTGAGCGAGCGGCCGGGCACGGTGGCTCAAGCCTGTAATCCCAGCACTTTGGGAGGCCGAGACGGGCGGATCACGAGGTCAGGAGATCAAGACCATCCTGGCTAACACGGTGAAACCCCGTCTCTACTAAAAATACAAAAAAAACTAGCCGGGCGAGGTGGCGGGCGCCTGTAGTCTCAGCTACTTGGGAGGCTGAGGCAGGAGAATGGCGTAAACCTGGGAGGTGGAGCTTGCAGTGAGCTGAGATCCGGCCACTGCACTCTAGTCCGGGCGACAGAGCAAGACTCCGCCTCAAAAAAAAAAAAAAACAGTGAGCGAAAGAGAGGTTCTGCCTAAGTATGTCTGCAAGGAGGGGATCAGGTTATGGAGTTGACATGAGGGTTTAAGGAATTTGGCTCAGAGTGAGAGCTACTTTTTTCTACATGTTTAGCAATGTGTATTTCAGGGAACAACCTAAACAATTGTATCAGTGTCTGGGAATACTCAAGGCCCAGGTTTGGGTTCAAGCCTGCGTGATAAAACATGCAGCTGGCCAGGGCACAGAGCAGTCAAGGCACTCTGTTTCTCCGTCTGAACAAGAAAAAAAATGCGAAGAACTGAGAGATCCTAGAAACATCAAAGAAGAAATAATACCTTCTACACAAAACGTTTTCAGAAAATAGTTAAGAACACTTCCCAACTTGTTTATAAGATCAGCATTACCGTGTTACCAAGGTCATACAAAGACCTCTCAAGAACAGAAAATTATTGGTCAATATACCTCAAGCATATAAATACAAAAAGTCCACAACAAATATTAGCAAACTGAATCAAGCATGAAATTTAAACATATGTCTTGACATCTGGAAGTGTAAGTATTCCAAATTAGTTCTACTGTCAAGACTGCCTTGGCTATTCTAGGTCCTTTATATTTCTATATGAATTTTAGAATTGGCTTGTCAATTTCCACAAAAATAACCCTGTTTGGATTGTTACTGAGATTGTATTAAATCTATGGATCAATTTGAGGGGCACTGGCATTTTAAAAACATTGAGACTTCCAATTCATAAGCATGGTATATCCCTTCATTTATATAAATCTTTTAGAATATCTTAAACATTTTGTAGTTTGCAGTTTATAAGTCAAGAACATCTTTCATTGGCTTTGTTCATAGGATTTGTGTGTGTGTTTGCGTATGAGTGCATACACTATAGCGACTGATATTATTTTACTTTATTTCCTAATTGTATGCTTCAGTGTAGATATACCATTGTTTTTGCACATTGATCTTATATACAGTGACCTTGGTAAATTCATTTTAAAATTCTAATAGTCAATTCTTTGGATTTGTACAGAATTGTCTACAAATATTGATAGCTTTATTTCTTCCATTCCCATCTTTTTAATATTTATTTCTTTTTCTTTATTGCACCAAGCAACCAAACTAAACCTTCATAGGCACATAATAGTCAAACAGCTGAAATCCAAAGACAGTAGGAAATCTTAAAATCATACAGAAGAAAATACACATTTCAGTCAAAGGAGCAATAAAATTGATAAATATTTTTCCAAAGAAAGTATGCAAGCTAGAAGACAACATAATGACATCTTTAAAGTGTTGAGGGGGGGAAAAAATGGAAACCTAGAAAAAATTATTCAAAAATAAAGGTAAAAAGATCAGATGAGGTGGTTCATGCCTGTAATCCCAACACTCTCGGAGGCTGAGGCAGGAGGATTCCTTGAGGCCAGGAGGAATATAACGAGACCTCATCTCTATAGAAAATTTAAAAATTAGCCAGGGAGATAACATACACCTATAGTCCCAGCTGCTCAGGAGATTGAGGCAGGAGGATTGCTCCTGCCCAGGAGTTTGGGTGGGATTGGACAATGATTACACCACTGCACTACAGCCTGGGTAACAGAGTAAGTGAGACTCTGTCTCTAAATAAATAAATAATTAAGGTGAAATAAAAAAATTTTCAGCGCTAGGCTGGCTGCAGTGGCTCATGCCTGTAATCCCAGCACTTTGGGAGGCCAAGGTGGGCAGATCACAAGGTCAGGAGCTCGAGACAAGCCTGGCCAGTATGGTGAAACCCTGTCTCTACCAAAAATACAAAAATTAGCTGGGCATGGTGGCATGCACCTATAGTCCCAGCTACTTGGGAGGCTGAGGCAGAAGAATCACTTGAACCTGGGAGGCAGAGGTCATAGTGAGCCAAGATCGCGCCACTGCACTCCAGCCTGGGTGACAGGGCAAGACTCTATCTCAAAAAAAAAAATCAGAGCTGAGAATAGTCTTCATTAATAGATCTGTGATACAATAAAAACTAAGGTAGACAATAATAAATCAGTATTGTAATCTCTAGGATAAATACTGAAGGAATTATAAAAGAATGTATAACAAAAGAGTTAATAGAATTGAAAAAAATTTAAGAATATCTGATTAATTCAAAAGAAGACAAGAAAAAATATAAAACAACAAAAAGGTAAGACGAAGAGAAAACAAATAGCAAGATGGTAGATTTAAATCAAAGCATATTAGTAATTACACTGAATGTAAGTGAACTGAACAATCAAATTAAGAGATAATATTGATCTCATTAGATAAAAAACACCAACTATTTGGTTTTTATGAGATTCACTTTACATAAAATGAGGCAGAAAGGTTGAAAATAAACCATGGAAAGGCTCTACATTATAAAGTACATTGCTTCCGGCAAGGGCTTTCATACTGCTTTTTCATAACATGGCAGAAAATCAGAATGGGAAGCGAACACATGCACAAGAGACCAGACGTAAGGGGCAGCCTCACTCTGTAACCAGCCACTCTCGGCCAGGCGCGGTGGCTCACGCCTGTAATCCTAGCATTTTGGGAGGCCGAGGCAGGCAGATCACTTGAGGTCAGGAGTTCGAGACCAGCCTGGCCAACATGTGAAACCCCAGTCTCTACTAAAAATACAAAATTAGCCAGGCGTGGTGGCGCACACGTAATCCCCGCTACTCGGGAGGCAGAGGCAGGAGAATTGTTTGAATCAGGGAGGCAGAGGTTGCAGTGAGCTGAGATTGCACCACTGCAGTCCAGCCTGAGCGACAGAGACTCCATCTCAAAACAAAAACAACAAACAAGCCACTCTCACGGTAACGGATCCAGTCCTGAAAGAGCTGCTAATGCAGAGTCCCCAGGACCCAAACACCTCATAAAGTTCCCACAACTTCTCAACGCTGTTACACTGGGAACTAGGTCTTCAATACATACATTTTGGGAGACAAATCATATTAAACCATAGCAATGCCTTTCATCAGTTTTGAAAAGTTCTTGGCTTTCATTTCTTTAAATATGCCCTCTGCCCCATCTCTCCTCTCTTCTGGCACTACATTTACAAGCATAATGGAATTTTGATTGATCCCACATGTCTTTTATGACCTAAACTTAAAATAACAATAATAATAATAATGCTTGGCCTGGCATGCTGGCTCATGCCTGTAATCCCAGCACTTTGGGAGGCCAAAGCAGGCGGATCACTTGAGGCCAGGAGTTGGAGACCAGTCTGAAAAACATGGCCAAACTTGTCTATACAAACAATTAGCCAGTATTGGGTACTAGGCTTAATACCTTAATGATAGGCCGGGCGCGGTGGCTCAAGCCTGTAATCCCAGCACTTTGGGAGGCCGAGACGGGTGGATCACGAGGTCAGGAGATCGAGACCATCCTGGCTAACATGGTGAAACCTCCTCTCTACTAAAAATACAAAAAAACTAGCCGGGCGAGGTGGCAGGCGCCTGTAGTCCCAGCTACTCAGGAGGCTGAGGCAGGAGAATGGCATAAACCTGGGAGGCGGAGCTTGTAGTGAGCTGGATCCGGCCACTGCAATCCAGCCCGGGCGAGCTCAGTCTTATTTTTTGTTTTTTCGGCAAATGGTGATACCTGGGGAGTTTAGACAAAGATGGGCTGTAGGCTTAGTTTGGAAGTCCAGCTCTGACCAGTCATTGCCAATCACAGTCCTTGCCAAGAAGTAGTGTCAGAAGGGGACCCTTCTAGCAAACAACATTCTCTGTTCCATTTGCAATGGAAATCTGTAAGCATTTATTTTAGCAGTGGGTATAAGCTGCTGTTCCCATTTGCTTAAGTTTGTCCCACCTTGTGATAACATCAGGCTTTTCGGAATGGCCATTTCCCTGAATTAGCCAGAGGAATCTATTTTTTCAGCACAGCCTCTTGTTTTAGTTAAAATTCACAATGCAGAAGATAAATTATAGCACAGAATCTCAAATGTCTCCACTTCTGACATTTGTGCTGCTAATTAGTTTCTCCTCATTGTTACATTCCATCTTCTCTGTTTTACTTTGGAAAAAAATACATAAATGTAAATACATTTTCACATATTCAGAGTTCCATATCAATATTCAGGAGAAGTATAGTTTCAGTGTCTGTCCTGAACATGTGACAAGTGTTTAGATGCCACATTTCATATTCAATCACATTGTGTTTTATTTCTACAGTACCATAGAAGCAAATTTGCTCAAACAAAGCCCAATTAAAAACAAAATCTTACTTGGGAGGCTGAGGTGGAAGGATTGCTTGAGCCCAGGAGGTCGAGGCTGCAGTGAGCCATGATCACACACACCACTGCACTCTGGCCTGGGCAACAGAGCGAGATTAAAAAAAAAAAAAAAAAAAAAAAAATCCAGCATGAAACTGGAGGTTAAAAAAAAAATTCAAAACAATGAGCATTTTATCTCCAAACATCAGTTCTATCCCATTTGTAAGAATTATCACTACTACCAATTGACCCCTGAAATATCCAAGCACTATATGAAATGCCTTATGGATGCTGTCTCCTCCTTCACACCTGGGAAAAACCAAGCATGTGGAAGAGCAACATTTTGCTAAGAGTCTATAGTTGGAGCATGATGGAGCTGAGATTTTATCCTAGGTGTCTCTAACTCCAGATCCCATGCTTTTTCGCATCTGTATTCCAGGCTTTCATCACACCTTAATTTCCAAGCAAAATTTGACAATCCAAGCAAAATGATTTTAATTAATTGGAATACTAGACTTTGCATTTTCTTTCAAACCAAAATGATACCTAATTTTTTCTCAGCTGACATTTTTACAAAGACAGTTTTCTCCTACGGTTTCCCCAGTGTTCAAGAGTAACCTACCCCACCTCTAATTTCCTTTAATGCCCCAGGAGAAAAGCCCTGACAGCTTACAGGATGTCGGGAGGTCCTGGACCACTCATCCTCCTGAGTGGCTGAAGCCAATAAAACATGTGATAGCAGACTTTTCTTACTTTGTTTCCATCAGTGTTGAAATGCTAGTGATTCCTTCTTCCCAGATATCTCTGGTGAAATTTTACCATGTAACATAAACTATTAAAGTTTATTGATAGATTTGCTTCTAGCAAGAGGTCGATTAATCTGTTGTACTTTATAGGGTTTGGACTGAGAGAAATTATACAATATCGAATTCTGCTTATTAGCTGTTATTCTATTGTAAAAGAATCCCACATTCTGTCAATGTTATCTTACCTATAGTTCTCAAATCAATCATTTTATTCCTTTTTATGAATTCCAATTGTTAAAAAATATCCATTTTTCACTCATTTCTTGATATTTTCCTCTATTTTAAAACCACTTTAATTATCATTATATCATTACATTATTATAATTATTTAATTATAATTTGTTTTTTTTTTTTTTAATAGTTTGGGGGTTTTTTTGTGTGTTTTTTTTTTTTTTTTTGAGACTGTCTCTCTCTGTTGCCCAGGCTGGAATGCCGTGGTGCAACCACAGCTCAAGTGATCCTCCCACCTCAGCTTCCTGAGTGGCTGGGACCACAGGCGTGCACCACCACCACATCCAGCTAATTTTTAGATGTTTTTCGTAGAGACAGGGATCTCACCATATTGCCCAGGCTGGTCTCAAACTCCGGGGTTCAAGTGATCCTCCCACCTTGGCCTCCCAAAGTGCTGGGATTATATGTGTGAGCCACCACGCTCAGCCTATAATTATTTAATTACAGTTACTTAAAGTCCTTGTCTTATTACTTCAACATCTGGATCATTTATGAGTCTGTTTCTATTGTCTCTCTATTCTTTTGATTATCAGCCACATTTTCCTGCATCTTTGGATATCTAGTGACTTTCTATTTAAAAAGAGCTGCAGAGACCTGTATATGAAAGACCTGTAGAGGTTCTGTGTGGTATTTCCCACCAAGTTCCAGCTTTCCTCTGTTAGGCAGATAGGATGACGGACTGATCACCTCAGTCCAATCAGGAGTTAACTGAGGCAGAGCTGGGCTGCAGTTTTAATATGATGCAGTCCATGGCTGGGCGCAGTGGCTCATGCCTGTAATCCCAACACTTTGGGAGGCCGAGGTGGGAGGATCTCTTGAAGCCAGGAGTTCGAGATCAGCCTGGCCAACAGGATGAAGCCCTGTCTCTACGAAAAATACAAAAATTAGCCAGGTGTGGTGGTGCACACCTGCAGTCCCAACTCGGGAGGCTGAGGCAGGAGAATTGCTTGAATTGCTTGAACCCAGGAGACGGAGGTTGCAGTGAGTCAAGATCACACCACTGCATTCCAGCCTGGGCAACAGAATGAGACTCTGTCTCAAAAAAATATAGATAGATAGATAGATAGATAGATAGATAGATAGATAGATAGATA